>NC_086171.1:217627048-217932389 GCF_023053635.1 Elgaria multicarinata webbii | reverse complement strand
CTGAAGGCCCCTAGTGTGGGAGAGCCCACAACCTCACCAGGCAACTGATTCCATTGTTGTACTGCTCTAACAGTCAGGAAGTTTTTCCTGATGTCCAGCTGGAATCTGGCTTCCTTTAACAGTGTTGGTTGTTTGAGGCATACCTGGCCAGAGTCTTGGCGTGCTACGAGACAGTGTTTTTGTGGTGTCACTCCCCAGCCTCGCTCACAAAAGTTTTACAGGAGTCCAGAGGATAACGTCTTCCACTCGTAACCCTCCTGTGTTTTCCCACCTCTGCTTTCTTCTTTTTTCTTACTGCAGAAAATCTGTTAAGGAGAAAGAAGACTGAAGAGCTGTTCCGCATCTTTTGACTGGTAAAAAAGTTACCAGGTTGGGGAAGGTTGATATATATGCTATGTAGGATTGTCCTAGAGAAGAGTGAAAGCCAGCAGCAAGGCATTTGTCAATTGTCCCCAAACAATGAAGAAATAGATATCATTTCTCCGAATCTTGCTCTCACGCAGAGTCCCTTGGGGATTAGCTCCTTCACTCCAGGGGAAATCATCCCAACAGGTGTGTTAATATGTCAAAATGCTCTAAGCATATTCTTGGGGAGGGGGGATTTAGATTGGCTGCTTGTGTATGAAGCTATTCGAGGGAATCACATTAGGGTTTGAATTTTACAGTTTGTAACCCGAACTTTCAACTGATTTGCACTGCAACACACTGTGAAACCTCTCTTGATCCAAATTAATATCTGGATTGTAAACTTGGAGTGCACTTGATCGGAGGGCTTTTTGATTCATCTTTCTGTCTCTTAATTGTGTCAAGAAATACCTATTTCTCCTAGTATACACCAAGTAGGCTGTGGTTACTCAGGAGTAAGGGGAAGCACACTGTACATGCTCAAAGGCATTCTCAGTGATGGGCCCTGCTCTCTAATGGAACATTTAGCATTCCTGCCTACAGGATGAGGGCATGCCATGGCAGGAAAAGCGTACTGGGTTTCTGGCATGGGCACAGCTTTCTTCTGCCTCCTTAGAAAAGTCATCAGCTGAAGGAGTGGGTTAGGCAGGTAAGATCTGGGGCAGGAGGCAGATGTGCTATTGGCCACCTCTGTGGCCTGTTCACCATTAAGAATCCTGTCCCTTTATCTGAGTCCATCAACTTTACTTTCTTTCACAACTGTTAATAACAGTGGAGCCGTAATACTGAAGAGGTTGGCCATTCCAAAGCTTGTGGGTGTAGACTCTATACCAGTGGTTTCTGAACTTTTTCAGGTAACCACCGCCTTGGTTCCACAAACTCATGCCCAGTGCTTATAAAAATCATTATTCAGAATAGCGGTTTTCAACAACCCACTAAGGAAGATAATAACAATAAAATTCAAAACAGTAACAATTAATTGAATAATTATTCAAAATCTGAAGCACCCACCTTGCAGGCTTGCCAAGGGAGAGAGGGAAAAGAGAACGAACGCCTCTTTTTTGCAGCCGGCGTGGCGGGGCACACCAAGCAGAGAATGTTTCTTCATTAGCGTTTTGGTGCTTTTGAAACATTTCAATTCACCGTTAAAAGGACTCTTCTTAAATGGTATTAATACATGTGTGGATTCTTCCCCTATATGGCTTGGGACCAAACTATCTTCTTCCATAAAAATGTCCTTGGGTTTTAAGACCTTCTGGAGAGGCGCTTCTCGGAAAAGACCACCTCGAGCGCCCCCCTGCCGCTCCCTTGCCTCTTAACGCCCCCCTATGCAATCCCACCACCCCCGCTTTGGGAACCACTGCTCTATACTGTAGAGGATGGCTGGGGGTGTGGCGTGAAGGGTTCACTCAGCTTGCATACCATCTCCACAGTAAAAGCTCATGCTTTGCCCTTTGGCATTGGAACAAATCTAATTTCA
This sequence comes from Elgaria multicarinata webbii, assembly GCF_023053635.1. Taxonomy (NCBI): domain Eukaryota; kingdom Metazoa; phylum Chordata; class Lepidosauria; order Squamata; family Anguidae; genus Elgaria; species Elgaria multicarinata. The sequence goes on along the minus strand of NC_086171.1, from coordinate 217,930,504 downwards.
GTATCAACATCTTAATTCGAAAACATCCCACTACGTTATTTTCCAAGAACTTGAATGTTTAAAGAACGATGCATTTCCAACGGTAGTACATGTTGTTGGGACACCATTCCCTCAGCTCGAGCTAAATACTAAAGGCAATTTCATAGGATAGCAGCACATGACAGTGTCAGTGGCAGAGCCAACATGTGCAGTGTGTATGGCCAGGGCTTGCACATGGAGGCGCAACTGAACTATGGCATGTGGTAGCGAACTGCGGTTGTTCTCCGTGCTGTCTTGTGTCAACCTTCAAAGCAGCACGAGGTCCTTGGACATGAAATCGTACGTGGAAATCATAGAGGAATCCCCCTATCACACTGCTTCCTTTCTCCCAGTACCTTAGGTCTGTGTATCTATTGCTGTGTGTTTGGGGGCTCAGACAAGTTGGGCTCAAGGGGTACTGGAAAACTCATAGGAATGCAAGAGCCGTGCTGAATCAGATGGAAGGCCTTTGGAGTCCAGCATTCTGTTCACTCAGTGGCTAACCAGATACCCCAATGGGAAGCCCACAAGCAGGATGTGAGTGCTGCAGTATCCTCACACCCATGTTCCCCAGCAACAGGCCTAGAAGCCATAGATAGCCTCATTCTCCATGCAGTTGTCTAATCCAGATTATCAACCATCCCCACATCTTGTGGGAGCGAATTCCATAGTCGAGCTACGTATGGTGCAAAGTCCTTTTATCTGTCCGCAATCTCTGACCATTCACCTTCGTGGGCTGATCCTGGGTTCTAGTATTATGTCTCCCTGACCACTTTCCCCAAACCATGCCTAGTTTTGTACACCTCTTCCATGTCTCCCCAACTCATCTTGATCTAAACTAAATGTTCCCTCATAGGGGGCGGCTCCACCCTCTGGATCATTTTGGCTGCCCTTTTCTGCACCTTTTCAGCTTCTACAATATCCTCTTTCAAGTGTGGCGACCAGAATCCTGCACAGTATTCCAAGTGTGGTTGCACCACAAATTGAATCAGGGCATTATTACATTCTCTTCAGTGCAGCCGGCACTAACTTGTATTGGCGCATTTCACATACCGGCCTGCTTGCAAAGTCCTTTGAGTTTCTTCTCTTAAGCAACACGCAGTGCTGGCGGGTGTTAACTGACCTTCAGAAATGCCCGTGACAACGTTTGCTTTATCACGCCCCGGCTTTGAACTGGAGAAGGCGAGGGGCTATTTTTATAGCATGGGATCAGCGGCTTTATCAGTGCCACACGGTCATCCCAGCGCACTGCACAACTGCCACTCCCAGGCCTATCTGTAGGAACATTTCCTGAGAAGGGGAAACAGCTGATCTGGCGGAGACCCATGAGCTTTTAACTCCTGAGCTGATGAAAGCCTCTCTCTCGAAGCTGTCCCTACGACAGGGGCACCCTCCAGCCCCTAGAATTCCGCTCCTCTTTCCCCAACCTGGTGCTTTCCAGATCTATTGAACTGCAACTGATGACCATACTGGCTGGGAATGATGGGAGTTGCAGTCCAAAACATCTGGAGGGCACCAGGTTGGGACCAGGATCATAGAACCATAGAATAGCAGAGTTGGAAGGGGCCTACAAGGCCATCGAGTCCAACCCCCTGCTCAATGCAGGAATCCACCCTAGAGCATCCCTGACAGAGGGTTGTCCAGCTGCCTCTTGAAGGCCTCTAGTGTGGGAGAGCCCACAACCTCCTTAGGTAACTGATTCCATTGTCGCACTGCTCTAACAGTCAGGAAGTTTTTCCTGATGTCCAGCTGGAATCTGGCTTCCTGTCACTTGAGCCCCTTATTCCGTGTCCTGCACTCTGGGAGGATCAAGAAGAGATCCTGGCCCTCCTCTGGGTGACAACCTTTTAAGTATTTGAAGAGTGCTCTCATGTCTCCCCTCAATCTTCTCTCCTCCAGGCTAAACATGCCCAGTTCTTTCAGTCTCTCTTCATAGGGCTTTGTTTCCAGACCCCTGATCATCCTGGTTGCCCTCCTCTGAACACGCTCCAGCTTGTCTGCGTCCTTCTTGAATTGTGGAGCCCAGAACTGGATGCAATACTCTAGATGAGGCCTAACCAGAGCTGAATAGAGAGGAACCAGGACCTCACGTGATTTGGAAGCTATACTTCTATTAATGCAGCCCAAGGAAATGCAACACAGGGCAGTTGGACAAGCAAACATTACAGATGGTTTCTGACTCTGTTATCAGGGCTTCCCACTGAATTCTGACACATTTTTAGCAGGTTGTGCTGCTCCAGAACCCATTGAACACACATATCAGCCATCCCTGCTAATAACCAGGCTGTTCTCCCTTGTCTCCTGTCATCCTGCGGAATGGCATTTCACTAGTCCAGGATAAAAGGCTGCCCACACGCTCATGGGCTCCGCTTAAATGGAGTTGGCATTGGCAAGCCAAGGCCCACAGCAAGACAGTGTTGGAGCTCTTTGTGTGTTCATATTTAAATCCCAAGAGTGAGGAGGTTGCGCTCGCCAGCTGGGTCCTGTTGAGGCCCTTTTGTTGTTATTAGTATTTAAAATATTTATATGCAGCTTCCCATTTGCAAAATCCTGATGTGGTTTACAATAAATATTAAAGAAATGAAACTGTCAAATGCAACAATGGTAGAAATTACAAATTTCCATAAGACAGGGCTTAAAACTACTTAAGTAATGGTTGGGGAAAGCTAGGATAAACAAGTACGGTTTTAATAAATGTTGGAAGCACGTGATCAGTGCCTGGTGAGTTGCAGAGGGAAGGTCATTCCAGAGGGTGGGCGCAGCCCTAGAATCATAGAATAGCAGGGTTGGAAGGGGCCTACAAGGCCATCGAGTCCAACCCCCTGCTCCATGCAGGAATCCACCCTACAGCATCCCTGACAGATGGTTGTCCAGCTGCCTCTTGAAGGCCTCTAGTGTGGGAGAGCTCACAACCTCCCTCGGTAACTGATTCCATTGTCATACTGCTCTAACAGACAGGAAGTTTTTCCTGATGTCCAGCTGGAATCCGGCTTCCTTTAACTTGAGCCCGTTATTCCGTGTCCTGCACTCTGGGAGGATTGAGAAGAGATCCTGGCCCTCCTCTGTGTGACAACCTTTTAAGTATTTGAAGAGTGCTAAAGCCAGACTGCTCATTTGAGGGAATGGTATTAAAGGCAAAACTGAAGTACTTTGGCCACATAATGAGAAGACAGGATACCCTGGAGAAGAGGCTGATGCTAGGGAAAGTGGAAGGCAAAAGGAAGAGGGGCTGACCAAGGGCAAGATGGATGGATGATATTCTGGAGGTGACAGACTTGACCTTGGGGGAGCTGGGGGTGGCGACAGCCGACAGAAAGCTCTGGCGTGGGCTGGTCCATGAAGTCACGAAGAGTCGGAAACGACTGAACGAATAAACAACAACAATCATGTCTCCCCTCAATCTTCTCTTCTCCAGGCTAAACATGCCCAGTTCTTTCAGTCTCTCTTCATAGGGCTGTGTTTCTAGACCCCTGATCATCCTGGTTGCCCTCTTCTGAACACGCTCCAGCTTGTCTTCCACCTTCTTGAATTGTGGAGCCCAGAACTGGACGCAATACTCTAGATGAGGCCTAACCAGGGCCGAATAGAGAGGAACCAGTACCTCACGTGATTTGGAAGCTATACTTCTATTAATGCAGCCCAAAATAGCATTGGCCTTTCTTGCAGCCATATCACACTGTTGGCTTCATTGCAATCGTGATGCTTGCAATGAAGGACTGTGTGAAGCTTCCCTTTTCCACCAGCTGAACTCCTCTGGCAGCACAGAGTGGCCTACAAGAGACCCCAAAGGGCTTCTCATCTGGCAGGACAGCACAGGGTTAGAGCGATGCTGGTGATGACTCGTTGCATGTTTCAGAGCCAGTTTTACAACCAAAACATCCTGTGCCAGGACGTTTCAGTGCCTAGTGACGTCAGGCGCTGGCTGGCAGCCCATTCTCTGCGTTCCTTTCTCACTTCTAGGGAATACGAACTTACCGCTAATAAGCTGCCTGGAGGAATATTAAGCATGGATAGCCTTTGGCTGGCAGTGTGAAAAAACGCCTTCCCTCTGGATGCCAAGCAAAGCCAAGTGCCAGCGTGTTCTTTTTTGCTTCGAACAAATTGTCCTGCTCACTGGAATCTGGAGTCCCAGTAACCTTTTCTCCCAAACTGGTGCAGGTTCCAGTTCAGTTTTTGTAATGCCGGCTTGTTGTTTATTCGTTCAGTCGCTTCCGACTCTTCGTGACTTCATGGACCAGCCCACGCCAGAGATTTCTGTCGGCTGTCGCCACCCCTAGCTCCCCCAAGGTCAAGTCTGTCACCTCCAGAATATCCTCCATCCATCTTGCCCTTGGTCGGCCCCTCTTCCTTTTGCCTTCCACTTTTCCTGGGTGTAAAATGAAACCCAAGGGAGGCCTTGTTTTCTGTTCAGCCCTCTCTTTCAGGGCAGAGGGCAGGGTGTGGGTATGGGGGGGGGGGGCGACTGCTCGTCACTGGAGGGTGTTGCTTGTTGTGAGAAGCCCCGGAAAAAGAATCCATCCCAGTCACCACGGAAGTATCTGAAATTCACAGAACGTCCACCAGCGAAAAGGATGGGGAGAGAGAAAAAAAGCAAGGGATTTTTTTTCTGGATAAATAGGTTTGGAGAATCATTTTGGGTTGTGCTGACAGAAGAGCCAGTGCCGTTTTGTCAGTGTGACTTTTTAGGTGGCAAAGGTTGGGGTATTCATTTATTTATTTCTTACGTTTTTATACTGCCCAATAGCCGAAGCTCTCTGGGCGGTTCACAAAAATTAAAACCACAATAAAACACCCAACAGGTTAAAAACACAAATACAAAATACAGTATAAAAAGCACAACCAGGATAAAACCACGCAGCAAAATTGATATAAGATTAAAATACAGAGTTAGAACAGTAAAATTTAAGTTAAAATTAAGTGTTAAAATACTGAGAGAATAAAAAGGTCTTCAGCTGGCGACGAAAGGAGTACAGTGTAGGCGCCAGGCGGACCTCTCTGGGGAGCTCATTCCACAACCGGGGTGCCACAGCGGAGAAAGCCCTCCTCCTAGTAGCCACCTGCCTCACTTCCTTTAGCAGGGGCTCACGGAGAAGGACCCCTGTGGATGTTCTTAAGGTCCAGGCATGTACATATGGGAGGAGGCATTCCTTCAAATAACCTGGCCCCAAACCGTTTAGGGCTTTGAATGTTAGTACCAGCACTTTGAATCGGGCCCAGACCTGGACTGGCAGCCAATGAAGTTGTAAAAGGACTGGTATGACGTGATCTCGCCAGCCAGGCCCTGTTAGTATCTGGGTTATCAGTCAATAGCTGTAATTTGTCACTCGCTTCTCATCTACTGGGCCAGGGTTGGCCAACTTTCATATTTTTGAGTGCAGCTCTATTCTCCAGCAAGCGATCTGGGTGGGGGCTGAAGGTGTATCCCATCACCACCACCCACTCCCCAAGCGAATGGTCAGGCTCCATAATAATATTGGCAGCAGAGGAAGAGATTCACAGTGATGGCAGCTGACACGGGAATGGAGGAAACTGAATCATAGAATCATAGAATAGCAGAGTTGGAAGGGCCATCGAGTCCAACCCCCTGCTCAAGGCAGGAATCCACCCTACAGCATCCCTGACTGATGGTTGTCCAGCTGCCTCTTGAAGGCCTCTCGTGTGGGAGAGCCCACCACCTTAGGCGAGTTGAGACTATTTGTCCTAGAGGAGATAACCTCTGATGTCCCTTGCACCTCTATGATTGGTGTTGTTCCCCACCTCGATTGAGAGGGAGAGGCGGGTAAGAAATAAACATAAGATGGTGATGATTCTAATTTGGGACACGAAATCAGTGGCGATTGCAGACCCTTGTTCAAATCAGCTGTCGGTTGTGTTGAGTCCAATTCTGCAACAAGAGTGCGCTTATATAGTTCATTTTTATCCCACCCTTTATCCCAGGGACCCGGTATGGTGTACATACCCACACACCCCTTTGCTTTTAGCCTCAAAACAGCCCCTATGGAGGTAGCTTTGGCTAATTAATTAATTATTATTTATTTATTGCATTTCTATACTGCCCAATAGCCGAAGCTCTCTGGTCTAAGAGTTAGTGACAGGCCAAAGGGCACCCAGTGAGCTTCATACCTGAGCAAGAATTTAAACCCGTCTCCTCCTGCTCCTCCTGTGGTATTCTATCCATGAGACGATACTGGAGGTAGTAGTGGCTAATGATAATTTTTCTGTCAACCTTGACTTATTTTGCCACCAAAAAAAGCACACCTATTCATATGTTATTGGCTTGTCCACTATTGCATGCCATCCATCTTGGAAAATGACGACTACAGAATAATGCCACAGGATGGGTACACCTACCCAGGTTAAATACGTACCAAGTTGAGCCGGAAACTCCCGCGAACTTCCAAGATCCTCTTCACCTCCATTTCATTTGAAGGAGGTGGAGGTCTATGGCAGATCCAGGACTTCCATCTGCTCTGACTGGCAAAGGGTCTTCAGCTGACAGGGACTCTTACCTGCTGTCACAGGGGTCCCCAGCGCAGCACCCATGGGTCCACGGACACCTTATTATTATTATTATTATTATTATTATTATTATTATTATTATTTATTATTATTATTATTATTTATTTATATAGCACCATCAATGTACATGGTGCTGTACAGAGTAAAACAATAAATAGCAAGACCCTGCCGCATAGGCTTACATTCTAATAAAATCATAATAAAGCAATAAGGAGGGGAAGAGAATGCACCAAACAGGCAGTAAAAAGTCAGAACAAAATCAAGTTTTAAAAGCTTTAGGAAAAAGAAAAGTTTTTAGCTGAGCCTTAAAAGCTGCGATTGAACTTCTAGTTCTCAAATGCTCTGGAAGAGCGTTCCAGGCGTAAGGGGCAGCCGAAGAAAATGGACGAAGCCGAGCAAGGGAAGTGGAGACCCTTGGGCAGGTGAGAAACATGACATCAGAGGAGCGAAGAGCACGAGCGGGGCAATAGTGTGAGATGAGAGAGGAGAGATAGGAAGGAGCTAGACAGTGAAAAGCTTTGTAGGTCAACAGGAGAAGTTTATATATAGGCTTCAACAAAAATGGGCCAAGTATGCCACCCATTCAAATATTGAAAATATTGTAGGGTCTTCAATCCATTGCATTATAGGAGCTAAGTAGTTTCCTATGGTGTAATATCAGGTTTTTAGCTGTCAAAAGAGTGCAGAGAATCTATTTACGCTAACCATTTGTTAATTTCCACGAAGCAAGTGAATAATTTTAAAGAGCGTGTACATCAGAGAATATTAAAAACTGTTGCAGTACAAAATTTATCTGTGTAATAACCTCCTCTCCAAGAGAAGCAACTGCTGAACTTTGCCAAAACATATGTTTTAAAAAAGCATTAGCTGTATTGCACCACCAGCAATTACCCGAATTAGGCAATTCCTTATTAAAGAGACATTGCAATGCCAGGAGACATGAAATGAACTTTTTTGCTGAATAAGATGCAGCCAAGGATCGATAGACCCAACGGGTAGATACCAAAGCAGCGATCCAGTGGTGAGGCGTTTTGTGGTGGTGCTCACAACGGCTTCTCAAATTCCCAAATATGCCCATGGGCCCAAAACGGTTGAGGACCCCCATCCTACCTGAATGTTTTAATGGAGATGTCAAGGATTGGAGCTGGGACCGTCTACCATAGAGCTACGTATTGTATGAACTAAGGACATAGTGAGGTCCTGGTTCCTCTCTATTTGGCCCTGGTTAGGCCTCATCTAGAGTATTGCGTCCAGTTCTGGGCACCACACTTCAAGAAGGACACAGACAAGCTGGAGTGTGTTCAGAGGAGGGCAACCAGGATGATCAGGGGTCTGGAAACAAAGCCCTATGATGAGAGACTGAAAGAACTGGGCATGCTTAGCCTGGAGAAGAGAAGATTGAGGGGAGACATGATAGCACTCTTCAAAGACTTAAAAGGTTGTCACACAGAGGAGGGCCAGGATCTCTTCTCGATCCTCCCAGAGTGCAGGACATGGAATAACGGGCTCAAGTTAAAGGAAGCCAAATTCCAGCTGGACATCAGGAAAATCTTCCTGACTGTTAGAGCAGTACGACAATGGAACCAGTGACCTAGGGAGGTGGTGGGCTCTCCCACACTAGAAGCCTTCAAGAGGCAGCTGGACAACCACCTGTCAGGGATGCTTTAGGGTGGATTCCTGCATTGAGTAGGGGGTTGGACTCGATGGCCTTGTAGGTCCCATCCAACTCTGCTATTCTATGATTCTGTGCTTGGCTGGCAGTGGTATCGTGGATGCGATGTTATCCTTTGACTAAGAAGAATGAACATAAAGAGAAACAAGAATATACAGATGTCTTCTGGGAAACAACTGATAGGCCTCTCCCCCACTCCCAGCTTCAGAGTCACTCCAGATGTTGCCAGGCAGTGATTATGGTCTGGGGATGGAGAGGGGGAGTAGGTGGAATTGAGGCCAGATGTTATGATGGAGACCTCTGCTTTCTGTTTCTTTACGGGGAGGGGATTTTTTTTTAAAAAAAATGCCTTGTCTAATAGACTACAGCAGTGTCCCAAAACAAAGCAAAAGACAGTGCATACACTTTAAAACCAGATCATGAAAGACTCAGAATAAAACCATTATGTAGCCATGTTAAAACAACCCAGAGCTTTGTAGCACCTTAAAAACTAACACATTTATCCTGGCTGACGATCTGTGAACTATAGCCCAATTCACCAGATTTCTGGCGGTTCAGGAGTGTTTGTAATCGGTGAGGTCAGAAGGAAATTAAATGCAGAACGTCCTGACAGTGACCATCACATTAACAGTGATCATTCACAGTGCAGTTGTTACTGGTTACACAAACATCCTGGCACTAAGTCAGCCAATAAACACTGGTTGTGTGATAGAAATCCTTCCTCACATTTCAAGAATGAGACCTGTTGAGGAATTCTAACTCAGCAGTGTCCTGTTCTAACCTCCCATTGAGGTCCCTTTGCTCTGCAAAAGCCATTTTAAGGTCGGCGTTGAGTGTCCTGGGGGGCAGAAGGGGTTCTCCAGGGCTTTTTGAATATTGCTGTTTCTATGTTGGATTTGTGTCCATTTATTCCTTTCTGTTGAGACCAGCCTGTTCGCCTTATGTAGAATGCAGACAGGCATTGCTGACAGAAGATGATGTTATGATCACACTGGGAGATGAGCGAGTAAATGAACCCCAGTGTTGTGGGTGGCGTTATTATTTGGTCCTGTGAGGCTGTTCCCAGAGTAGATTTGGGGACAGAGCAGGCACCGGGGTCTATCGCAGGGTGGGGTCCCTGTGATTGTATCCTTCTCAAGTGGCCCCTATCCCCTCTGAAATGTGGCAAGGCAGGGCTGAAGCCCCGATACCTTCCCAGGCATTTCTGCGGAATTATGGAAATGAAAAGCAGTGAGCCAGCCCCACAGGGAAGATGGGGGGTGCCTTGTGGTTTGGCCAGTTAGAGCACTGCACCCACTTTAATGCACCCAAACCCCATCATCCACAGCCAAGCATCCACAGCAGTCTCCTAGAATCAGAATCATAGAATAGCAGAGTTGGAAGGGGCCTACAAGGCCATCGAGTCCAACCCCCTGCTCAAGGCAGGAATCCACCCTAAAGCATCCCTGACAGATGGTTGTCCAGCTGCCTCTTGAATGCCTCTAGTGTGGGAGAGCCCAGAACCTCCCTAGGTAGCTGATTCCATTGTCGCACTGCTCTAACAGTCAGGAAGTTTTTCCTGATGTCCAGCCGGAATCTGGCTTCCTGTAACTTGAGCCCGTTATTCCGTGTCCTGCACTCTGGGAGGATCGAGAAGAGATCCTGGCCCTCCTCTGTGTGACAACCTTTTAAGAATTTGAAGAGTGCGATCATGTCTCCCCTCCATCTTCTCTTCTCCAGGCTAAACATGCCCAGTTCTTTCAGTCTCTCTTCATAGGGCTTTGTTTCCAGACCCCTGATCATCCTGGTTGCCCTCCTTTGAACACGCTCCAGCTTGTCTGCGTCCTTCTTGAATTGTGGAGCCCAGAACGACACAATACTCTAGATGCCTAACCAGGGCCGAATAGAGAGGAACCAGGACCTCACGCAACTTGGAAGCTATACTTCTATGAATGCAGCCCAAAATAGCATTTGCCTTTCTTGCAGCCACATCGCACTGTTGGCTCATATTCAGCTTGTGATCTACAACAGCTCCAAGATCCTTCTCGTTTGTAGTACTGCTGAGCAATTTGACTACAGCACACGGTTGTGGAAGGATGAGCTGTTGTATTAGCAATGAATTCCATTTTAGCTACCAACTCACAGACAGCAGCAACCGCCTCCTTCTCACAAGAGTAATACCTATGCGGAAATGTGCTCCAATATTGAGAGCTTCTGGGCAGAGCCGCGGAGTCACCTGTAGTGCAAGTGGGATTGTGTTGGCTGGTGAATTCAGCCATGAAAAATGGACCCAGAGGTGCAGGGAGGCCAGGGTCAATTCAACTGCACAAGTATGCTGGGAGACATTTATAGGGGTGCTAAGAAAACGGAACACCTTTTGAGAGGTGCACCCCAGGAAGGATACAGAGAGTCTTGGATTGGGCCTCTTTTGCAGATGCTGGGCACAGCAAGGATGTTGTGGGCCTGCCCCAACAGAGTATGGGCACAAAGCCCAGGGATTGCACAACTGTGGTGTACACAAATACTGATTTTTCAGTGCTGACTCAGGACCAAGCCATTTGGCTGCCTGAATCAGCCGGTGTCCAGCCTCCCCAATCCTCTGGTTAGGACCAACACTTTACAACGTCTAGCTACACTGTTCAGACACCTGCCTATTACACACACACACACGCCCTGCTGAGGTGCCACCTGCAACTCTTACATGCAATTGTTAGAGGGTGCAATCAACTAAATTTAAGCGAATTTCAGTCCTATTGTTAAGTGGGAAATTTGAGAAGGCTCTTAACTCCCTTCCAATAAAAACTAAATGGTACGCCTGGGTTCTTTCCAGCTCAGCTCCTTGGAAGAGAGCTATTAATCACACTGCCACAAAGGCCAACCAGCCCAAGAGAACGTCCTCCTGACCAAGTGGTGCGTAAGATTCGGAGAAAATGTCACGGATGAGTCTATCAGAATTCCTGGCGTCGCTGGAGCTTGAGACTGAGGCAAATGTTAATTCTTGGAAATTCATAGAATCCTAGAATAGCAGAGTTGGAAGGGGCCTACAAGGCCATCGAGTCCAACCCCCTACTCAATGCAGGAATCCACCCTAAAGCATCCCTGACAGAGGGTTGCCCAGCTGCCTCTTGAAGGCCTCTAGTGTGGAAGAGCCCACAACCTCCCTAGGTCACTGGTTCCATCGTCGAACTGCTCTAATAGTCAGGAAGTTTTTCCTGATGTCCAGCTGGAATCTGGACATTAGGAAATTAGACCCAACCGTGAGCCCTTTTTTTAAAAAAAAATTATTCAATACTTAAACATACATCAATACAATAAAAAAGAAACAACATAATACATAAATGTTGGATAACCTTAATAACTTATATTCTAGCTTAATCTGTTAACTTAATCATACTTAACATAAAAGTGCACCCCCCACCACGGGATCTTATTCCTGTTTCCAAAATCTCATTGTTTCTTCTGGAGGTGCTTTCCCACTCCTCTTAGATAAGACAAATTCTAGGAACTGTTTCCATATTCCCTCAAAATCATTCGTTTTTGTCATCCCTCGTCTCACTTTTATATTACATGTTAATTTATCATTAATAGCAATCTCCCATATCTCTTTATAAAAATCTTCTATACGATAATCCCCTTGAACCTTCCAGTTCCTAGATATCATTAACCTTGCTGCTGTTAGCAAATTCGTTGTCAGTTATTTTGTCTCTTAGTTACAATTTAATTATCCATATAATGATAACAATGCCACTATAGGTGTCTCTCCAATCTCCATTCCTAAAATTTCTTGAGGGGAGACATGAAAGCACTCTTCAAATACTTAAAAGGTTGTCACACAGAGGAGGGCCAGGATCTCTTCTCGATCCTCCCAGAGTGCAGGACACGGAATAACGGGCTCAAGTTAAAGGAAGCCAGATTCCAGCTGGACATCAGGAAAAACTTCCTCACTGTTAGAGCAGTACCACAATGGAATCAGTTACCTAGGGAAGTTGTGGGCTCTCCCACACTAGAGGCCTTCAAGAGGCAGCTGGACAACCATCTGTCAGGGATGCTTTATGGTGGATTTCTGCATTAAGCAGGGGGTTGGACTCGATGGCCTTGTAGGCCCCTTCCAACTCTGTGATTCTATGATATACCGCCCCATAGCCGAAGCTCTCTGGGCGGTTTACAAAAATTAAAACACAGAACATTAAAAGCAAATATACAAAATTTAAAGCCTCACTATTATTTATTTATTTATTTATTTATTTATATAGCACCATCAATGTACATGGTGCTCACGTGATTTGGAAGCTGTACTTCTATTAATGCAGCCCAAAATAGCATTTGCCTTTCTTGCAGCCATATTGTACTGTTGGCTCATATTCAGCTTGTGATCTACAACAATTCCAAGATCCTTGTTTGTAGTATTGCTGAGCCAAGTATCTCCCATCTTGTAACGTGTGTTTGTTTGGAGTGAGTGATGCTGTGTGTGTGTGTGTGTGCGCGTGTGAGTTGGGGGGATGATTTGGAAGTGATATTCCTATTAAATAATGCATTTTAGACCCATAGACATTCCTTTCCAATTTGTTTATCCAACCCCCTTTCAAAGCTGTCCAAATTGGTGGCCATGACCATGTCTTGTGGTAGTGAGTTCCATAGTTTAACTCTGTGCTGCGTGAAGAAGTCCTTCCTTTTCTCTGTCCTGAATCTCCCACCAATCAGCTTCATTGGGATAATGACCCCACTGGGTTCTAGTATTATGGAAGAGGGAGAAAAATGCCCGCTTATCCACATTCTCCACACCAGGCATGATTTTGTACACTTCTATCATGTCTCCCCTTCCTTGCCTTTCTTCCAAGCTGAAGACCCCCAGCTGTTGTAGCCTCCTCTGTCCCTTGACCATGTGAATTGCCCTTTTATCCCTGGGACGTGCATCACGGTCTGAAAGCATTCTCAGGAGAGACAGGTGTGCAGGGTCTGAGCTCAGAGCAATGGCGAAAGGGGGAGAAGAACTCTGGGCGAAACCTTTGACCCGGTGCATCAGGAGCCATGGAAGAGTCATCCACGGCGCCACGCTGGCTAAAGCAAAGACCTCCAGCCATCCGGAAGGTGAAAAATAAACTCTTTATTCAGTGATTTTGCATCGTGAATTCCCATCAGTGGAACATCCAAAAACAGTTTTTGCAAAAGAAGTTGGTTAAAAAATAAAGCAAGTAAACAACCGGCTGCACACAGTCAAGCTTAGGAATACTATCACGGCAATATATATATATTGTATACACAAACACACATGACTATATTGCTCACATTATTCAGCCGTTTTTCTCTTGTGCTGGCTTAATTGTTTTTGTTTTAAAAAAGTGTTCCTTAGCAGTGTGCAACAGGATGACCCAGCAGCTTCTTGGGACAAACAGGGAACTTTGAAACCAGAAAGGGGCTTCACTGACTGGGGCTTGTGTGAGTTTTGTGGCTCAGATCGGTAAAGGATGTCCCTCTGTTCTCCCAGTGGAGAAGAGAGCAAAGGGTGGGGGGCTGATGACACTAGAAGCCTTGGCCCCGAGGGACGGAGGTTCTCGACTGGAATGTTGCCCCCCACAGCAAGAGAGCACCTTCGCCTCTGCCTCGCAGACTAGTCGGGCCCCTGCAGCCACCTCGGCTAGTGAACTGGACATGTCACTTCAGATAGGGTGACCCTATGGAAAGGAGGACAGGGCTCCTGTATCTTTAACAGTTGCGTAGAAAAGGGAATTTCAGCAGATGTCATTTGCATATATGGAGAACCTGGTGAAATCCCCTCTTCATCACAACAGTTAAAGGTGCAGGAGCTATACTAAAGTGACCAGATTTGAAAGAGGGCAGGGCTCCTGCAGCTTTAACTGTTGTGATGAAGAGGAAATTTACCAGGTTCCTCATATATACAAAGGACACCTGCTGAAATTCCCCTTTCAATACAACTGTTAAAGATACAGGAGCCCTGTCCTCCTCTTCATATGGTCACCCTACTTCAGACCACACAAGGCTAAAAGGGGGCACATGAGGCCATGATCCCAGCATTCCCTCCTCCTCTTTCACCCCTCTCCTCATAGCCAGTCTTTTAGAGAAGCTGGGACCGTCCAACTTTTTCACGATCGACTCCTCCGCTTCCTTGGCTGTGCTCCACCCATATATCCCAGTCCCTGCACTCTTGCTCCATCTTTGGCGTGTCCACAGATGTGTCGGACCACACCTCCCCATGGCCCTGCAGGCTAGGGATTATAGGAGTTGTAGTCCAATGCATCTGGTGCCAGGGGAGCATTGCCATGAAAGGTGCCAACCTCTTTCCCCCCCTGCAGATAAAAACATCCCCGGTGGGCTTCTGACCAGACGCACAGCTGTGGAAGGCATGAGAGTCCAAGTCCATTGCGAAATGGCGAGGGGCAAGGACCTCATGGCTACAAGCCGACACCTTTGCCAGTTCTAACAGAAATGGTCTCGGTGTTTCTGTTCCCCAGAAACGGCACTGGAGGGGGACAGAGAGCTGTTTCCTTGTTCTCAAAGTTCGCTTCGCTTTCCTGCAGAGCCTTTTCAGTTACAAACACAGCTAAATAATTAAAGATAGCCAAGGAAAAGGTTTAAGCGGGAAGCTGTTGAACCCGGGCCGAGCAGCTGCAGCCGGCATCCCTGGCTGCTCCGAGCTGCTCTCTGACTTTGATGTCTGTGTTTGTCTCCCAGGCACGGCTGCCGGCTGCCTGCCCACCGCCTCTCCGGCTTCGTCTTAAACATGAAACGTTCTACTTGTCAGAGTTTTTACAGAAAGCACGCCTGCGTAGAGTTGACATCTAGAGGCTCAAAAGCGGGCAGCTCCTAGGATGCCGCTTCGTTACTTTAAACACTATTTTTCAAGTCAATTTAAGGAATATTGAGGTCATCTGTTCCTTTTGTGCTTTCCCCTGGGCGCCTCTCTGTCTGTTCTTTGTGCTCAGGTTCTGTACAGCTCTTGAAGTGATGCCACCAGACTGAAAAAACCCAAGACTGAAGGCCCATGTGCTTCTCAGTCGCGACGGAAAGGGTGGCTGGAGAGCTCTCAGCCCCGCGCAAAACAACGGTGCCCGGCCTTCGCCTGGCGAGGGCAGCTGGGTGGATGCAAGATCAGGGTTTTAGCAGAAACACATTCCAAGGGGTTCTGGGGAACGGCTCTGTCTGTGTACCGCAAGAGCCCTGACATGATAAGATAGCGGCTGTAGGTTTTAGTGGATAGTTTTGGAGTTAGAGACGTTTCTTTCACTTAAGGAATGTCCGGCAATCGTTAACTGTTGAAAAGCATGTAAACAACCACTTGGGGAACAGTGAGGAGGGGAGCATCTGTGCCCCTCCCCACAATGCCAAATGCCCTTGTGCAGATGCACTGGGACACTCCCAAGGCTCTGGCTCCCAGCTGTAGACTGCCAAGAACCACGTCCCAAAGTGGACAGCGTCCACACAGAGGCAATCGTGTTTCTAAGATCACTGGAATTTCCACAAGGGTTGGCTCAACAATACTTTATTTATTTATACGAGTCCTCTTTTGGCCCAAACAAAGACCGGTTTCGCACATCGTCAACAACCCGTAGGTTTCCGGAAATGGAGCAGCCGCTGCCGTGTGCGCTGCGTCCTGCCATCTTCCGCTGCAGCGAACGCCCCAGGGACAGCTCGCCCTTGGCTTGTTTATGCGGCATCTGAACCCAGAACTCAAGAGGTGTTTGGAGATGAACACCCTGGAGTTTGAACCCGTGGTTAAACCATGGGTCTGTTCGCCGTGGGTTGTTGCTGATGTTCAAACCAGGTCTTACACTTAAAATGTTCCACAATTTAAAAAACATTTAAACGTTAAAACAACACCGACAAGCAGAAATCGAGAGCAGAAGAAAACCTTAAAATCAGAGTGTGGGAGTAAGAGACTTAAGTTGCAATCCCATGGATGTTTAGACGGAAAAGAGCCCCCACGCTCCCCAGCTAGCCACGTTTTGTAGGACATTTTCGGTTGTTGAAATATGCATATGATTTAGGGTGACCATATGACCGGATTTGCCCAGATTTGCCCGGGTTTTTGATGACAAATCCGGGAGGGAGAGGGGAAATCCGGATTTCCCCCAAAAAAGCAGCTCTAATGGGAATTAACAAAAATGCTTATAACTCTGTCATTTTTTAAGATAGTCATGAAACTTGGCACCATGATAGCTTTTAGGTAGAGCTTTAGCCATACCAAATTTGAAACAGATCTGTTCATCCATTGATTTTTAGGAATTTTTTAAAATTTGAGGATTTAATTTTTTTAATGTTATTTTTAAAGATAAAAGAGATGAAACTTGGCACCATGATTGCTCTTAACAAGGACTTTAGCTATGCCAAGTTTGAAACAGATCTGTCCAGCCATTGAGCTTTAGGATTTTTTTTTAAAGTTTGAGGTTGTTCTTCTTTTTGGTTTCCAAAATATGGTCACCCTAATAGGATTGCACCCTTAAAATGCTGAAAAGCCACAGGGAAGAAAAAAGTTTGTAACAGCCCTCCTAAAACGGAATAAAAATAGGGCCAGCCTAACATCATTGGAGAGAGAGAGTTCCACAGCAGTGGTGCTGCCACAGAGAAGGCCCTGTCCTATGTTCCCAACTTCAAGATGGCGCCATATACACCAGTGCTGGTTCTTAGATGGCTTTTGCATGATGGTGGCAAAACGCCTCAGAAACATTGTGGCCCCTGTGTGGAAGTGTCGTGGAGGCCATAATTATTTCAATGGGCCACGGAAAACTCGTAGTAAGGGCCACCCATGTCTGAAATGAGTATTTCTAGGGAAGTGAGTCGCCTTAAGGCAGCCTCCCCAAGCTGGAGGTTACCAAATCAAGGAAGGATACCTTAAGGAGTGACCTGCTCCCCCTCACTAGCCCCCATGGTATCTCCTGGCCTATACATGCAACAGCCTGAGGTGGGAATGAGGTGGTAAAGTCCAGAAGTGGGAGAATGGACTGTACCACTCCAGACAACATGAGGTGGGGGTGTCACTTTTTGTATTGTTTCCCAATGCAAACCATTTCCCTGCACATAGAAAATTAGCCCAGCAGGGAGCTTTAGAACTTGCACAGGCCTATATATATAATGGAGGAGCACTCAAAACTTATGTATTCCACCTGCAGCCTGAAGCAGCCTAGAATTCTACTTCATTTCTGCTGCATGGGAGCTAAGGAAATCGTGTGATCTGGGGAAGGACTCCGTACATGACCAAATTGCCAATTTCCATTCCCTGATGAAAACTAAAAAGGAAGCATTTAGCGTTGGGTGTGGGGTGATGTGGGTACGTTGCCCTACTTGGGGTTACTGTGTAAGGGCCATTGCTTAAAAGGCCGCCTCGGGTTCCCTTTGCTACTGGAGTCATCCGTCTTGCCAAAGAGGAGGCTCATTGCAATAGGGGCAATCAATGGGTCACGGCGGGGGGGCCTTGTCCCCGTCGCCAAACAGGAGGCCCCTCGCGACCCTCGCCCTTTCACGGCTGGCTTTATTTGGGCAGAGGGGCAATGATGACGTTCCGGTGTCCCTTCACCCCTTTCAGCTTGTCGCTCTCGAAATCCACCACCAGCTTCCGCAGGCCCGACTGCCGAGGCACGAAGTCCAGCTTCACTTTGGCTTCCTCGCCTGGCCCAAGGGGGCGGTCACTGCAGGGAGAGAAGAGAGGGCCGAGAGGTCAGCGGCCTGGAGGCAAGCCTCACCCCCCACCCCCCGGCCTCCTCCCAGCCTCCCTCTTTGGGGCGGCAGTCTGAGCGGTCGCTGGAATTAAGTCCAGGCTCATTTCCTGTGCTGGTTATTGTTATTTACTTTTTGTTATTTTAGTTCGTTAGTATCGTGTAGTTTGTCCAGCAAAGTTGGGTTATGGATAAAGAAAAGAAATAAGGAGGAATTCCCTTCTACGTACATCCCATAGGTAGTTGGTGCATGGCTGCAAAAAAAAGTGTGCCTGCGCTTCATGCTAAAAAAGCACATGCAGGCTGCCTTGACGGCCATCTGGTTCAGGCCGGCCAGAGACCTCGAGGAAGCCTACGGGAAGGCGAGGAAAGAAGGCAGCACCCACCCCCCTATCTTGGCTGGGGTACCCCCACCCAGCATCTGGTAATAGATCCAGAGGGAGAAGCAGTTAATAAATATTATTATTATTATTATTATTATTATTATTATTATTATTATTATTATTGTCTTTCTTCGATTGTAAGACACCATTGATTGTAAGACGCACACTAATTTCAGTGCCAACAGGAAAAAAAACCCTAAGACACACCAGCGATTCTAAGACGCACCCCATTTTTAGAGATGTTTATATGGGGAAAAAGTGTGTCTTAGAATCGAAGAAACAGGGTATTATTATTGGGATTCCATCCATGTAGTTCTCATGGCTAACAGGCATCCATACAGCTATGCTGAACCTATCTCGTCCTGTAACCCTAATTTCCTAACTGCTTCAAGCACTGGATGAATACATCTCAGAGTGCAGGACACGGAATAACGGGCTCAAGTTAAAGGAAGCCAGATTCCAGCTGGACATCAGGAAAAACTTCCTGACTATTAGAGCAGTACGACAATGGAACCAGTGACCTAGGGAGGTGGTGGGCTCTCCCACACTAGAGGCCTTCAAGAGGCAGCTGGACAACCATCTGTCAGGGATGCTTTAGGGTGGATTCCTGCACTGCGTGGGGGGTTGGACTCGATGGCCTTGTAGGCCCCTTCCGACTCTGCTATTCTATGATTCTATGATCTCAGGGTCCTTATGGACAATGTGCTTGTGGATCAGGACCCGCTGCAAACGCACCTCCCTCGTGCCTTAGCAGCCCACTTGCCTGACGTACTGGCCAGCAAATCAAATGCTGATTCAGCCATCTGTCTGCCCGGTCCCACGGCCAATGCTTTAGGTGAGGTCCCAACCCAGGTAAAAATATATATATAATGTTTTGAAGAGCTGCATGTACCTCTTGTCTTCAATTAAATGCAGACTCCTATCCCCCTTTTATTTGTTGGTTTTCTTAAACGTTGGAAAACCCACTTTGAGAAGAGGCTTGGTGACCTCAGTGATTCCTCACCCCTCAACACTGTGATCAGCTGGTTTTGGCAGCTGTCCACGCCATTCAACGGGAGGGGAGGCATGGGGCCCCCAGTGTTTAACCTTGGCCCATGCCATCATAGAATCATAGAACAGCAGAGTTGGAAGGGGCCTACAAGGCCATCGAGTCCAACCCCCTGCTCAATGCAGGAATCCACCCTAAAGCATCCCTGACAGATGGTTGTCCAGCTGCCTCTTGAAGGCCTCTAGTGTGGGAGAGCCCACAACCTCACCAGGCAACTGGTTCCATTGTCGTACTGCTCTAACAGTTAGGAAGTTTTTCCTGATGTCCAGCTGGAATCTGGTTTCCTTTAACTTGAGCCCATGGTTCCGTGTCCTGCACTCTCAGAGGATCGAGAAGAGATCCTGGCCCTCCTCTGTGTGACAACTTTTTAAGTATTTGAAGAGTGCTATCAACAAACCAGGCACCAGCGGCCCTTGCCAGTGACTTGGGTGGCAACGCGCCATCAAACACTTAAAAGCCAAGAGGAAACACCTACAGCTCTTTGACCTTCTGTCCTTCCACGAGGCCGGCACCTTCCATGGTGAAGACGCAGCCGCTCAGCGGGGTGGGCAGTGGGTTGGTCAGCGAGAGCTCTGCCTGCAGTTTGCGCTTCTGCATCGGCTCCCCCATGACCTGCATTGTAAAAGAAGAAGAGTTGTCATCCGTGTGCACCGGCCGGGATGTCGCCACGTGTGCGCCTCAGTGTGGTGTCAAGCCATGAGAGGCAGGAGGAATCGCATGCTTCCTGGCAGCCTGCTGTGGCTGGAGTAAGTGGGCGCCGCGGTCTCCTAGGAAGCCCCGAGGCTACATCACGCGGGCCTTGTCTCAAGGGAGTGGGGCTGGACCCACATGCTGTGGGGCCACACAGTTATTCCCACGATCCAGAACATGCTCTTCCCATGAGTCATGGCCTATTCATGAGCAAAGAAAGGAAGCCAGGATGTGGATGTGGCTGGACAGCTACATGTGAAAAGGAAGAAAGGGAAGGGCTGAAGGTGGGCAGGAAGGAAGGAAGACCCACCCACCCACACGTCCTTCAGTCTTTCCCACCTGGCTGCAATGGAAAGACCGCCCTTTGTCACCAGGGACTGCTGGGGCTGGTTGCTGTGCAAATATCTCGCTTGTAGGAGGGGGTCTGATGGGGCCAGCAGAGTCACTGGGGAGGGCTCTGCTCTCCATGACCCCTTGGACCTAATCATGAAGCCAAATTTGGATACGTTGCACCATCTGGGCACGAAATTTGGAGTGCCCTCTCTTCCTTTCAAAAGGGACTGATCTTGCAACAGGCGTGGGCAACCTCACCCACTTCCCAGAAGCTCCAGGGATTGTCCAACGTTGCCTTACCCTGACTTTGATATCAGGGTTTTTGACAACGATGTCTCTGACGCCAAGGACCATCTCTTTGGTCTCATGTTCCATAAGGAGAGCCATCACCTTGATCATATTGTCCTGCGTCAGGCAGTCACCGTACTTCTCGTAGAGGACGCGCAAGGGGACAACCTTCTCTAGACAGCCCCCCCAGGAGGAAAACAACACACGGATTGTCAAAGTCAGAACCAAGACGCCTCTCGGCTCTCTAGCTTTAAAGATCCCACCACGCCACATAAAACGGCATCAGAGGTCCCTTCTGGTAATGGGATGGCATCTTTTGCACATACCCAGTTGAGAGAGAGAGAGAGAAATTCAATTAGGCAGCTATGGAACCACAACAGGCAGAAAGCATTCTGAGATGTGCATGACGTCCAAGAACCAACCCCTCCCTGTGAGGTGTGACACATGCGCAGCTGCAGCAGAAAGCACCAGGCTGCTCCCCCACCCCTGCAGCACCATGGTAAAGTCTAGTAAAGGAACATGCCCTGTGACATGATAGAGTCGTGCTCAGTGTTCTCCTGTCCCCACAGCACCACCTTGGCCACACTCGCAGGAGGTGGGCGCTCAAGGACCTCATGTCACAAGTTCCCTTTGACTAGAATCATAGAACCATAGAACAGTAGAGTTGGAAGGGGCCTAAAAGGCCATCGAGTCCAACCCCCCGCTCAATGCAGGAATCCACCTTGAAGCATCCCTGACAGACAGTTGTCCAGCTGCCTCTTGAAGGCCTCTAGTGTGGGAGAGCCCACAACCTCCCTAGGGAACTGGTTCCATTGTCGTACTGCTCTAACAGTCAGGAGGTTTTTCCTGATGTCCAGCCGGAATCTGGCTTCCTGTCACTTGAGACCATGAATCCTCACTCTGGGAGGATCAAGAAGAGATCCTGGCACTCCTCTGTGTGACAACCTTTCAAGTATTTGAAGAGTGCTCTCATGTCTCCCCTCAATCTTCTCTTCTCCAGGCTAAACATGCCCAGTTCTTTCAGTCTCTCCTCATAGGGCTTTGTTTCCAGATGCCTGATCATCCTGGTTGCCCTCCTCTGAATACGCTCCTGCTTGTCTGTGTCCTTGAAGTGTGGAGCCCTAAACTGTTCCCTGGAAGAGGATATAGCTGTGGAGCTGCTACTCTGAGTGGCTGCCATACATCCACGATACAGCCTTGTGGACAACAGCACAAGAGCTCAAATTTTAGGATGCTTTTAGTATGTTTTTAGTATGTTTTTTAGGAAGTTTTAACAATGTATACTGTGTTTGATTAATATTTTATGTATTTTATACTTGTTGTTCCCTGCCTCGATCAGGATGGAGAGGTGGGTTAGAAATTATTATTATTATTATTATTATTATTATTATTATTATTATTATTATTATTATTAAAAGCCTGCTGCAGCCAAGCACAAGTCAGCTACCCTGGGAGGCATTTAGCTTGGCTCACTTCTCCCCTCTGCTAAGATGCGCAGCGTTTCCTTTGGGGCCCTGACCTCGCCTATTTACGCCTCTCCCGAGTTCTGCCAAGCAGCAGGGCCTCTTCCACTGAAGAACGCTTTAATGCAGTTGGGTTCAAGCTAAGGTTGTTCTTGTAAAAGGTTTCTGCTGTACCTAAAATGCTAGAGTGCAGTCAGAAATAGCTCAGTGGCGGGGAGCAACATGTGGGATCAAAACGAATTGGATTCCTTCCCAGCTGTGGAAAAAAAACGTCACTTCTCTATGAGAAGATGCACAGTACGAGAGGGAGGGAGGGAGAGTTTGCCTTTTCTGTTCTAGTTTCCATTGTTTGCTCCTTCAGCTTTCTGTCTGATCACAGAATCATAGAATAGCAGAGTTGGAAGGGGCCTACAAGGCCATTGAGTCCAACCCCCTGCTCAATGCAGGAATCCACCCTAAAGCATCCCTGACAGAGGGTTGTCCAGCGGCCTCTTGAAGGCCTCTAGTGTGGGAGAGCCCACAACCTCCCTAGGTCACTGGTTCCATTGTCGTACTGCTCTAACAGTCAGGAAGTTTTTCCTGATGTCCAGCCGGAATCTGGCTTCCTTTAACTTGAGCCCATTCTTCCGTGTCCTGCACTCTGGGAGGATCGAGAAGAGATCCTGGCCCTCCTCTGTGTGACAATCTTTCAAGTCCTTGAAGAGTGCTCCCATGTCTCCCCTCCATCTTCTCTTCTCCAGGCTAAACATGCCCAGTTCTTTCAGTCTCTCTTCATAGGGCTTTGTTTCCAGACCCCTGATCATCCTGGTTGCCCTCCTCTGAACGTGCTCCAACCATAGCAGTGCTGACCTGTGCATGCGTTACAAGTTCTAAGTTAATGCGAATTCACGAGGGGCTTTCCACTCCCCTTTTTCACCCGTGAGAACGGTGCGCTCACAGGGGCGATGTAGCTTTGGAGCTGGGAGCACAGGGCTCCGCCTGACGGCTGTGCAGCTTACAACTCCTAAGGCTCCAAATCGTATCTCTGTCCTCTGTTCAGATGTTGCCCAAGTTGATGGCCGCTCTGGTGAAGAGTCTAGAAGGCCACTGGGGTGCGTGACGGGAGCGCCGGCCCGTGTAGCCAAGAGCAGCCCCTCGCCCGCAGCCCTGTCCCGTACGGCTGTCGGGAAGGCCAGCCCCCTGGGCTCCTCGCCCACGTCCGCTCAAGGGCCGTTAATCTCAAGTGCTCCGATGGTGTTCAAGGCACGTCGTGAGGAACGAGAAGGCGCAGCTGGCTTGGACAGGCCGTGGATCTGCTCAGGCGCCGAGAACCAACACAAAGGAAAAACAACACAAAAGCATTTTCGGATTAACGAGGAGCGACAGGCGCATGGAAGGAAAAGCGAGGTGGAGCTGGGAGCCAAGATCGCTGCTTCTCAGGGATAAAAGCAGCCAGTATGAAGGAGCATCCAGTCCTGCGTGGAGGTTTAGGGCAGGATGCCATAGCCGGAAGGGGACAAAAGCGGTGGATCAACTGTTCCAGTACCAATGAGGGGTTTCTATGATAGATCATGGAGCTGCCCAACTAGTCTGACACCTCTGTGGTCTCCAAAGGACAGAAATGCCCAGCAAGGCAGATTCTGCCGAAACCGAAGCAGAGGAAACTCCAGTGGCTGTGGCCTCTAAAAAGGGCACCCGTGGCATAAAGTGGCCTTCCGAGGGATGGCCCCCTGGGCAGCAGCTGCTTTTTGGCACTCGGCTTGGCTCACGTCCGTGAAGCTGAAGTGGGCTTCTGCCAAACAGCTGCAGGCCTTCAGCCTCAACCTTCTTTGCAGAGAGAAATTTCCCTTCCACCCCACTCCAGTCAGCGAAATGACAAACTGCTTTCGAGTTCCTCCCCAAAGGGCACCCAGCCTCTGTGCCTTCAAACGAAGGCCATTGTCATCCCACGAGGCTCACGTTGCCTTTGAGCCTCTCTCTCTCTCTCTCCAGGTCTCATCTGTGTCATTCATGGGGAAGCGCAGAGGCCTTTGTCATGGGAACGGTCACCCTGGCCAACTTGGGGTCTGACAGTCCCATTCCTGATGGAAGGAGCCCATGTGAAAATTTATTTATTTATATTTATTTATTGCACTTATATACCGCCCCCATAGCCAGGGCTCTCTGGGCGGTTTACAGAAATTCTAAAATTAAGATAAAAACAAGTATACAAAATTTAAAATTCTAAAACACAGAACATACACACCTAAAGCATTAAAAGCCATTAAAAAACTAAACATGTGGGTGATTAAGATGTGCCGCTATATGCCTGAACAAAGAGGAAAGTCTTAACCTGGCGCCGGAAAGATAGCAGTGTTGGTGCCAGGTGAGCCTCGTCAGGGAGATCGTTCCAAAGTCTGGGGGCCACCACTGAAAAGGCCCTGCCCCTTGTTGCCACACTCCAAGCCTCTCTTGGAGTAGGCACCCGGAGGAGGACCTTAGATGTTGAGCGTAGTGACCGGGTATATTCACATCAGGGGAGAGGCGTTCCGTCAGGTATTGTGGTCCCAAGCCGTGTAAGGCTTTATAGGTCTAAACCAGCACCTTGAATTGGGCTCGGAAACATACAGGCAGCCAGTGCAAGCGGACCAGAGCAGGGGTTATACGGTCGAACCTTCTGGTTCCCGAAATCAATCTGGCCGCTGCATTTTGCACGAGCTGCAGCTTCCAAACCGTCTTCAAAGGCAGCCCTACGTAGAGGGCAGTGCAGTAATCGAACTTGCAGGTTACCGGAGCATGGACAACTGAAGCCAGGTTATCCCTGCAGTGCAAGAGAAGGGGAAAGGCCCGTGGTGCTCCTGTCCTGCCTCTGGACTCCCCGTTGGGGCATCCGGCTGGCCACTGTGGAGACAGAATGCTGGACTAGACAAGCCTTTGGTCTGACCCAGCTCCAGGGCCCTTCTTGGGCCTCACCCCTCCCTCCCTCCCTCCCTCCCTCCCTCCCTCTCCTGCTTCATCCGCCGGCTTCCCTTCCGCATCCCATAACTGGTGCCTGCTGCCCTTCTCCTTGCAGCACCCAGCAACACAACAGGCCCCCTCCCCACACGAGGAGGAAAGGGGACTTCACACTCCCTCTGCGCTTGTGCTGGAGTGCCGCTTGGTGCACCGCCAGGGTGCCTTGATTTGGGCAATCAGGTCAGCTCTTCCAGTGCCCCAATCTCTGGGGGGCCTTGGCAAACATTGCTCCATGTGGCTAACAGGGACTGGCGTAGGGCAAGGCCTGGGCAGCCATCAGCCCCCAGATGGAGGTCAGCGGTGCAACAGTACCTGTTTTTACCTGGGACAGGGTTCACCCAAGCAGGAGCCCCGTAACCCCCTGTCCTGACATACCCTCAGTATGACAGAAGAGTGACAATTCTGGCCACTGGCCAAGGTAAATGGCACTGCTCCATTTGGGCCACGAACAATGCCTCGCTTAAGCTCCCACCTCCACCTCCAAGTCAGGCCGGAAGGGCTGTTTATCTCTGCGGCTTTGCCTGCGGCTGAGTTCCCCACCACTGCCCACAGATGGAATTTGAGAAGAATCCGGCTCCATCAGTCACACAATGCAAGCGCATTGTTCGATTGAACCAGCCCCCAGGTGCTCTTACGTAAGGGAGCTGAATTAAATCCCAGCTGCTGGCATAGGAGGACCGGTGGAGGACAGGAAATTGCCAGCTCCAGGGGAAACGCGCTCTTCTGTTTGCGCTTCATGGAGCAGGGTGTGAATCCAGGCCCTTGGTGCCAATCTCCGCAGCACGGGAGACGAGCCGAGATGGGCTCTCTCCATCATAGGGTTGAGCCAGACTCAGAGCAAGTCCCAAGTGTGCAGCAGCAAACTGAGGGAGGTGGTGGGCTCTCCCACACTAGAGGCCTTCAAGAGGCAGCTGGACAGCCATCTGTCAGGGATGCTTTAGGGTGGGTTCCTGCATTGAGCAGGGGGTTGGACTCGATGGCCTTGTGGGCCCCTTCCAACTCTACTTTTCTATGATTCTATGAAATCATAGAATATGAGGCTGAAACAACTGGCCATGTTTAGCCTGGAGAAGAGAAGACTAGGTGTGGGGGAGACATGATAGCACTCTTCAAATACTTGAAAGGTTGTCACACAGAGGAGAGCCAGGATCTCTTCTCGATCCTCCCAGAGTGCAGGACACGGAATAATGGGCTCAAGTGACAGGAAGCCAGATTCCAGCTGGACATCAGGAAAAACTTCCTGACTGTTAGAGCAGTACGACAATGGAATCAGTTTCCTAGGATGGTTGTGGGCTCTCCCACACTAGAGGCCTTCAAGAGGCAGCTGGACAGCCACCTGTCAGGGATGCTTTAGGGTGGGTTCCTGCATTGAGCAGGGGGTTGGACTTGATGGCCGTAGAGGCCCCTTCCAGCTCAACTTTTCTATGATTCTATGATTCTCCTACACCATCCTCAAAACTCTTCCTCTTTAACCTCCGTCTGTGCCTTCTTCCCACCCCACCCCCCTTTCTCCTTCTTCTCCCCTTCTATATTTGGACTCACAGACACATATTCAGTGGTAAGTTACACACTGTATAATAGACGGTGCATTATGTACTTTTCTGTTAACCATTATGTCACATATCCTGCCAAGATCACTAACATCTGGGATATTGATGGGCTTTTGTTAACCTGATAAATGCCAGTTCTTATTTACACACTTTTAAGTAAACTGCTGATCGTTTTCTTATGTTTTAATCCTTCATGAACAATTCACATCATTCTTTTAAAGCTTTGTTTTCACCATTTTGGTTCTCTAATAGCAAAGTGCTTATTTTCAGCCATGCTCACTGACTCATAGAATCATAGAACAGCAGAGTTGGAAGGGGCCTACAAGGCCATCGAGTCCAACCCCCTGCTCAATGCAGGAATCCACCCTAAAGAACCCCAACAGATGGCTGTCCAGCTGCCTCTTGAAGGCCTCTAGTGTGGGAGAGCCCACGACCTCCCTAGGTCACTGATTCCATTGTCGTACTGCTCTAACAGTCAGGACGTTTTTCCTGATGTCAGCTGGAATCTGGCTTCCTTTAACTTGAGCCCGTTATTCCGTGTCCTGCACTCTGGGAGGATTGAGAAGAGATCCTGGCCCTCCTCTGTGTGACAACCTTTCAAGTATTTGAAGAGTGCCATCATGTCTCCCCTCCATCTTCTCTTTTCCAGGCTAAACATGCCCAGTTCTTTCAGTCTCTCTTCCTAGGGCTTTGTTTCCAGACCCCTGATCCTCCTGGTTGCCCTCCCCTGAACATGCTTCAGCTTGTCGGCGTCCTTCTTGAATTGTGGAGCCCAGAACTGGACACAATCCTCTAGATGAGGCCTAACCAGGGCCGAATAGAGAGGAACCAGTACCTCCCGTGATTTGGAAGCTATACTTCTATTAATGCAGCCCAAAATAGCATTTGCCTTTCTTGCAGCCATATCGCACTGTTGGCTCATATTCAGCTTGTGATCTACAACAATTCCAAGATCTTTCTCGTTTGTAGTATTGCTGAGCCAAGTGTCCCCCATCTTGTAACTGTGCCTTTGGTTTCTATTTCCAAAGTGAAACGACTCCCTACACATGCTCAGGGTTCAGGGATGTCTAAGTGGCCGCACTGGCATGTCAGCTAGGCAACATGTTAACAAAAGGGCCGCAAGTATCATTACGCTCCATTCTGTGCAGACTTGAGCATATCTTAAACCCTCTCCAATTTTATCCCACCGTGTGTTAGTTTTTACCCCAAATCTGAAAACCACGAAACCATCCCATTGTGATATTACTTCCAGTTCTGTTTGTATAAATGGTTCAAGAGTAAGCAAATCTGAATACGTTCCTTTGTACTGAATCGTTCACCCTGCTTTTGCTAGCCTTGGGGAAGAGTTTTGAAGCCTCCTCTCTGTGGCCACTGGAGATCCAAGCTCCAGTGTCACTTGCCCACACATTTAAAAGTTTGCTTTTGCAGCTATAAGGCCTAGAGCCTTGACTTTTTAAAAAAAGAAAGAAGGAAAAGAAACTTGAGATTCTGTCATTACACAGCGTGATCAGGTAAACATGGAATGTTCAGGGCCTGAGTATTCCCATATTTTAACACTTGGGTCATACTAACACATGAAGCTGCCTTGTACTGAATCAGACCATCAGTCCACCCAGCCCAGTACTGTATATGCCAGGGGTGAGCAAAAGGTAATTTTCCAGATGTTTTTGACTTCAACTCCCAGCATTCTTGACCACTGGCCATGTTTACGGAAGCTGAAGTCCAAAACATCTGGAGATCTACCTTCTTCCAACACCCCACCAGGGGTGCTGAACGTGGGCACTCCCACCCTACAGGCCTTCAAGGAGCAGCTGGACAGCCATCTGTCAGGGATGCTTTAGGGTGGATTCCTGCACTGAGCAGGGGGTTGGACTTGATGGCCTTGCAGGCCCCTTCCAACTCTGCTATTCTATGCTTCTATGATTCCATGAGATCCTGGCCCTCCCCTGTGTGACAACCTTTCAAGTATATGAAGAGTGCTCTCATGTCTCCCCTCAATCTTCTCTTCTGCAGGCTAAATATGCCCAGTTCTTTCAGTCTCTCTTCATAGGGCTTTGTTTCCAGACCCCTGATCATCCTGGTTGCCCTCCTCTGAACACCATCTAGTCCAGCACTCTGTTCACACAGAGTGGGCAGTGAGGGAGAGATCTGGATTTGATGCCTGAATTCTGCAGAGAGTGTTCATCCTAGCCGGGGGGAGGGGTTGGGGGAGGGTTTGTGTTCTGCTTCAGCCAGCAAAATGCCTTGGGCTGGCACTATATTGAGAAACTGGGTGAAATTCTGGAAGATGAGACACTTACTATGCAATTGCCCTGCTTCATGGAGGGGAATTTTATGGGGGAGGGGGAATCAGATGTCTTCTTCTTGGTTAGGCCTCATCTAGAGTATTGCGTCTAGTTCTGGGCTCCACAATTCAAGAAGGACGCAGACAAGCTGGAGCGTGTTCAGAGGAGAGCAACCAGGATGATCAGGGGTCTGGAAACAAAGCCCTATGAAGAGAGACTGAAAGAACTGGGCAGGTTTAGCCTGGAGAAGAGGAGACTGAGGGGAGACATGAGAGCACTCTTCAAATACTTGAAAGGTTGTCACACAGAGGAGGGCCAGGATCTCTTCTCGATCCTCCCAGAGTCCAGGACACGGAATAACGGGCTCAAGTTACAGGAAGCCAGATTCCAGCTGGACATCAGGAAAAACTTCCTGACTGTTAGAGCAGTACGACAATGGAACCAGTTACCTAGGGAGGTTGTGGGCCCTCCCACACTAGAGGCCTTCAAGAGGCAGCTGGACAGCCACCTGTCAGGGATGCTTTAGGGTGGATTCCTGCATTGAGCAGGGGGTTGGACTCGATGGCCTTGTAGGCCCCTTCCAACTCTGCTATTCTATGATTCTAAGATTCTTCCTCTTCTTCTTGGGGAGATATCTGGAGCTTCCGGAAACTGAACCAAAGCACAGCTCTGTTTTACCTTGAAACTGAAGTATGATGCCTATCTGAGTCTGTGAGCCAAAGTGCCCCTCCCCCCCGGTCTGAAGCACATTCAGATTGGCACCTTTTTCCCTTTTGTGCACAGCCCTGTTAGGGAAGACTTGAGGGCTCCTCTAAAGGAGCCATTTATTTTACGCTTGTGATTGGCCACTCACTGAAGTTTATGGGTCAATTACATGACACTGTCAATGACCAGGACATCTCCTGCTGAATCCTCTCTAAATCTTGGGATAAAAAGAACCACTTTTAAAGTAGTAGTAGCCAGGAAACAGCAGGATCTTCCCCCACTAGATGGCGCTGTCTCAATAGAACTCAATGGAAATGAATAGAGGAGAAATATTCAACTCAAATCCTTTGTCGCCCCTCTCCTCCCATATAATGCAGCCCATAACAATTGCACCAAAGAACCAGGAAACGCACAAGCCCCGGGTAAACAATGTGATTTCCCTTAAGGTAGAGATGCTCTGAGCCAGGTGAAGTGATGGTCTGACCCAGTTTAAGCAGCTTCACATGCTGTATAACAGTTGGGCGCTGAATCCACTCTGGGTTTCAGTCAGAAAGGCTGGTTTGGACTGAAACCTCGAGCAGATTCTCTGCCCCACTGACACGGGAGACACCAACCTCCACTTCTATATAAGAATGTATATCTGCGCCCGTCTTTACCTGCATAAGGATCCAAATTGACATTGAGCAGATCTTTGCATCCACACTCCGGCCCCAGGGACCCGTTGTAGGTGACTGTGCGGGCGCCAAGCTTCAGGCGGCAGTGGCGCTCGGTGGCCGTGTTGTTGTTGATGACGGCAAAGACGTCGAAGTCGCTGCCGTTGTTCATGCCCTCAGAGCCTTTGATCCTGACTTTCAAGCCTTCCTCCATGGGCGGGGCCTTCTTCTGGGGCTTGGCCTTTTCAAACACAGCCCTCTCTTCCTCCGAGCCTGCCAAAAAGAAACAGTATTAGCTGCAGCTGCTCTTCTCCGGCATCAGCATGAGCTGCACGGAACACAGAACGTCACATCTCCTCGCGGCCGGAGGACCCAACACCTGGCTTCCCCACACCGCTGTTGTCCTCTTCCCGCGCCACCAGATGCCTGCCTCTGGGCTAGCTGAATTATTTTATTATTATTATTATTATGTACATGCTTACCCTTCCCTGTACCTGTTGGCATTCTCTTCCCCTCCTTATTGTTTTACTATGATTTTATTAGATTGTAAGCCTATGCGGCAGGGTCTTGCTATTTACTGTTTTACTCTGTACAGCACCATGTACATTGATGGTGCTATATAAATAAATAATAATAATAATAATAATAACATGGTGCTGTACAGAGTAAAACAGTAAATAGCAATACCCTGACGCATAGGCTTACATTTATCAGTTATGACATGGCTACTAGGTGTTGGCCCCCCAAGTATGGAACGATCTCCCTGACGAGGCTCGCCTAGCGCCAACATTTTATCTTTCTGATGCCAGGTCAAGACGTTTCTCTTTTCCCGGGCATTTAGCAGCACATGATGAATTTCAATTGATCCTGGATTCGTTTTTCATAGAATCATAGAATAGCAGAGTTGGAAGGGGCCTACAAGGCCATCGAGTCCAACCCCTGCTCAATGCAGGAATCCACCCTAAAGCATCCCTGACAGAGGGTTGTCCAGCTGCCTCTTGAAGGCCTCTAGTGTGGGAGAGCCCACAACCTCCCTAGGTCACTCATTCCATTGTCATACTGCTCTAACAGTCAGGAAGTTTTTCCTGATGTCCAGCCGGAATCTGGCTTCCTGTAACTTGAGCTCGTTATTCCGTGTCCTGCACTCTGGGAGGATCGAGAAGAGATCCTGGCCCTCCTCTGTGTGACAACCTTTCAAGTATTTGATGAATACTCACATGTCTCCCCTCAATCTTCTCTTCTCCAGGCTGATCGGTCATATATATATTCTGTGTATATTGTTTGTTTGTGTGTTTTTTATGTTTTAAAATTTTGCATATTGTATTTTTAATTATTTAAACTTTGTAAGCCCCCCAAAGAGCTTCAGTTATGGGGCAGTATAGATTTATTTATTTATTTATTTATTACATTTCTATACCGCCCAATAGCCGAAGCTATCTGGGCGGTTCACAAAAATTAAAACCATAATAAAACAACCAACAGTTTAAAATACAAAATACACTATAGAAAGCACAACCAGGATAAAACCATGCAGCAAAAATTGATGTAAGATTAAAATACAGAGTTAAAACAGTAAAATTTAAATTTAAGTTAAAATTAAGTGTTAAAATACTGAGAGAATAAGAAGGTCTTCAGCTGGTGATGAAAGGAGTACAGTGTAGGTGCCAGGCGGACCTCTCTGGGGAGCTCATTCCACAGCCGGGGTGCCACAGCGGAGAAGGCCCTGCTCCTAGTAGCCACCTGCCTCACTTCCTTTGGCAGGGGCTCACGGAGAAGGACCTCTGTGGACGATCTTAAGGTCCAGGCAGGTACATATGGGAGGAGGCATTCCTTCAAATAACCTGGCCCCAAACCGTTTAGGGCTTGGAATGTCAATACCAGCACTTTGAATCAGGCCTGGAAAGATCTGGAAATGTAATAAGCAATAATACTAATACTCCCAGTGTTTAATTTCTAAAGGAACTCTGCCCATGTTTAGGAGCATTCTTTTCTTTAGAATATGGAAGTAGAGGGGAATGGTCACAGATATGAATCCTTGCCATTTCTAAATGTTTAGATGAGGATGAGATAATGACTCTCACGTACAGGATCTGAGAACTCCCTGAGCCTCGCTTCCTTCTTCCCCCCCCCCCCACACAAGAGCTCATGATGTTGATGATGATAATAATAATAATAATAATAATAATAATAATAATAATAATATTTCTTACCCGCCTCTCCCTTTGGATCGAGGCGGGGAACAACATTAGAACAGGAATCAATACATCTTAAAAAATCATGATTTATCATTGATCTGGATAGGCCTGCCGGAAAAGGCTAGTCTTTAAAGCTGCCTTAAACTCACACATAGTGTTAATTTTGGCACAGGCCGTTCCACAATCTGGGGGTGAGAGAAGGAAAGGTCCTCTGGGAAACTGATGTCAGCCTAGTTTTAGCTGACTGAAGCAAGTTCTCCCCAGAGGACCTGAGTGTGCGGGGCGGACTATATGGGAGAAGGCGATCCCGCAGGTAACCTGGACCCAAACCATTTAGGGCTTTAAAGGTGATGATGCTCCTGTACCTTCACGGTGCTTGTAGTTGTGGGTGATGTCTTCCTTGGCATCTCTGCCCACGCTCTTGGTACTGATGTTCTTGCCCACGAAGGTGGAGGACATGGTCTTCTTCCGCGACATGTCGCTCTGCAGCACCAAATACGCCACGTCCGCATTGACCTCGGCAAAGACAAACTTTACGTCGTACTTCAGATTCACGTCTCCTTCCTTGACTGCTTTGACTGGAGTAGGCCCACAGCAGTAAACACCTGGGGAGTGGACGTAAGACCATCAGAAGAGCCCTGAGGCTGGATCAGACCCAGGGTCCATCTAGTCCAGCACTCTGTTCACACAGTGGCCAACCAGCCATCGGCCAGGGACCAACAAGGCAGGACATGGTGCAACAGCACCCTCCCACCCATGTTCCCCAGCAACTGGGGCACCCAGGCTCACTGCCTCTGATACTGAAGGTTGCACTTAGGCATCAGGAAAGGTGAAAGGTGCTGTCAATATGTAGCCTGACTACATGCTGGGGGAATTAGAGATTAAGGGGCCTTAGGAGACATTTAACTCAATCTCCAGCACCGAGGCCAAAAATAACCTCCTGTATATAATATCTGCTTATCCAGGCTCCATAGATGGAGATTCTGCAACTTATCAACATGAGAACTTGGCTTGTTCTGAGCCAACTATTTCCCCGTCTAGCCCCGGATTATTTCCTCTGGCACCGGCTCTCTGCAGTGTTTGCAGTTGTCCTTCCCAGCATTGACATCCTTCAAGCTCTAGGGCGAACCTCCTTGCGTGCAAAGGGCACAGTGTGGCCTCTCCCGAAGATCCTGATGAAATACACCCTAGAGCAGCCTTCCTCAACCTGGGGCGCTCCAGATGTGTTGGACTACAACTCCCAGAATGCCCCAGCCAGCTCTGCTGGCTGGGGCATTCTGGGAGGTGCAGTCCAACTCATCTGGAGCGCCCCAGGTTGAGGAAGGCTGCCCTAGCGTATCGAAGGAACTGGCTGAAGAACTGTCAGGGCTTCCGTTAATTATCGTTGAGTCCTGGAGAACTGGGGAGGTGCCAGAGAACTGGAGAAGGGCAAATGCAGCCCCCCTTCAAGAACAGAAGAAAAGAGGATCCCAGGAATTCTCGACCAGTGAGCCCAACATCATTTCAAATCCCTCCCAAACATGCCTTTGTTCACCCAGTCTTTCCCTGGCTCGCAATTAATTGTAATGTTCTATACTACTGTTGAAACTGAAATTGTTTTTAATATTGCATTTTAGAAGTGATTTTAATATGCTTAGGGATTAGGTGAGATTAAGAGGTACAGAAGTATCACTAATAAACACATGAGATGAAGACGAACACCCTCGTGCTGGGCAGAGCTACCTTCACTTTTCTCCTGGGGAGTTGGGTCCAGGGCCTGCCAGCCATTGTATCCACCTGAAAGATCTGGACGGGTCATCCAAGACTCCACCCAGCAGTGATAATTCCTGCAGTGATCATGGAAAGGAGGAGAGAGAGAGAGAGAGAGAGAGAGAAGAGAGGAGTGAGTTAGAAATACTGATAAGAGCTGCTTCTCCTGCGTTCTTCTCGAGGACTAACAGTCCAGAATATGTTGACCTGCTTCCAGCTGATAAGTGCTCAGCTGCCGGTTGGGCAATTTATCAGGTGGAAGCAGGTCAACCTCTTCTGGACTGTTACATTCCTTTCTGATAAAAGTCAGTCTTTGCTAGACATGGGAATCCTTACTCTACAAGTGGCTTGATAGTGAGGCTGTAGTTGCTCCCCTGGTATCTCACTGCAGAAAGAGAGGAATTCTTTGATTGCAAAGTTGGGGGGCGGCGGGGGGGGGGCGGCAAAATGTAGCCTTGGCTGCCCTCAGCGGTTGGTCAGCACAGGAGCCTTCAGTTGATGCTGCAAGGGAAGGCAGCGAAAGGAACCAATTTCTCAGCACCCCATCCCATAAACCATTCATCATTAGGACGCTACAAACAAAGTTTCCAAGTACTAGTCAGACGGGAACAAATGATATAAAAGCACACAGTTGCTTTTCATTATTTCCCGTCAGAAAATGTTTACTGCATGGATCTTGTGGACAGTCAGTGCACTTCAGTTCCTTGCTTCTTAGAGGTTCATAGAATCATAGAATAGCAGAGTTGGAAGGGGCCTACAAGGCCATCGAGTCCAACCCCCTGCTCAATGCAGGAATCCACCCTAAAGCATCCCTGACAGAGGGTTGTCCAGCTGCCTCTTGAAGGCCTCTAGGGTGGGAGAGCCCATAACCTCCCTAGGTAGCTGGTTCCATTGTCGTACTGCTCTAACAGTCAGGAAGTTTTTCCTGATGTCCAGCTGGAATCTGGCTTCCTTTAACTTGAGCCCGTTATTCCGTGTCCTGCACTCTGGGAGGATCGAGAAGAGATTCTGGCCCTCCTCTGGGTGAGAACCAATACATCCTGGTTGCCCTCCTCTGAACACGCTCCAGCTTGTCTGCATCCTTCTTGAATTGTGGAGCCCAGAACTGGACGCAATACTCTAGATGAGGCCTAACCAGGGCCGAATAGAGAGGAACCAGTACCTCACGCGATTTGGAAGTTATACTTCTATTAATGCAGCCCAAAATAGCATTGACCTTTTTTGCGGCCATATCGCACTGTTGGCTCATATTCAGCTTGCGATCTACAACAATTCCAAGATCCTTCTCGTTTGTAATATTGCTGAGCCAAGTATCCCCCATCTTGTAACTGTGCATTTGGTTTCTATTTCCTAAATGTAGAACTTGGCATTCATCCCTATTAGATTTCATCCTGTTGTTTTCAGCCCAGCACTCCTGCCTATCAAGATCACTTTGAAGTTTGTTTCTGTCTTCCAGGGTATTAGCTATCCCACCCAATTTGGTGTCATCTGCAAATTTGATCAGCGTTCCCTGCACCTCCTTGTCCAAATCATTAATAAAAATGTTGAAGAGCACTGGGCCCAGGACTGAGCCCTGCGGCACCCCACTTGTTGCCTCTCCCCAGTTTGAGAAGGTTCCATTGATAAGTACTCTTTGAGTCCGATTCTGTAGCCAACTGTGAATCCACCTAATAGTTGTTCCATCTAGCCCACTTTTAGCTAGTTTGTTAATCAGAATATCATGGGGCACTTTGTCGAAAGCTTTGCTGAAGTCAAGATATATGACGTTCCCAGCATTCCCACAGTCTGCAAGGGAGGTTACCCGATCAAAAAATGAGATCAAATTCATCAGATGAGTGTTTTATTGCACACTCACTACTGCCCATGTGCACGTGTCCTATAGATGACGATGCCCGCCTCCTGTGCCTTCCACTTGTTTTTCCATCGCAAAATAGACCCTTTTTAATCTGACTTTTAAAAACAGAATGTGCTGTGATCTCCTGCAGTGTGCAGGAAAAGCGGTGTGATTAAAATGCGCCCTGAATGGGCCATGTGGCCTTTGTTTACTTTCTTCTCAAGGAAGAAAGATGAAGTAATGAGGGAGAAAAGCAGGGCGGAGAAGTGACGCCAAGGAAATGCAATTTCCCACCATGTGATGATGCTCTTAGGTGGTTCAGCAAGACCCTTAGCTTCATCAGATGATAGTTTTATGGCACCCTCGCAATTGGCCACTCCGGATCCTCACGGGATATTTTGATGACACAGCGATCCTTGCAAACATTTCCTGCTCTTTCCGTCATTTTCCTCGCTTCAAAATACCACCCAGAAAATCTGATTCTTCTGGCTGTAACGCTAATTGGCGCTATTTCCTGCCATGTACAGGAGAGGTTGCGCCATAAAACCACTACCTCTGAACAGGCCCCGTGGTCATTGCTTGTTACCTCTTTCTTTCCCGTGTGAAGGAAGAGGAAGCTGCTCGTCCCTGTTGTGGCACAGAAACAGGAGGCAAAGTGACGGGAGGGAAACATGATTCCCCCCTCCCCCCTCTGATGATCCTCTCAGTTCCTACACATCTCAGGGCAGAGTTAGGGTCACTGTGCCAATTGCTGGAGGCAGGTATTGCAACTTGAATTTTCTTGTTCTGGGGTGCTGAGCTGACATGGAACCAGTGACCTAGGGAGGTGGTGGACTCTCAGGCCTTCAAGAGGCAGCTGGACAACCCTCTGTCAGGTATGCTTTAGGGTGGATTCCTGCACTGAGCAGGGGGTTGGACTTGATGGCCTTTTAGGACCCTTCCAACTCTGCTGTTCTATGATTCTATGATTCTATGACATTACCCTGTAATTGTTGGTTGTTTTATTATGTTCTTCATGGTTTTAATTTTTGTGAACCACCCAGAGAGCTTCAGCTATTGGGCAGTATAAAAATGTAATTAATTAATGTAATTAATTTATAAATAAATAAATAAAGTGATGTCTTCACTCAGTATTTAACAGAGCTCCCTCTACCTTTTTTTGTTTTGTTTTTAATCACTGGAGACATCCGTGCTTCTGAAGAGTCAGAGAAACACAAAAGCTTCTCGTGCAAACTGTACTCAGGCAATTCTAGGGAGCGGAGCGACCCTTGTCCTTCCAGACGCCCTTGGAAAACTCTCTAAGCAAGTTGTTGCTCCCTTAAGAATTGCATGTTATAGAATTAAGCTAGAATACATCTTATCAAATGTTTATTTTATATTATTGTGTATTATGTAGTATTGTTTTATTGTATTGATGTATTGATTTGTATTGATTTACATTGATGTTTAATAAAAAGTTTTTTTTAAAAAAAGAACTGCCTGTTCGTTTGTTTGCTTGTTTTTAAAAGAGGAGGGTGGTCTGTATATCAAACAACAATTTTAGGTTGAAAATCAACCATTTGAGGACTCTGTGCTACAAGGGAGTCCAATGAAACGGAGTGTCAAGTTTCTAGCGCTCCACCACCTACGGTTTAGGCTGTGCACTGAATTAAAGGACTCCAGATATGTGCTGTTTGCCCTAAACTATTCATCAGCTGTTTGTTTATATTTCTATCCTGCCCTTCCATTGTAAAACATCGCTCAGGGCAAGAGCTCAGGCGGAGAAGGGTTTTTCCCAGCCCGGCTACTTGAGACACACACACACACACGCACACACACCCCGGCCCGCTCCATCCTGCTCTTTTTAAAGCTGGAGGTGCCAGAGGCTGACTCAGTGACTGCGTCCACACCAAGTCTGAGCTCGACCACTGAATCATGGCCCTTCAACAAAACTTACTTCCCTCTAGGACTCAAAGCCCCAGCGGTCAGGCAGTGATTTCCTGCTACCACAAGAACATTAAAGTTCCTCCAAGGGCAGAGCATGAGATTTGAACCCACAACCTCACAGTTATAAAGGCAATCAGATTCTAAGATCTGAAATGCTGTGTGTGTGTGCACGCACGTGTGCGTGCATGCGTGCATGCGAGCGTGCGTGTTGGGCAAAAGGTGCAAGGCCAGCCCTGACCCTCACCCATCCACTCACCATATGAGTTCACGGTTTCCCTTTTGCAGTCTCCAGTTCTCATCTAAATATTGCTCTATAATCAAGTTGCCATTCGTATCGTGGGCCGAGCTGAAGTTGGTGACCACGCGGGTGGGGATTCCCAGGCAGCGGAGCACTATGGAGGGAGTGGGGTGGGGGGTGCAGGAGGACAGAGGTGAAAGACAGTCAGGCATCTTCACGGAAACCAGCTCACAGCTGCTGCATCCAGACCTGGCAACCTCTGAACATCTAAAAGCGGGAGAGATTTGCTGCCCCCACAATCCACAGCTTCAAAAATCTGTACCACGCACATAATGAATGTAAAGCCAGAGAAATCGAGGCAAATCTACTAACAGTTGCATTCCTTTGAGTCCTGTTCTTAAATATATGGTAAAAACTAGGGTGACCCTTATGGAAAGGAGGACAGGGCTCCTGTATCTTTAACAGTTGCATAGAAAAGGGGAATTTCAGCAGGTGCCATTTTTATGCAGGCAGCACCTGGTGAAATTCCCTCTTCATCACAGCAGTTGAAGCTGCAGGAGCCCTGCCCTCTTTTGTATCTGGTCACTCTAGCTATACTCCTGCAGCTTTCACTTTTGTGATGAAGAGGACATTTCACCAGGTTCTCCATATTTACAAATGACACCTGCTGAAATCCCCTTTTCTACGCAACTGGTCACCCTAGTAAAAACAAAAGCCCTAAATTGGAACATGAGGTTTAGTTCCCAAAGGAAGGGTTTTAAACCTGGGTTTACCATCCATGTGTGGAATGTGTGTGTGTGTGTGTGTGTATTGGGAGGACCTGGAGGAGAGAACCAGGGGGAGGCGTTGCATAAACCGGGGTTCTCAGATATGATTTCCTGGCTAATAAGCAGGGAAATTGGCTAGAAGGTAGGGTGACCCTATGAAAAGGGCTCCTGTATCTTTAACAGTTGCATAGAAAACGGAATTTCAGCAGGTGTCATTTGTAGATATGGAGAACCTGGTGAAATTCCCTCTTCATCACAACAGTTAAAGGTGCAGGAGCTATACTAGAGGGACCAGATTTGAAAGAGGGCAGCTTTAACGGTTGTGATGAAGAGGGAATTTCCCCAGGTTCTCCATATATACAAATCACCTGATGAAATTCCCTTTTCAATGCAACTCTTAAAGATACAGGAGCCCGGTCCTCCTTTTAATAGGGTCACCAGCTTTGGTTTTGCAGTGTCAGGGTCTTAGATCACAGTTCAGGTTAAGCAGAGTTTTTGGCACGGAACAAAATCTATTTATTCATTTATTTACAACTATCTTAGGGCCTGTAAGGGCAAAACTGACATGAAATAAATGAATGAATGATACCCTTATATTCTACCCTTAAAGTATCAAATATTCCTTCATGTTCTTCATGTCTAATGTTAATTGACTTCTTTTGCTTTCAAAAATAGCGTTCCCACACTGTATCCCTGGTTTGTTCATGGCATTTCCTCATCGCACGGGCTTGCAGCATGGGCCCAGCAAGGCAGGCTAATCAAAGAGCCCACAAGGGGTTTTTAAAATCATGTTTGCAGTTTCCTGCCAAGTGGGAAAAAGCGCAGAGCATCTTGCCCTGAGAGCGGACTGGGAGAGATTCCGTTTCCCTCACTCGGATCCCCTGGCGAGATTAAATTCAGGACCTCAAGGCAACCACCAGCTGAGCAGTTGTAAGAGCACAGCCCTTCGTCTGACAAAACACAACCGTATCTGCGCCTCGGCGCACATTCCTGCAGTGGCTTGAATCAGAACTGCGCAAGAGCGGTGTTCAGAGACACTAGGGGAAAAAGACCAGTAACTTCTATACTGAAACTGAATCATTTTCGCCCTGTTCCCACCCACTCCAACCTGTGCCGACCTCCTTAAATACCATCACAGTTCATAACTGGGAACAGTGGGAGGGGTGGGTTCAGATTAGGAGCATCTAGATCAAAAAAATTACAAGCAAATTGGCAATAAACAAATTGTCTGGCCAGCCGGCCAGCCACCCACCCGCCTCTTCGTGCCTGTAGAGTCGCTGAACTCCCTATTTTGCTTTATCTGCCATGGCTGTAACAGGGAGGTTGGGATATCAGGGAGGATCAGAGAAGGGCCTGGCGGCTCTCCCAGGGCAAGGAGTTCCATCACAACTGAGGCGCTGCAACGGAGAAGGGCCTTTGTTCCCAGCAACTCTTTGCCAAGCATGCAAAAGGACTTCCCCTGGTTGATCTCCGTGGGTGGACAGGATTGTATGGGAGAAGACGGGCCCTCTGTCCCAAGCCGTAGGGAATGAGGGGGTGGGGTGGACCATTTAACGCCTTCCTGTCCTGTTTCAGCTCTATATCAACCTCCCAAGCTGCTTTCTTCTTCTCTGATGAAAAAAAAAAGTCCTTGGAAGCTGCAGAATAGTGGTAGTTGGGGATCAGGGGTCAAAGGGTCACTTCTGGGGAGGCTGCTCTTGTGTTCACGCTCTGCTTTTGGGCTTCCCAGTGCGGCCACTGTGGGAACAGAATGCTGGGCTACGTAAGCCTTTGGTCTGATCCAGACTCAGGGCTCTTCTGATGTTCATAACAATACGAATCATGGAGGAAAGAATCGCAGAGCTGCATATAAGGCAGCCTTATAGAATCATAGAATAGCAGAGTTGGAAGGGGCCTCTTAAGGCCATGGAGTCCAACCCCCTGCTCAATGCAGGAATCCACCCTAAAGCATCCCTGACAGAGGGTTGTCCAGCTGCCTCTTGAAGGCCTCTAGGGTGGGAGAGCCCACAACCTCCCTAGGTCACTGGTTCCATTGTCGTACTGCTCTAACAGTCAGGACGTTTTTCCTGATGTCCAGCTGGAATCTGGTTTCCTGTAACTTGAGCCTGTTATTCCGTGTCCTTCCCCATGCTGTTACCCTCCAGAGGCGTGGGACAGCAAATCCCATATTTCCTAGCCAGCGTGGGGATTATGGGACTTGCCATCTCCCTTGTTGCCAGGTCAGAGGATGGCAACAAGGGAGAGGGCCTTTTCAGTGGTGGCCCCCCAATTATGGAATGATCTCCCCGACGAGGCTCACCTGGCGCCAACATTGTTATCTTTTCAGTGCCAGGTCAAGACTTTTCTCTTCTCCCAGGCAGTTAACAGCATATGCGAAGTTTTTAACTGACCCCAGAATAGTTGATTTAACTGGATATTGTTGTTTTTATGCTTTTGATGGTTTAAAATTTTTGTATATTTGTTTTTAATGTTCACTGTTTTTAACCTTTGTAAACCGGCCAGTCAGCTATGGGGTGATATATAAATGTAATAAATAAATAAAAATATAAAACTTCTGGAGGTACTAGGTTGGAGAAGGCTGATATAAGTTTACAAGTTTGAGCCACTGACTCTCCTGTAGGGGAGAATTGTACCCAGGAGACGGCATGCTGATAGCTGCTGTGAATTCCTCACCTGTGCAGGCCACAGCTGCAAAAACCCAGCACTGCCCATATCGGACCGGCTGGCATCCATACTCCTGCCACCTCTGGAGGATGTCCACACTCCCGTTCCAAGCCATGGGGTTCACTCCGTCGCTATACGGGCTGACCCATCGCCCATACAGGATGCCTTTGTCATCGTTACAATTCACCTGCACCCCAAGAAACAAGAGGAGATGGCGTGGATCAGAGCCAAAGTAGCAATTCATTCAGATGCAGTGGACTCTTCTAAAAATGTAAGAGCCAAAATGTGTCACATCCCAGTATTAAGGTCCAAAATTTGAGAGCCAAAGGAACCTTCAGCCCTGTTGATAGAGTACAGAAAGAGAAACGTGGAAATTGCCTTCAGTTTGCCAAATTTATACAAGTTGCAGAATTCAAGTGTCCTTGGTACAGAATTTTAATTTAATGTTAGTCTTTAGCGTAGTGAACACGTGGTCCTGAGAACTGGGCATCTCAGCTTTAGGGCAGTAGTGAACCAAGGCGTGCGGAGCGCGGTCTCCTGAGGTGGAGAGACAGCGAGTGCCTCTTCAGGACCATGGGATGGACAGGAGGCTGCCGAGACAGGAGGGCCCCCCACGGGCACAGCCTCCCCTTGGGCGTCAGACTCACCATGGCGCTCACCACCCTGCTGACATAGACGGGGCTGTTCCGGCGGGAGCAGTCCTTGTCTTGGTTGAGAAGGAACTTGGGATTGGTGTCCAGCAGCTGGAGGCAGATGTCCAGAATCCCTTCTTCAAACTAGTGCAGGAGGA
Source organism: Elgaria multicarinata webbii (assembly GCF_023053635.1). Taxonomy (NCBI): domain Eukaryota; kingdom Metazoa; phylum Chordata; class Lepidosauria; order Squamata; family Anguidae; genus Elgaria; species Elgaria multicarinata. The sequence goes on along the minus strand of NC_086171.1, from coordinate 217,888,114 downwards.
GAAAGAGAAGACGGAAGAAATGAGTTGGGGCCAGCAGGGGATGTTAGGGCAGAAGAAAACACCCAGCTCTTCCTCAGAGTTGCCAGCTTTTAAGGGCTGAGCCAGACAGGTTGCTCAATGCGACAATGGAATGGGTGTGTCTCTTTCTCTTGTTGTCACTCTAAAGAGCCCCCGTGGGAAGGGGAGCATGAGCAGGACTGTGGCAGGTGGGGAGGGGGCTTAACCTCCTCCCCTCTGCTGTGAAATTTCCCCCCTGCTGCTCTTCACTGGATGGTAGCCAATGGCAGCGTCCCCCCTCAACCAAAAGCCGGGGTGCGCGTGGTAGTTGCCATTTTTTACCTGGTGCAAAACCGTGGAATGCATTTGGGCATTTCTGATCAGGTGAAGCATTTGAAGACTTTTCAGGGGGTCCTATTTAGGGTCGTGAATTACAACAGACAGGCAGACAAACACAAATCCCAGTAAACGAACTTGTGGAGAAGAAATATAGTTCTCTATTGATCCATCTCCGGCCCTATCTGCACGTAAGGGTCTTCGGGGAGGGAGAGGGGACAATCCTAGACGTACCTGCTTCTGGGATCATCCCTGGGCAGCTAATCAGGAGCACGACGTCCCAGGAGGGAAGAGGAACGTCATGCCTGCCATTTTTTAAAACAAACAAACAACGAGCCGGAGTGCACTTGCGCTCCAGCGAAAAGTAAGTGTGTGTGTGGGGGGGAGCCCCGACCCTGCTCTCCCCTCAATGTCCCTGGACTCCCCCCGGTCTGGCTCATTCCCTCTGCTGACCCCCCCCCCACTACTCGCAGGGATGAGGGAAGAAGACGGGATGGGCAGCCACACCGCCCACGGTCCTCAGGATTGTCCCGGGACCGCGGGTAAAACCGGGAAAATGGAGGGATTGTCCCAGTGTGCTCCCAGGGTCCCCTGTGTGTCATCTGGATGCACCGGGACGATCCCAGGAAAAACTGAAGGTGTATAAAGGGCCTCCATTTTCCTGCCTTTCCACAAAATGCTCTCCACCATTCAAACCACGTCGCCAGCCCCTCAGGGTCAATACAAATAAAACCAAAAGGGGAGAAGTTACACATTCCATTAAAAACCACTCACTTTTTAAAAAAATCACCTTACTAAAATTACTCACAAAGTCTGACAGTGAAACCACTACTGATTAAAACACTGAGATAGAAATAAGTTAAAATTACATTTGCAATTTAGAAACGCTCAAGTTTAAAATAGAACTACTAAGTTCCCCACAAAGTTAGCCCTGTCTGAATGTTGAATGCCTCTTGCTGTCAACGGCCATCTCATTCAAAGTTCCAGTGTGGTGTAGTGGCTAAAGTGCTGGACCGGGAGACGGGAGATCCAGGTTCTAGACCCCACTTGGCCATGGAAGCCCACGGGGTGACTTTGGGCCAGTCACAGACTCTCAGCCCAACCTACCTCAAAGGGTGGTTGTTGTGAGGATAAAATGGAGAGGAGGAGGATTATGTATGCCGCCTTGGGTTCCTTGGAGGAAAAATGCGGGATACAAATGCTTATCAAATTTGCAGATGATACAAAATTGGGTGGGATAGCTAATACCCTGGAAGACAGAAACAAACTTCAAAGTGATCTTGATACGCTGGAGTGCTGGGCTGAAAACAACAGAATGAAATTTAACAGGGATAAAGGCCAAGTTCTACATCTAGGAAATAGAAACCAAAGGCACAGTTACAAGATGGGGGATACTTGGTTCAGCAATACTACAAACGAGAAGGATCTTGGAATTGTTGTAGATCGCAAGCTGAACATGAGCCAACAGTGCGATATGGCTGCAAGAAAGGCCAATGCTATTTTGGGCTGCATTAATAGAAGTATAGCTTCCAAATCACGTGAGGTACTGGTTCCTCTCTATTTAGCCCTGGTTAGGCCTCATCTAGAGTATTGTGTCCAGTTCTGGGCTCCACAGTTCAAGAAGGACGCAGACAAGCTGGAACGTGTTCAGAAGAGGGCAGCCAGGATGATCAGGGGTCTGGAAACAAAGCCCTATGAAGAGAGACTTGGGCCATAGCTAGACCTAAGGTTTATCCCTGGATCATCCAGGGGTCAAACCTGTTCATCTAGGTGACACACAGGGGATCCAGTGCTCAGGCAGGGGCGAACCCTGGATGATCCCAGGATAAACCTTAGGTCTAGCTGTGGCCTGAAAGAACTGGGCATGTTTAGCCTGGAGAAGAGAAGATGGAGGGGAGACATGAGAGCACTCTTCAAATACTTGAAAGGTTGTCACACAGAGGAGGGCCAGGATCTCTTCTCGATCCTCCCAGAGTGCAGGACACGGAATAACGGGCTCAAGTTAAAGGAAGCCAGATTCCAGCTGGACATCAGGAAAAACTTCCTGACTGTTAGAGCAGTGCGACAATGGAATCAGTGACCTAGGGAGGTTGTGGGCTCTCCCACCCTAGAGGCCTTCAAGAGGCAGCCAGACAACCATCTGTCAGGGATGCTTTAGGGTGGATTCCTGCATTGAGCAGGGGGTTGGACTCAATGGCCTTTTAGGTAGGGGTGTGCACGGACCCCCCGCTCTGCTTCACTTGCAGATCCGCCATTTTCCGGATCGGGCCGCTCCGCCCCGCCCCCGCTCCGCCCACTTCCGCTCCGCTCCGCCCGGAGCTCCGGATCCGGATCCGGAGCTCCGTTTCCCCCCCCCATAGGCTTGCATTGAAAGCTAAAAAATTATACAACTTTTTTTCTGTTCAAGTTAGAAACCTCATGTTTGGCACCATGACACCTCATGGGGATATACACACGCACGCCAAGTTTCAAAGCAATCCCATCATCCCCTGATTTTTGGCAAATTTTTGAAAATCGGGCACCCCACACACAACATCCCTGCGAGGTGGGCAGGGGAGGAGGGAGGGAAGGCAGGCAGGCATGCAGCTGACATTTCTGGGGGCATAAGGAAGTGAGCCAAGGATAAGCCAGTAATGCATATAAAATGGAATAAATCAATAAATAAACAAAGGAGGGGTGGAATTAAAAGCAGCAGTGTTGCTCAATAAACAGCAAGAAGAATTTTTTTAAAAAGGCTATATCTGTCTTTTACCAGCAATAGGGGGACGTGCCCGGGGGAGGGGGAAGTAGCTGCCAGTTCAAGACAGCCACCAACAGCTCTGAGAAGAAGTAAAATGCTCACTTCGACTCAGAACAGGCATTGCTCCACCACTGAAAAGTGAGCATTCACTTCAACTCATGATAGGCATTGCTCCACCGTTTTACTCTCTTTGGAAGGCTCTAATGGCCTTCCAGTGCAGGAGAGAGTGGGGGCACGTCCACGATGAGATGCCCTAGGGGAGCTCATCCCCTTGCACCACATCGATTCAGTTGTTCACCAAGGTTAGGGTGGGGAGCAGTGCTGTGTTTCTATCTCTTATTCTTGGCTTAGTATATGATTTCAGGTTGTGTTTGTGCATTTGGTAGGGCTACTGTTTTAAAAAACACTGGGAAAAGCCCGTTCAGATGAAGAAAGAGAAGTTTCCCAGAATCCCAAGTTACCCGTTTTGCCTATCCCCTCCTCTAACTTTGGGATCATGTGATCATGACCGGGAGCTGACTCTGCCCCTCAGCCCTTTGAAAAAGGTATTTTTCCCGCCGATTTTTAAAAAACTTCTAGCGCGCGACCCGGACAACGCAGAAAGCTGAGAGTAGTCTCAAAATGACCCGCATCCATGACTCTCTGTGCACAAGAATTTTCAGAACGATAGCTTAAAAACCAACCCAGTTATGCCCGAGTCTTTCCCTCAATGCAATCCTATGGGCGAAAAGCCGAAAACGCCGTTTGAGCCGCGCGGTTGACCCGATTTTCACAAAAATATAGCACGCGACCCAGACAACGCAGAGAGGTGAGAGTGGTGTCAAAATGACCCCCATCCACGACTCTCTGTGCACAAGAATTTTCAGAACGATAGCTTAAAAACCAACCCAGTTATGCCCGAGTCTTTCCCTCAATGCAATCCTATGGGCAAAAAGCCGAAAACGCCGTTTGAGCCGCACGGTTGACCCGATTTTCACAAAAATATAGCACGCGACTCAGACAACGCAGAGAGGTGAGAGTGGTCTCAAAATTACCCCCATCCACGACTCTCTGAGCACAAGAATTTCTAGAACGATAGCTTCAAAAAGAACGTAGTTATGCGCGATTATTTGCCGCAATGCAATCCTATGGTGAAATGTTTTCAAGATGGCGACCGGAGCGCTCCGCCTGAACTAGGAGCTCCGAAAAATGGCCGCTTCTCTTCGCCTTGCTTCTAGGGGGTCCGCGGTCCGCTCCTACTCCGCCTCTGGGTAAGGCGGAGCAGGCCAATCCGCTACTGCTTCTACGCTCCTAATCGGAGCGGATCACACCCCTACTTTTAGGCCCCTTCCAACTCTACTATTCTATGATTCTATGTAATAATAATAATAATAATAATAATAATAATAATAATAATAATAATAAATAAATAAATCTTCTCACTCTCTCTATATTTTGTGTTGCAGTCGTATACAATATGACTTGGTAAGACATGTCCTCCTGCTCATGTGGGCGATTATACTCTGAGCTGGCACCTGCTCCATGGCAACACCAGGGCAGACAAAAAACGCTCCCTGGGACAAGCATGCCGTGGACAGCACGATAGACAGAGCACGAGGTCTTCCTCCACGCAAATGCAGAATCTCTGGTTTGCACGAACGTGGACGTGCCTGCCGTCCCAGCAGGCAGTCTTTGGAGGAGACGCTCCCTCCAAGCACCTCAAAAACTGGCTCTGCTACAGAGCATTTGCCTCTTGCGCCCATCGAAGGATTTCCGCCGTGTCCCTCACAGATGGAGAGATGTTTTCTCTTGAACAGGATGGAACCTGCAAAGTCCCGGGCACAAGGCGGAAGCTGATGCCCAAGCACGCGGCTCCAACAAGAGGCCTTTTGTTCAAAGCTGCCTGGAATGCACTTGACGGTGACACCCGCCCACAAGGAGAGGGTTAAAAATATTGGCCCGGCCTGGCCTGCCTAGGAGGTGCAAAGACGTTGTGTCAGTTATTTTAGGAATTTCCTGCACAGAGCAGTGAAAGGGAGTGGAGTTGGGGCGGTGGGATTACTGTGGCGGTGCTGCCTTGCCTCTATCCTCCTGTGATGTTTGTTCGATCTGCACAAAAGTGGAAGCTTACAAAGGCACCAATGTCTCCAGTGGCTTCTCCTTCTCCTCCTCCTCCTGCAAAAAAGAGGCCGTATAAAGACTGTCCAGAACTTCCAACCACTCGGACAGAGGCCAGACTTACACCAAGCAGAATATGACACTTTGGAAGTGCTTCAAAAGCTGCCTATGGCGCACGTGTCCTGGGCCCTAACAGTTGTCACTACTGTTGTAAACCATTTTAAAGCAGGAGTGTAGATCCTGCCAAAGTTGAACGTCAAAGAATCCTTTCCCAGGCTTCAAACTGTCTTATTCTTTCTATCCCCTTGTACCCCTTTCCCAGGCCTGAAAGAAGAACATAAGACAGGGTGACCATTTGGAAAGGAGGACAGGGCTCCTGTATCTTTAACAGGTGCATAGAAAAGGGGAATTTAAACAGGAGTCATTTGTATGCATGCAGCACCTGATGAAATCCCCTCTTCCTCACAACAGTTAAAGCTGCAGGAGCCCTGACCTCTTGACCAGATGCAAAAGAGGGCAGGGCTCCTGCAGCTTTAACTGCTGTGATGAAGGGGAAATTTCCCCAGGTTCCCCATATATACAAATGACACCTGCTGAAATTCCCTTTTCAATACAACTGTGAAAGATACAGGAGCCCGGTCCTCCTTTTCATGTGGTCACCCTACTAATACTGCCTGGAATCTACCTGCATACATAAAATGACACCTGCTGAAATTCTCTTTTCTGTGCAACTGTTAAAGATACAGGAGCCCGCTCCTCCTTTTCACAGGGTCACCCTACCTAAGATGTTAAACTGGGACTTGACCTTGGGGTGCCCAGCCAAGTTTCAAGGCCAAACAAGGATTGTAGGTCACAAAAGAGAGAAATGCATAGTCAGGATGCAAAATAGTTTATTCACAAGAAGCCCTATCTGGTAGGGTGACCCTATGGAAAGGAGGGCAGGGCTCCTGCATCTTTAATAGTTGCATAGAAAAGGGACTTTGTATGCATGCAGCACCTGGTGAAATTCCCTCTTCATCTCTACAGTTAAAGCTGCAGGGGTTATACTAGAGTGACCAGATACAAAAGAGGGCAGAGCTCCTGTAGCTTTCACTGTTTGTTTATTTATTTATTTTTTTATTTTATTTTATTTATTACATTTATATACCGCCCCACAGCCGAAGCTCTCTGGGCGGTTTACAACAATTAAAAATAGTAAACATTAAAAGTATACAAAATTTAAAAACATAAAAACAGTATAAAAACAACAGTATCCATTTAAAAACAACAATTCTGTTGTGATGAAGAGGGAATTTCACCAGGTGCTGAATGCATACAAAGGACACCTGCTGAAACCCCCCTTTCAATGCAACTGTTAAAGATACAGGAGCCCCGTCCTCCTTTCCATAGGGTCACTCTACTATCTGGGCCAATCTTAGCTGAGCTAGGACTGACTGGCACTCTTTTTCCTGACTTAGGCTTCCTTCACGACAGGCAGAAATTCAACTGATGAAGTTGGTGATGGCCACCAAGGTAGATGGCTTTAAAAGGGGCTTAGAGAAATTAAAGGAGGATAAGGTTACCAACGTCCCCTACTCACGATAGCTTGTTGCCAGCTCTGAACTTCAGGGGTTGGGGGACAAAGGGGGAAGAAGGACCTCAAGGCCTGCTTGTTGGTTTCCCAGAGGTGTCTGCTTGGCTACGATGGGGAACCAGGGGGGAATCTACACTACTGCTTCAAAGCGCTTTATAACAGTTTTGACAACTGTTGGGCCCCAGGACACACTCCAGATACAGGTTTCAAAACGTTTTCAAAGCGCTTTAAAGCGCTTTAAAAGCAGTAGTGTAGATCCCCCCAGATGCTGGACTAGATGGGCCTCGAGGGTGATGCCGCCTTCCGTTCCTCCGTTAAGCTTGCCCTGGCACAGAGAGGCAGTCAAGCGCCCGTCTGTCAGGCAACGCACCTGCCCCACTATCTGCAGCCAAGAGATAAGCGCAGCTAATGCGCGTGCAGACGGAGCGCTTTCTCCCTTGCGGAAGCGGCTGGCTCAGCTGCGCTGCGGAGGCCAAGCTTGGCGCCGGCCGGCACAACGGGGCCTTCTCAGGGAGGCGCCTGCTTTGAACGCAGCGGCCTCTTTAAAAACATCAGAAGAGCCCTGAGGCTGGATCACACCAAGGGTCCATCTAGTCCAGCACTCTGTTCACACAGGGGCCAACCAGCCATCGGCCAGGGATGAACAAGCAGGACATGGTGCAACAGCACCCTCCCGCCCAGGTTCCCTCTTTGGAGGCGGCAGGGGGAGGATTCAAATACAGGATCTGCAACGGACAGTCTGAAGTGGTGAGTTCCAAGGAAAAGCCTCGCCCCACACTTGACCCTGCTCCACATACAAAGTGGTGCTCAACTCTCCCTTTGGCAGCAAAGGCCCCGGAGAAAGTCCTTCGACACCGGTCCCTTGACTCAAGGGCTGCCGAACGACGACTTCGGTGGAGACCCTGCGGCTGCGGATTGATTTAGGACAAGAGGGCAAAAGACAGGAGGGTCTGGCATGGCTCTCCTCCAGACAGACAGACAGAGAGAGAGAGAGAGAGAGAGAGAGAGAACAGCCCCCTTTCTGCCTTGGATGGAGCCCTCAGAAGCAAGTTTTATCTTAAAGCCCAGGAAGCGTTGGGCAGCCTGACAGGCAGCTTGAATGCTTCTGGCCTGTTTGTGCAGTGCAGATTAGATGTTCAGTGACGCTTCGGACAGGAACGGAGAAAGGCGTGGAACGGCCTCCCACAGAAAGAGCAGAGCAGAGCCGGGGGGGGGGGGGGAGGTCACGGCAACGGCCAGGCCACGAGGCAGCTCAGCGCTGTACCAGCTGGGAAGAAGACGGGGGGGGGGGGGCGCAGGGCTTCCTGCCATCAGGCATTTGACCTGCCCAACCGGTACTTTTGTCTCAGGTTTGGTATTCAGCCTTTTACAGGCTAAGCCAGCCATTCGGATGCAACCTTTCGATTCCGCAACCTGCTCTCTTAAGCGCCACTCCCTGATCCACCACATAGTGACCAGTGTGGTCTAGCGGCTAAAGTGTTGGACTGGGAGATGGGAGATCTATTGTTCCTCTTTACAAAAAATAAAGATTTTTTTGCTGAAACCTGATAGCAAGTGAACTGCACTAAAAGTGGCTGTTTTTGCACCAGCAGTGGCCAAATATGGTTAGAGTTCATTAATTCCCAAGCGCTTGGCTGTTATTTGGGTTAGTGTGCAATTATATGATGACTTCATTTGATTTTAGCTATTTTTATTCTTTTAAAATGGGTGCATTTTTTTCTGCTGTCATTATTGGACAGCTGTGAGAACTCTGTTTTTTTGTGGTGAGATGAGTATTTCCTACAGTTGAATGTTTGTGCTTAAATTTTTGTGGTGCAGCGTTGAAACAAATCAAGCTGAAACTGAATTACCCTGTATAAAGTGTGCCATCAGTATTTTACAAATAGGAGCGCTGAGGCAGACGGAGCACTACCTGCCCAAAGCCAGGCAAAGGCAGGATTTATTGATTTGATTCCTGCCCTATCTTCCTACCAAAATCAAAATGGCACGCAAGGTGGCTTAGGGTGACCATATGAAAAGGAGGACAGGGAATTTCAGCAGGCGTCATCTGTAGGCATGCATCAGCTGGTGAAATTCCTTCTTCATCACAACAGTTAAAGCTGCAGGAGCCCTGCCCTCTTTTAAATCTGGTCACTCTAGTATAGCTCCTGCACCTTTAACTGTGGTGATGAAGAGGGAATTTCACCAGGTTCTCCATATATACAAATGACACCTGCTAAAATTCCCTTTTCTATGCAACTGTTAAAGATACAGGAGCCCTGTCCTCCTTTTCATAGGGTCACCCTATTGAACCCATTTCTTAGATCTAAATTATAAAAGCTCTCCCTGTGTCATTCCATCATCCGAAGACACCTGCTACATAGATGGAAATCTAGCCGGGTCCTTCCTGCTTTCTGCATATCGTTCGCTTGGATCTGGATGACGCTCTTGCGCCTGTTGCTTCACTGAGGGAGGCCAGTCTAGATGGCCACAAGGTCTCTCCCAGCTCTGCAGTTCCATAATGAGAAGGTTCACCTCCCCACAGTTCCACCAGACATTCAGTGGAACTTCCTTCAGGCTCACAGATAACCCCGAGGGAGGGTCATCGCTTATGATTGTGCATGCATAGAAGGTCACGGGGATGGAGAATTTGGACTCCAGTCAGCACTGGTATGCAAGTAATGCAGAAGTTTCCCTGGTCATGCCTGAGTTCAATGATTTACAGCCTGTTTGCTGACGACCCAAACTCCGCGGCCTCCAGAGTATACACAGGCCTCCTTCCTCGCCCACTCAGTCCCGAGGGTTCCAGAGTCAGCTTGATTTTCACATCCAGAGATCAGGCCTTTCCACAAAATCAAAGAAAATGGGACAGCTTTCGTTGAGCATGAAAGGTCAAAGGATTTCAATGGGGGAGATTTAGATGTGATTTTTAGAAAATGTTATCTTGTAGTTACAATCTGGCTGATCCAAATCAATACCTCTGAATAACAGAATACAGCAAGGAATGTTGAAACTGTCTGCTCCAAAAGGTAAGAAGAACATGCTGATTTGCAATAAACCATGATGGAGAATCCATTTCCTCTCATCTTGCTCTAAACTTGAGATCCTAAACCCAGTCTTCCCCAAATGGGCAGCCTTCAGATGTGTTGGACTACAACTCCTATGCTGACTGGGGAGCCTGGGAGTTGTAGTCCAACACACCTGGAGAGTGCCCAGTTGAGGTACAGTGGTCTAAACCTTAGCAAGTGTGCAAGTTTAATCAAAAGGGCGAGAGATACTTTTTAATCTACCTTTGACCATTCAAAAATTGTGGAATGGGTAAGCTATATATTTAAATGCATGAAAATGAACTTAGACTAGATGGACCTCTGGTATGATCTAGCAAGGCTCTTCTTATGTTCTTATGAATGAGCGAAACAGTGGACAAAGCTGTTATGGAGTTAAATTTGCAGTTGGTGAGTTAAAAACAGGCCAGGTATATGGATCACCTGGCATGGTATTATTCCTGGGGCACTGGTACAGCTGCTGCTGCTTCCACTGTGTGAATTGGGAGCAATTTAGCCTACATGGCTTTTGTATACCTCCAGGATATATATCCATAATTCGGCATCAGGAGAGGATGGTACCGTATGCTCTCGGGCTCAGGAGAAAGACTTATCCAACCCCAAAACCATGAATTTGTACAATAAGGAAACGTGATCGTCTCCCGTGTGATGACGCTCTCTATAAAACAGAGACATCCGACCATAAAAAGTATTTTTTCCTAGTAGGTCAGGTTTTAAAATATGGTTGAGCAGCACAGCACAGCACACGGCAGCTTTATATGTTTAAACAAGCCTGCTTCAGTCACTGTGCTTATTTTCACACTGCATGTCTAAAATAAAATGAGCTGCCGGGGGAATGCTCACTACACACTCTGTAAAAGTGTGTGTTTTTCTGTAGATATTCAACTCCTGTGCTCTATAATGATGGCTCCCAGCGAGTGGCAAAGGAAGCATACATACTTCTTTTCTTTCTTTCTTTTTTAGGGTGGCAGGCATTTTGAAACCCCCCAAATTCAAAAGCCACTTCAGAAGAGCGGGCAACCTGGGGAAAACCAAAAAACCAACCAAATCAAAACAGCTGATTTTGAAACGGCTAAGAAATGGTCAATTCAGTACAGCTGCAAAGTGTTCTTTTGCAAAGTGTTTGCAATTGTGTTGTACCCGGCCTCAATCCAGAGGCATTGAGCCGAGGGTTGGACTCGATGGCCTTATAGGCCCCTTCCAACTCTACTATTCTATGATTCTATTAAATTTATATTGATTTTATATTGGGGTTTTTTTATGTTTCTGATGATTTTTAAATTTTGTATACTCCTTAATGTTTACTGTTTTTAACTTTTGTAAACCACCCAGAGAGCACAGCTATGGGGCAGTATATAAATGTAATAAATAAATGTAATAAATAAATTATTATTATTATTATTATTATTATTATTATTATTATTATTATTATTATTATTGCCGAAAGGACAGTGCAGGGCAAGAAATACATTCACAACAAACATGGGATTGGCACTACTGGGGTGGGGGGAAGAGGGAGGAGGAGGTGTCCCAGGAGAATTCTTTGCGTTGATGGATCATTGTTGAAAACATGCCCCCTGAGGAAGAAATCCTGAAACGCGTTGGGCCTACAAATAAATCCCCTTTCGGCATGTGAAGTTCCTCCCTCTTTCTCCACTCGCCTCCCAAGAGATAAACTCACCTGCCCAAAGTTCCATGGGGTGGGATAGATGTAACTGTCTATTCCCTGGTAGATAAGTCCATGCTGAGTCAGCACGTATTCCACGCGCTCATCTTCGTTTTCCAGAAAGACGGAATCCGCTGGGCCAAAGAGAGAAAGCACACATGCAGCCACAGACAAAGCAAATGGCAGAACACAGGCATGGCAGAGATCCCCCAAGGGGCACCTAGAGGTGTACAAAGGGTGCTTCCAGAGGAGGCTTTTATGGTGTCCTCAACCTGACTGACGCACGGAATTTCATGGAGGGGGTCGTCTTCCAATGATAACCCTGCCGTGTTTTCCCACCGCTTCTTCCATCTTTTTTCTTACCATGGAAAATCCATTGAGAAAGAAGAGGAGGCGGAACAGTGGCCCGAGGCCATCCGATTCTTAGCGCGAGGAGCGCACTGGAAGCAGTCGACGCTCAGGGTAGGTATAATGTCTACAGCTGCTTCCCCCAACTTGGCGCCTTTCAGACGGGTTGGACTACAATTCCCCAAATCCCCCAGCCAGCTATCCTGGCAGGAGGATTATGGGAACTGCAGTCCAACACACCTGGAGGGTACCAGGTTGGGAAAGGCTGGCCTACAGACATCTAATTTATGAGGAGTTCAACAAATCCAGTCACTCCATGAATCCATCAGTGGGGTTCAGCTTAAAAAGGAAACACACCTTTCTGCCAATCAAAGCAGAGAAGTGGCTTCTCTGGGTTGAGCTACGACTTGGTGGGGGCAGTGGAAGCTGCTCAGTTAACAGGCAATTTGCCTGAAGCAATTGCCACAGCAGAGCCAATGACACCGCCGTCCTTTAAAGATGTACCTAGCAGCTATGTCTGCCAACCACGCCGCTTTTTCTACTCTAAAGTAACCATAGGGGCCCCAATCTGGATCAGGACCCTAGCGTGTTTGTGTTTTTGCCCTGGTTGCAGCTGGAGAGTGAAGGGATAAATGCCCACTCCCTGCAGACTGCAGCCCTACTAACACCGAATTACTTAAAGCAAAAAGAAGAGGCAGCCCACGTGCTGAGCTATTCACGTCCTCCTCATTGCTGTTGGAGCCAAGTGTAGCTTCCTCCTGTCCTTATCTCTGGGCCTTTCAGTGCAAACTCTGGTGGAATCCCAGAAACTGGAGGGCTCAGCAGGGGCCCAGCGATGAGTGACGCGCCGTCTCCCCTCCTCCGGGTGATTCCCTCCCGCTCCTCCTCCAAGGCCCTGGTCAAGATCCGGGACACCAGCAGAACCTTTGCAGGAGCACCTGAGCTGCACTGCACTCGCTCCTTCTCTCCCGCTGCCAGTTCCGCTGTCCCAGGCACAGCTAGATGTCTTTGCCATTCCATGCCTCTCCTCCGTTGCTCCATTTCCCTCTCTTACCCACCCAGTATCAAATTTTAACCCATTAGGGATCAGACCCGGTCGTGTACAGCCTCTAGCACTCCACAGAACGTTCAATAACTGGGCAGGCCAGTTTGGCTAATGGGGAAAGTCCAACATGTTTGGTTCTGCCGAAGTGTTCCAGGATCCCGTGCAATATTGCCAAGGATAATGGGATTATCTGGGAGCAGAGTGCCAGCAACAGTGCAAGGGATCTGGGAGCACACATGGCCCGTTGGAAGGGCTGCTCCCTCACAGGAACCGAAACTAGAAGAGTTTCTGGCGCCTCTGCCTCATAGAATCATAGAATAGCAGAGTTGGAAGGGGCCTACAAGGCCATCGAGTCCAACCCCTGCTCAATGCAGGAATCCACCTTCAAGCATACCTAACAAATGGTTGTCCAGCTGCCTCTTGAAGGCCTCTAGTGTGGGAGAGCCCAGCACCTCCCTAGGGAACTGATTCCATTGTCGTACTGCTCTAACAGTCAGGAAGTTTTTCCTGCTGTCCAGCCAGAATCTGGCTTCCTGTCACTTGAGCCCGTTATTCCGTGTCCTGCACTCTGGGAGGATCAAGAAGAGATCCTGGCCCTCCTCTGTGTGACAACCTTTTAAGTCTTTGAAGAGTGCCATCACTGCCTCCATTGCCCTGTTTCTGTTATCACCCCAGGGTGGATTCTATTTTAGAATGTAAACCCCTTGGTGGAGGGTGTATTTCATTTTTCATAAGGACCATGCAGATAGAGAAAATACTGCTACTACCAAGAATAATGTGTGAAATAGTTTGAGCACTTGGAATACATTTTTTTTATTTTGGAGAGAGGGATACATAATACTCTCTCTCTCTCATAATACTAGAACCCAAAGAAGTCATCCCATGAACTGAATGGTGGGAGATTCTGGACAGATAAAAGGTGCATAGTTAATCTATGGAATTCACTACCACAAGATGTAGTGATGGCCACCGATTTCAGTGGCTTTAAAAGGGAGTTGGATACATTCCTGGAGGAGAAGGATATCAATGCCTACTAGTCCTGATGCCTTTATGCTACTTCCAGTGTCATAAGCCTATGTGTGTTTAGACCCACATGGTCTTCATCAGTGGGAAAAGATTAAACATTTTTTTAAAAAAGTTATTGCCCCAAATACGTGACTTTCAGTAGGACCAAAAATATTGGCTCCTATAAATCTCCTATGCATCTATCTCGGATAGAAAGTCCAGGGGACTTAACGTTCCCTCCTGTCGTTACAAAACATGACTTCCAAGTTGTGTCCGAAGCAGAAATTCAATCCTTAGAAATTCAATCCAATGATTAAATATATATTTTCTTAGTATGTACAGCTCCATTTGTATTTAAGAATATTGTTCTATACTGCCTTATATTAGTTTCCTTAAACACTTTTGTTTTTCGGATTGATTTTGGTTTAAGATAACACTTTTCCACTATATATGTCTATGTGCACCAGTTGCTGGGGAACATGGGTGGGAGGGTGCTGTTGCGCTCATGTTATTATTATTATTATTATTATTATTATTATTATTATTATTATTATTTATTTATATAGCACCATCAATGTACATGGTGCTGTCCTGCTTGTGGGTTTCTGTGGACCACTGTGTGGATAGAATGCTGGACTAGTTGGACCCTTGGCCTGGTCCAACAGGACTCTTCTTATGTTCTTGTTACATAAATGCTAATAATTATTATTGGATGGCTGGTGTATCTCCGGGATAGGGTTCAGCGCTTGTGGGAGACCTACCTGGACACCACGGGTTAAAGAGCAAGGTGAATTCCCCGAGGCTGAAGCTGGAGCCCTGATGCTCTGTGGAGGCATCCATGGTCAGCCGGTAGCGGCCAATCCGGGCGTCAGGAGGGGAGGAGATGGTCACAGACAGGGAAGCTCCATCCTGGCTTTCCACGGCTGAGCTCCATGTGGCTTCTTCCAGGGTGCAAGAGAGGGGGAAAGGGGATTTGGTCCCTGACGATTCAATGGGGCACGGCCCTGCAGAAGGAAGGAAACAGGCTAGTAAGTCATGTGTATGAATGCAACCTATGGGACATATTTATTTATTTATTACGCTTATATACCGCTCCCATAGCCAGGGCTCTCTGGGCGGTTTACAGAAATTCTAAAATTAAGATAAAAACGAGAATAGAACATTTAAAATTCTAAAACACAGAACATACACACATAAAGCATTAAAAACCGATTAAAAACTAAACATGTGGGTGATTAAGATGTGCTGCCATATGCCTGGGCAAAGAGGAAAGTCTTAACCTGGCACTGGAAAGATAGCAGCGTTGGCGCCAGGCGAGCCTCGTCAGGGAGATCATTCCATAGTCTGGGGGCCACCACCAAAAAGGCCCTGTCCCTCGTTGCCACACTCTGAGCCTCTCTCGGAGTAGGCACCCGGAGGAGGACCTTAGATGTTGAATGTAGTGACTGGGTATATTCACGTCGGGAGAGGCGTTCCGTCAGGTATGGTGGTCCCAAGCCGTGTAAGGCTTTATAGGTCAAAACCAGCACCTTGAATTGGACTTGGAAACATACAGGCAGCCAGTGCAAGCGGACCAGAGCAGGTGTTATATGGTCGAACCTTCTGGTTCCCGAAATCAATCTGGCCGCTGCATTTTGCACAAGCTTCTGAGGGTCCTCTCCAGACAGGTCTGCAGCTGGCTGCTGGACACTGCAGTCACCTGGGCATCCCCAGTGAGCTCCGAGCGCAGGTGAATTCCTAGTCTGTGTCTTTTAAGGGGAGTTGCAACGGCACTGACCTCACACAGAAGGCCTTGCCTGGCACACCCTTCTCAAGCCAAGCGCTACCTCTTGAAAAGCCTGAAGAAAGGGTAAAAACAACACAACCTCTCCCCTGTATGTGAAGGAACAAGGTGAAGGGTTTTGGAAAATAGGTTCTATTACTGAGGTACGGAACAGCAGGTGTAGTTTTAGATGTTTTTACACTGTGTAATATAGCAGGCAATCCCTCCGAGCTGACGTGTGGTTTGTGGTAACAGAACACAAAGTAAAGTTTATTGAAATTTAACAAATCTTTAGTATTTCCATTCAGATCAAACCTGCATATTTTTATATTCAAAATAACAATCCCAAGTTCCTTAAAATTCTTCTCACTCCTCACACCAAACACTCTCACAAAGCACAAGCTAGACTAAAACTCCTAGAACAAAACCAAACTTCCCACCAAACAAACAAAACTCAAACTCAACCTCCTCAGCCAACCGATTTATACTCCCCCTCTCACCACATCATCAGCCACACCCACTCAGTCAAATATTCTGCACTCGCTAGACGTACAAACTCCAGACATACCTAAGGGACAGAAAGGTGGGTATCGCCACAGGAGTGCAACCCCGTCTGAGCCCAGTTGTAAGCCTCTATCCGAAGTAGTCGGTTTCCCCACCCACAGTATCTCTGTCTTGTCTGGATTAAGTTTCCTTGTCTGGACTAGGTTGGGGAGACCTGCTGCAGCCCTTCAACACCACACAAAAACCTGTTTGATGACCAGAGGTGGAGAAAAGTAAGCGTGCACAGCAAGAAACCACGATGCCTCCCGCACTGCACGGCCAAACCTCTGAAAAATGGGCTGCCTGCCTCCAGCACATGCATTATGCATTTGTTTACAACACCGAGGTATTTTGCTCTCTCGCTCTCTGCAGGAATGATCTCGGAGATTCACGCAGAAACAGTTAAAACAAGCATAGAATCCAATATCTGAAAACCAGAATGAAAAAAAGGAAGGTTGAAAAGCTAGCAACAGAAACCATGACAGCAGCGGTCAGACCCCAAGCCCAAAGCTCTGTGATTTGACACCAGCCTGCAAAGGCAGAAAGGAAAATGGTAATTCTGGCCCCACAGGTGGGTGAGTGATGGTGGCTGGGATCCAATTCACAGGCCAAGACAGAAAAAGCCGAAGACTCAATGGAGCCCTGGTGCCTCATCAGACAGCTCTGAGCAGGATCAGGGCTGGGGCGGGTTTTTTTAAATATATATTTTAGGGATGTGCTCCGCTTCTCCTTGAACCGGAGAAGCAGGAGCGGAGCGGGGGGCTTCGCCTACCCTTAAGGCGGAGGCGAAGAGGATTGGGGGGCCGGTGGATCGAGGCGAAGAGGATCGCCTCAATCCGGAGCTTTGCCTGAAGGTAAGTGGGGGGGAGGGGGACTAATCTGGTGCTGCCGGCGCCGCCATTCATGCAGCGGCGGCAGCGGCACCAGGTAAGGGAGGAGGGGCACTTACCTTCCTCCATCGCAAGCTTCAATTAAGGCCCCGGTTGAAGCCGGAAGTGAAGGCCGAGGCCTCTTCCGGCTTCAACTGGGACCTCAATTGAAGCCCGCGACGGAGGAAGGTAAGGGGGCGGCTGCTGGGCCGGGGGCTGGGGCGGGGGTCTGGCCTACCTGGCGCCGCCGGCACCGCCATCCATGCAGCTGTGGCGCCGGCGGCGCCAGGTAAGGGAGCAGGGAGGAGGGACGCTTACCTTCCTCCGTCGCCGGCTTCAATTGAGGCCCCGGTTGAAGCTGGAAGTAAAGGCCGAGGCCTCTTCCAGCTTCAACCGGGGCCTCAATTGAATCCCGCGATGGAGGAAGGTAAGGGGGCGGGGTGGGTGGGTGGTTTCTCTGGCGGCGGCGCCGTTGATATAGTGACGGCGGTGAAGCCGGATCTCGCTCTGCAGAGCGGAGCGGGAGACGGGCGGAGCGGCGCGAAGACGATCAGGCCCGATCTGCATTTTCCGGATCGGGCCACGAAGCGGATTGGGGGGTCCGTGCACACCCCTAATATATTTTGTCTGTTTATTTGCAATTACTTTTAGGCCACCATTACGGGCAGACCCAGGGCCGGCGCTACCATAGAGGCCACTCAGGCGGCCGCCTAGAGCGCCAAGCTAAGAGGGGCGCCGTGCATAGTGCAGCACTCACACGCGTGGGCTGTGAGCCAGCCTGGCCCGAGGATTCAGCTGGGCCTGGGCAAGCGAGATGGCACCCCGTGCCCGCCCAGCCAAAGCAAAGCCAGGGATGCTGGGGTAGAGGGTGGGCGGCTCCATGTTCGGACTTCCAGAACGTGAATGGGGTGCATGGGGTTTTTGAGTGAATGCATGTCTTCATGCGTGTGTTTGTTTGCAGTGGGTGATGCTGAGTGTGTGCGTGTGAGTTGGGGGGTGGATGATTTGGACGTGATGTTCCTATTAAATAATGCATTTTAGACCCTTAGACGTTCCTTTCCAATTTGTTTGCTGTAATTGTCATGACGCATTTCTTGCACTTTAAAATAAATTTAGCAGTTTCAAGTTTTGGGCTTCTTATTTTTTCCAGGAAACATCTGTCCTTAAAAGTCAAAAGTTGGCATTTTTGGGGTGTTTTTTTTTTAAAGTAGCTCACCTTGCCTAGGGTGTAAAATAGCCTGGCCCCGGCTCTGGGCAGACCCGCTGCGGAGCGGCGTGCCTGTCTTCCATGCAGCGCTGGCCTCATGGCTTCAATCACCAAGTGTTTATTTCCAGCGTGCAGCTGCCTGTGGGGGACTGACGGGACGTGATGAGAGAAGACTCCCCTCTTCCCCCGGCTCCACTCGTGACAGGCTGAGGCGGCTTCATGATCTGGGTCTCCTGGCGGTCGGACAACCCCGGCACCGCCAGCGGCGCTGCTTCGCCCTTTCCCTAGCCATTCCAAAGAGGCCGCTCCTGACAAGGAAGGGCAGAGGCTTACGCAGGCTGGGGCGCTCAGTCCAGAGGAGTAGACTGTTCAAAGCCCTGCTTTGTACCTCAGCACTGTAAAACGGACTCCTTGGTTTTATGTGAGTGGTGCAAAAGGCATCCAAATATCATTTATTAAATTAAATAACTACATGCGCTATTTTGAGTGGCCACAGCAGTGTACTGGCAGGCGCCTGCACCCTCCGGCCATATGCCTTCCTCCAAGAACTTGCCACACACAGCATTTCACAATGCCAGCCCTCGCTTGCAAGCCAGACTTTGGGGGGCGCAAAACCATACGTGGCCCCAGGAATACAGCTCTCCTAGGAGCCTAGGAAGCTGCCTGATGCTGACCCAGACCTGCCCTCACCCTGGCCCACCTAGCCCAATGTTGTCAACACTGACTGACAGCAATGGCTCCCCAGGGTTCTCCTAGCCATGCCGAAAGAAGCCGAGCATTGAACCGGGGACCTCCTGGGCGCCACCACGCATGTGCTCTACCAGTGAGCCACAGTTTGGGCATTAACTGAAGAGAGCATGTTTGCTCATCCTCAGGGTCTGATGGATTTCCAAATTGGGATCTCAGAAAGAACTCCCCGCCAAAGTCAAGGAGGCTTCTAGCCTAGAATGTGTTTGACTTCTCCGGCCAAATCCAACTTGGCTTACTTGCTTGAGTCTTGGGAGTGTGTAGGCCTGGCACTGGACTCCACAGCTGGGTAATGCTCATTGAAGGCACACCATTCGTGTGCTGAAGTGCCTCAGAATGGGGATTGTCTGTGTTAGCTGCTGCCAATGGAGCAGCTCACAACCACTCAGCTAGTGTCACTGTGGAAGGATGGCAGAGACCTGAGAGACCGCTTGCACATGCTAGGCGCATGGAAGCTGTACATTTGCATGAGCGCTGTCCAACCATGAGCCCAGTGAGAGCCTTGCGTGGGGAGGGTGTTCACCAGCTAGAACACACTCTAAGCATTTATGGCTTGGATCCTAAGTTGCTCCTCCACGTACGAGAGGAATGATTTCTACCAATTCGTCCCTCACCATTGTCAAGAGTTTCCCAGCTGCCAGGACCGAGCCCCTGACCTATACAACAATGGGATTGCTCCTCGTTGAATATAAACCTGAATTTTCGTAGATTCGAATCTAGGCAAAGAGCCTCACACTGCAGCAGCAAATGTGATATAGGTCCTGAATTTACTGCTCAGAATATGCAGTCATAGGAGAGCCCTTGTAGAACAAAGTTGCTCCTGTGGGCGTGAACCTTTTTTTTTTTTTGTAGTGCAGTTATTAATGTGCACATGTGCACATACGAAGCTACGGAACCCTAACATTTTTTCTGCGCAGATTCATATAAGAGAAAAACCGGGGTGGGGGGACGACGATGACAAGGCAGCAGAGGAGGATGTGAGAGGAGGACTGAACATGTCTCCTCCTTCTGGCTGCCCATTCCCCACCTCTTTGTTTTAATTTTATAAGCTCTATCTGCGGAGCTCCGCATATTCATATAATTAAAAATGAAAACAGCGGGAAGGAACGAGGCAGCCAGAGGAGGATACGATAGGTGGGAAGGCGGGAAATCGGCCAATCACTTTGTCCTGCCCTCAAAGCTACGCCCACATTTCAAAATGCGATTTAACTCCCCCAATGACACAACTATAATGCAGTGCAAACTCGAAGGTTGATCCAAAAGCCGTGGTAAATCGCAACTACGAATATGCGCGTTTTCCAGTTAAAAAACCGGCGCTGCGGCGAAAGGATGGCTGCGTCATGTGTCCTGAAATGCGAATCTATGCATTTAGGTTGGGGTAAAGAAGCTGTATAGACACCCCCCGGGTCTTCAGAGAGCTCAGAGATCTACAAAAGGGGGAGGAAGGAAAGACCCATTCCACGAACACGAAACTTTGTTCCATTCGTGGAAGACAAGTTAGGATCCAAACATCTGCCTTTCCTTCGTCTGTGGGTGGCAAAAGTGGCCACCTCTCCATGCCTTTTTGGATCCTTATAGTTTGGGAGCTCTGGCCATATTAACTCAGAATGGTGTGCTTGAACCAAGCTCACATAAATCTGCCTTTTTTCAGGGTGACAGAGATGCACTGGAGGGAAAAGGCTTCTCTTGGAGACCCAGCAATGGCGAGTGTGCCACAAAAGAGGGAAAAGGAAAAGAGGGCTGGAGTGCAGTTCATAGAATCATAGAATAGCAGAGTTGGAAGGGGCCCACAAGGCCATCGAGTCCAACCCCCTGCTCAAGGCAGGAATCCACCCTAAAGCATACCTAACAAATGGTTGTCCAGCTGCCTCTTGAAGGCCTCTCGTGTGGGAGAGCCCACAACCTCCCTAGGTCACTGGTTCCATTGTCGTACTGCTCTAACAGTCAGGAAGTTTTTCCTGATGTCCAGCCGGAATCTGGCTTCCTGTCACTTGAGCCCGTTATTCCGTGTCCTGCACTCTGGGAGGATCGAGAAGAGATCCTGGCCCTCCTCTGTGTGACAACCTTTTAAGTATTTGAAGAGTTCTCTTATCCCCCTTCCGCACTCTGAAAGCAGGCGTTGCCTAGCAGCATGCGCAGAGCAGTAAAGCAGCAGTTTCTGCAGCTGAAACTCTCCCCACGGCCTTGTTAAGTATATGAAAAGAAATACTTGCTTAGTCATTAAAATTGTGTGTGTATGGCTATCTCAGGGTTAAACAGAGAAAGTCTATCTGTGGGCAATTACCTTGAGATAGAGGCTGTTCTGGGAACCTTGCCAAGATTCTAAGTTAGCCTCATCACAGCTGTATGTAATGTAGATAAGAATTGTGTAGATCTGTATATAGTTTCTCACTTGTGTAAAATGGAACTGATCACTGCTTACTGATCACTGCTCTATAATCACTGCTCTCTGTGCATGCCTCAGTGTGCTGATCTGAACTGATCTGAATTGAACTGCACAGAAGCCTGAAGGAAATAAACCAGCTCTGCTGTGTAAGACCTGCGTGATGTGTGTTTGTTTCTGAGCACAAACAGAGTTCCAGAGAGGAGAAAAGTTCTGGCACAATAACCCAACAAAGGTTATGGGCCCAGACCAGTCCAGTCCAGGCAGCCCAGTCTAGACCAGTCTAGCCTAAGACCAGCCTTCGCCAGCCTAACCCAGGCAGAAGAACCAGAACTTGGTGGGAACGGTGCAGTATCAGAACCAGGAGTCTGCTAAAACAGAAAACTGTTGATGAAGGAAGACATCAAGCTAAAGCCAGTGCTGCAAAGTGAGGAAAAATCTCAGTCGGCTGACTCTGAGGAGGACTCTGAGCAGGAGGACGGTGAGATACCAATTCCTAAAGCAGAGGGAATGGCAGGAGCTAATATGTCTGGTTTGCATCAATTGTTAGAAAAGCTGAATGACTCTAACTATGCATTATGGTCTTACAAAATGCAAATGTATCTGATTCAGGCTGAACTGTGGTATGTAGTCACAGAGGATCCACCAGATAGAGCAGATCCACAGAATGCTAAATGGTTTAAGGACGATGCAAAAGCAATGGCAGTTATTGCATTAGCTGTGGAAGACTCTCAAATTTCCTTCATTCAGTTTTTGAATACATCAAAAGAGTGCTGGAATGTGCTACAAGCTGTATATCAAAGAGAAACAGCGGGCAGTAAAGTAATTCTAACCCGGAAGCTGTATGGAATGAAGCTGAAACTAGGGGAGTCTATGTCAAACCATTTGAAAAGCATGAGAGAAATCTTCAATCAACTCAGGGCACGAGGGATGGAGTTTACAACTATACACCAAGTCTATGTGATTTTGTCAAGTCTTGATTCATCGTACGACGCGGTTGTCACCATGATGGAAAGTCAAGAGGAGAAAAATTTAACCCTCGAGTATGTAGCTGGAAAACTACTGGAAACCTATGAAAGAAGACAAGCTTCAAAACAACAGAGCCTTAAACATCCTGTGGCTGAATTTCAACAAAACCATAAAACTTCTGATGTGGTGGCTGCATTAAAGGCAAGGAAATGCTTTAACTGTGGTTCCACAGAACACTTAAGGCGGGATTGCAACAAGAAGAAAAAGCTGTTGACAGCAAAGTGGAGAGAAGAAAACAACATGAATGAAGCTGAATCAACAAAGAAGTGTCTTCTAGCAAGAATCAAAGAGACAATGAATCCTTGGTTTTTGGACTCTGGGGCTTCAATAAGTATGGCAAAAGACAAACTTTCATTTGTAACCTTGGAAACTTCTACTTCAAAGCAAAAGTGTGTTACCCTTGCAAATGGAACAAAAATCCAGATTTGTGGTGTGGGTAATGTATATTTTGATTGTCTGGGAGTTGAACTACAAAGTGTTTTATATGTACCAGAATTAGAAACAAACCTTCTAAGTGTGTTTCAGTTAGCAGAAATGGGGTATGAGGTTTGTTTTACTGAAGAAAATTGTACTATAAAACAGGGAAACAAGGTGTGTGTGCAGGGAATAATGAAAGAATCTTTGTATGTGATTAATACTTGTACAAAAAATGAAGTTGTAGCCAGCAAAGTCACAACAAAAACAATAGCCAATTGCAAACCACACCAAGAGTGTATCCATTTAACTCATAAAAGGTTTGGTCATGCTAACTATAAAATAATTTCTAAGATTCCAGAATTGTGTGAAGGGGTGAAAATCAAACCATGTTCTAACTATGTAGAATGTAATGTATGCAGTGAAACCAAGTGTCATAAGTCAAACATTCCAAAACACAGTGAGAGAACAACAAAAAGAATTTTTGAATTAATACATGCAGATCTTGCAGGTCCTTTTGAGACAAGTCAAGGAGGAAACAGATTTTTCTTGTCTATTGTTGATGATTACAGTAGATTTGGATTTGTGTATGTGTTAAAACAGAAGAGTGAAACTTTTGGAAAGTTCAAAGCGTTTGTTAAGTGGAGTAAAAATAGATTTAAAGAACCTATAGCTAATCTAAGAACGGACCGGGGAGGTGAATTTCTTAGCAACCAATTTAAAAAATTCCTCAGTGATGAGGGTATACAACATGACCTTACTGCTCCATATTCACCATTTCAAAATGGAGTTGCAGAAAGGAAAAACAGAACCTTGCAGAACATGTTAAGAGCTCTATTGAAAGAGTCAGGATTGTCTAACCTGTTCTGGGCAGAAGCTTTGTCCACCTCAAATTATTTGTTAAACAGGCTTTACCACTCTGTACATGAAAAAACCCCATATGAAATGTTTTACAAAAGAAAACCTAGAGTGTCACATATAAGGGTTTTTGGAAGTAAATGTTTTGCTCATGTTCAGAAAGAAAACAGACCAGGAAAGCTAGCTCAAAGAGGTTTGGAATGTAAACTGTTGGGATATGATACACAAACAAAAGGCTATCGTTTGTGGTCTCCATATCACAAAAGTGTAATTGTGAGCAGAGATGTAGTTTTTCATGAACAAATGCAGGAAACAAAACAGTATGTAAGTTTGCCTGTAGAACAGAAAGCTGTAGAAACAGAAGAAATTCCTGAACAATCTCAGCAAGAGAGGGAGGGGGAAGAAACTGTAGAGGAGGAAACTATGCCTGTAACTATGCCAAGAGGATCAGAAAGGGAACGCAAAGCTCCAATTCGTTATTCAGATGAATACCAAAGCAAACAGGTTTCTCATAGAGCTTTACTAATAGCCTATGAACCTACTTCATTTGAGGAAATTCAGGAAATGGAACCTACAGAAGCTCAGGGCTGGCATGAAGCAATGTCAGAGGAAATCAGAGCAATGGAAAAAAATGAAACGTGGGAGCTAGTACCTTTACCTGAAGGTCTTAAAGCCATTAACAGTAAATGGGTATTCAAAGTAAAACAAAATGAGGAAGGACAGGTGGAACGTTCAATGGTAAAACACAAAGAGATGCTTTTAAAGCTGGGTCTCAGATTGTAACACAATTTAAACAACATGCGCAAGAGGAGGACTGTTAAGTATATGAAAAGAAATACTTGCTTAGTCATTAAAATTGTGTGTGTATGGCTATCTCAGGGTTAAACAGAGAAAGTCTATCTGTGGGCAATTACCTTGAGATAGAGGCTGTTCTGGGAACCTTGCCAAGATTCTAAGTTAGCCTCATCACAGCTGTATGTAATGTAGATAAGAATTGTGTAGATCTGTATATAGTTTCTCACTTGTGTAAAATGGAACTGATCACTGCTTACTGATCACTGCTCTATAATCACTGCTCTCTGTGTATGCCTCAGTGTGCTGATCTGAACTGATCTGAATTGAACTGCACAGAAGCCTGAAGGAAATAAACCAGCTCTGCTGTGTAAGACCTGCGTGATGTGTGTTTGTTTCTGAGCACAAACAGAGTTCCAGAGAGGAGAAAAGTTCTGGCACAATAACCCAACAGGCCTGAGTTCGATCCCAGCAGAAGCTGGTTTCAGGCAGCCAGCTCGGGTCGACTCAGCCTCCCATCCTCCCGAGGTCGGTAAAATGAGTACCCAGTTAGCTGGGGGAAAGGTAATAATGGCCGGGGAAGGCAATGGCAAACCACCCCGCTATAAGGCCTGCCAAGAAAACGTCAGTGAAAGCTGGCGTCCCTCCAAGAGTCAGTAATGACTCAGTGCTTGCACGAGAGGAGGAATGACCATTAAGCATTAGCAACATCAGAAACGTTGGAAGCAGCTTTATACTGAGTGAGACTCTGGCTCCATCTAGCCCAGTACTGTCGACACTGACTGGCAGCAGCGACTCTCCCAGGGTTTCAGGCTGGAGTCTTTCCCAGCCCAAACCTGGAGATGTTGGAGACTGAACCTGGGACCTTCTGCATGCAAAGGAGGGGCTCTACCAGTGAGCCGCAGCCCCTCCCATTAACTAGCCCCCCTCCCTGTTACTCCCTAAGTAACAATAAAAGTGATGCCACTTGATAGATCCATGGCCATTGCCAGAATTTTGTGAACCGCCCAGAGAGCTTCGGCTATTGGGCGGTATAAAAATGTAATAAATAAATAAAAATAAATAAATAAATTATGCTCCGTTTGGCCCACTGAAAAGTCATAGAATCATAGAATAGTAGAGTTGGAAGGGGCCTATAAGGCCATCAAGTCCACCCCCTGCTCAAGTCTGGGCTGACTGTCCTGAAATGTCCAGGTGAAAAGGCGGCCGCCCAATGCACGGAAAGCTGTAAACTTCCACTGGCCAGCAGTAGTGGGAAGAGGCAGCCCCCACCCCCACCCCCACCCCACGCCCGGTTGCAAGCCAGACAGAGCCCTCCTTTCACACCGCCCTCCGCTGATGCCCACAAGCAATGGAAACGTTGCTGGTCTGGCTGGCGGAGCTGCTTTGCCCTCCAGGGAGCAAGCCGGGGGGGGGGGGAGTGCCCCGTCACACGTTGCCCTCCCGCCCCTCCGGCCACAGTGACCGGCAGCCTTCCTTGCAAGGGGCATTTCGGGTGCTGCTTCCCATTCTGAGCGGCCTTCATCCCGGACTCACACTGGCTCCTTGGTCACCCCACCCTTGTTGTGGAGTCAAGTTCTCCGACCAAAAGTACACATGAGCTCAGAAGCCGGACAGAGCTGCTTGTCTTCCCTCGTTCAGCGGGGCCTCCTGGGCACAGCCCCGCCCCCAACGACTGGGACATGACTGGAGAAGCTGCAGCCGAGAACCCGGCCCGGCCACGGCTCCCTTCAGCCGCCCGAGCCATTACTCAGCTCCCCTGGGACTGAGAACAGAAATAGCTGTTTCTCCTCCACCGCCTTGTTCCTAGACAGGGTCAAGGAGTCCTCCTTTCTTCCCTCCCTCCCTCCCTCCCTCCGACAGCTGCTAATTCAGCCCTGCACAGACTTCCCGGGCGTGGGGACGGGCGTCTTTCTCCATGGGACGCGCCCGCAGGAGCTGTTTGTCCTGAGCTGGCTGCCCAAACAGTGCGGCCTGCGCAGACCATCGCCACCCCCGGTGGCTGATCAATAAAGCCTTCTTGTTGGACAGCGAGGTGGCAGGGAGCGAGGAGCCCAGCCGCGCCTCAGGCATGCACTCCCCCGCAGGCTTCCTGAACCTGAGGTTTGCAAGCTGACAGAGACACAAGCCCTTTCATCCAGGGGGCATGAATCAAGGATCGTACTGTTTGCTCCCCACCTTGGGACGGGTGGGACGAAACACCAGGACAAGGCGTCGGCTCCTCTTGTCCAGAGGTCAATTATCCTTTTCCTACCAGGCGTTTACAGGGCACGATCCCCCGGGGCTGCTTCCAGACTAGAACCTTTGAACCGTGCTGAGAAGCTGCAGTTGTGCTGTCAGCGGGGAAGGGGTCCAAAGAGAACATGATTTTCCCCATGAGATGTGCAATCTCCTGTTCACACAGCAAAGGGAAGCTGGGTGAGGGGGAATCATACCTGCTTTTCCAAGCCTGAGAGAACCTCCTGCGTTCTTTTGGGCAACAACCCTTTTCCTGCATAGCAACATTCACTCGTTTTACTTCTGAATGAGCACGCACCGAACTGGATGGACAAAAATGACCCATACTCCTCCACTATAAGATCATTGCTCGTGATATGGGGGCAAACTGGTACCAACCAGCTGCACGGTGAAGCCAGGAGGCAGGCCGGAACAGAAATGGATGAAAGGAGCCTGAGAGAAGCTCATCCTATACCTAGAATCATAGAATCCTAGAACAGTAGAGTTGGAAGGGGCCTACAAGGCCATTGAGTCTTGTAGGCCCCTTCCAATCGAGCAGAACGACAATGGAACCAGTGACCTAGGGAGGTTGTGGGCTCTCCCACACGAGAGGCCTTCAAGAGGCAGCTGGACAACCCTCTGTCGGGGATGCTTTAGGGTGGATTCCTGCATTGAGCAGGGGGTTGGACTTGATGGCCTTGTAGGCCCCTTCCAACTCTGCTATTCTATGATTCTATAACTAGGGTGACCATATGAAAAGAAGGACAGGGCTCCTGTAACTTTAACAGTAATGTAGAAAAGGGAGTTTCAGCAGCTGTCAATTGAAGAGGGTGACATTCCCTCTTCGTCACAACAATTAAAGCTACACTAGCTATAGTAGAGTGGCCAGATACAAAAGAGGGCAGGGCTTCTGCAGCTTTAACTGTTGTGATGAAGAGGGAATTTCACCCTCTTCAATTCACACCTGCTGAAACTCCCTTTTCTATATTACTGTTAAAGATGCAGGAGCCCTGTCCTCCTTTTCATATGGTCACCCTACTATAACCCCCTGCTCAATGCAGGAATCCACCCTAAAGCATCCCTGACAGAGGGCTGTCCAGCTGCCTCTTGAAGGCCTCTAGTGTGGGAGAGCCCACAACCTCCCTAAGTCACTGGTTCCATTGTCGTACTGCTCTAACAGTCAGGAAGTCATAGAATCATAGAATAGCAGAGTTGGGAGGGGCCTACAAGGCCATGGAGTCCAACCCCCTGCTCAAGGCAGGAATCCACCCTAAAGCATCCCTGACAGAGGGTTGTCCAGCTGCCTCTTGAAGGCCTCTAGTGTGGGAGAGCCCACAACCTCCCTAGGTCACTGGTTCCATTGTCGTACTGCTCTAACAGTGAGAGCTGCTCAAAATGGATATCTGAGCACTGCATGATGATGATGGTGATGCTTTAGGCTCAGCTGCAATTGTTCTGCTTTCGTTATTTTACTCGTCCAGTGACCAAGGAGAGAGCAGTCTGGGAGGCAAAGGCACAGTGCAGCACGGAGAACTCTGGGAAAGGCCAACCAGAGAGCTCCCTGCCTTTGTTTCCCTCCAGACCGGGAAGCCCAGCCACAGTCAACAGCTTCCGAGGTCCAAGGAGAACCCAGCCGGCCCTTTGCATCCGCTGACTCCCTTACGGAACTGGCAGCTGCAATGGCATCCTCTGGCCAGCTCCAACGGTGGCACAGAGGTCACCATGAGAAATGCCCACTGGGGAGTAAGGGGCCTGGGATGGCCAGGGGGTGCTGCTGTCAGAACCACCCGTTTGAGAGCCCCCTCAGGCCCCTGGCCATCTTTTTAACCAGGCAAGTAAATGCAGCAAGCACAGAGACCTGGACGTGGCCCTCTTGATGTCGCGGACAATCCTGGAGCTAGCGCTGAAGACTTTGCCAGCTGAGCTCAGCTTTGGGCTATTCGGCTTTCTTTGTTTTCTCTGGCAAGATAACAAGGAGAGGATGAACTCGCCCAGAGGCCTGCTTCCTTGCAAAGGCACACAGGACAAGGCAGAGGAGTGTGGGAAAGGCCGACCGACCGGAGAGCGTCCTCCTTTTGCTTCCTGCCCCTGAACGTTTTTGCTCCACCACCGGCTGCCTGAGGCACAGAGATAAAGCGAGAGCCGGGGCGTTTGGAGGCTGCCAGCTCCTCCTCCTCCTCTTCCCTTCCCTTCCCATCCCAGAGAGGACCAAGATGGGCTTCCAGACGGAGGGCTACTAGTGCTTGTGCAGCTATCCTGTCTTTTCCTCCTGGAGGGATTTTCTGTGATAAGAAGAAAGCCTGGGAGGGTTACAGGTGGGAGACGGTCACATCTGGATGTACACACACACACACACACACGCACACACCTGGATGTACACACCCCAACCGTAAAATTCTGTGATTGAAGAAGAGTAATTCACAATAAAAGCCTCATAATCACTCAGATGAACAACGCTGTAGGCATTAATCAATTAATTAGAGTGATAAGTCGTTTACGGATATGGGATAAGGAACGCCTCCTCCCATATGTACCTGCCTGGACCTTAAGATCATCTACAGGGGCCCTTCTCCATGAGCCCCTGCCAAAGGAAGTGAGGCAGGTGGCTACTAGAAGGAGGGCTTTCTCCGCTGTGGCACCCCGGCTGAGGAATGAGCTCCCCAGAGAGGTCCACCTGGCGCCTACACTGTACTGCTTTCATCGCCAGCTGAAGACTGTTTTATTCTCTCAGTATTTTAACACTTAATTTTAACTTAAATTTAAATTTTACTGTTTTAACTCTGTATTTTAATTTTATATCAATTTTGCTGAGTGGTTTTATCCTGGTTGTGCTTTTTATACTGTATTTTGTATTTGTGCTTTTAACCTGTTGGTTGTTTTATTATGGTTTTAACTTTTGTGAGCCGCCCAGAGAGCTTCGGCTATTGGGCGGTATAAAAATGTAATAAATAAATAAATAAATAAATATGTCCTTAATCACCTTTAATCATATATATATGAGAGCCAATGTGTTTTAGTGGCTAGAGTGCTGGACTGGGAGTCAGGAGAGCCGGGTTCTAGTCCCCACTTGGCCATGGAAGCTCACTGGGTGACTTTGGGCCGGTCACAGACTCTCAGCCCAACCCACCTCACAGGGTTGTTGTTGTGAGGATAAAATGGAAAGGAGGAGGAGGATTATGTACGCCGCCTTGGGTTCCTTGCAGGAAAAAAGGAGGGATATAAATGCAATAATACATACATAAATATTTAATCTGGATTTTAATTTTTCTCTGAGAGAGGGGGCCAGTCTGAGTGCCTCAGGTGTGTTTTCTTGACTAGTGGTTTTAAATAGGGTGACCCTATGAAAAGGAGAACTCCTGTATCTTTAACAGTTGCATAGAAAAGGGAATTTCAGCAGGTGTCATTTGTATGCATGGTGAAATTCCCTGTTCATCACAACAGTTAAAGCTGCAGGAGCCCTGCCCTCTTGACCAGATGAGGGCTGGGCTCCTGCAGCTTTAACTATTGTGATGAAAAGGGAATTTCACCAGGTGCTTTGTGCATACAAATGACAGCTGCTGAAATTCCCTTCTCTATGCAACTGTTAAAGATACAAGAGCCCTGTCCTCCTTTTCATAGGGTCACCCTATTTTAAATCCCAGTTGCTAATTTAACTGGTTTATTCCCAAAGATGACATGCAGCTCCCTAACAGGGCTCAGCAGGCCAGCCCTGCAGTGGGGTTCTCCCACCCCACCTCTCCTCTGGAACAGGTGGGGTGGGACGTCCTGTGGAGGGAAATCCCTGGGTGCATCAAATAGGGGCAGGGGCACAAATAAACCATTGGAAAATAAGCAAAAATAAAGAAAACGGCCAAAAATGTGCCTTTGCCCATAGCCTAAAATGCACAATTGTGCAGATGCAAATTCAAGGAGAAAGTTTTATTCCAGTTCTATATCTCCCTCCAGGTCCTTCAAGATAAGTGCAGGAGTGACATACATCCCCCTCTGGAGGAATCCTCTTCAGAGGATGATCCAGAACTCTCTGGGCCACCTATCTTAGAGTAGGGTGACCCTATGAAAAGCAGGACAGGGCTGCTGTATCTTTAACAGTTGCAAAGAAAAGGGAATTTCAGCAGTTGTCATTTGTATATATGGGGAACCTGGTGAAATTCCATCTTCATCACAACAGTTAAAGGTGCAGGAGCTATACTAGAGTGACGAGATTTAAAAGAGGGCAGGGCACCTGCAGTTTTAACTGTGGGGATGAAGAGGAAATTTAACCAGCTTCCACACATATATATATATATATATATATATATATATATATATATATATGACACCTGCTGAAATTCTCTTTTCAATACAACTTTTAAAGATACAGGAGCGCTGTCCTCCTTTTCATAGGGTCACCCTATCTTAGAGGAGCTACCGTCTTGCTTCACCAGGCCTTGAGGCAAATCGGGGGCCTCTGGCCCTTGGGAGAGGCTGCGTCCAGAACATTCCTCTGAGATGCAGAGACCTATCATGTCTCTGAGGGGAGACATGATGGCACTCTTCAAAGACTTAAAAGGTCGTCACACAGAGGAGGGCCAGGATCTCTTCTCGATCCTCCCAGACTGCAGGACACGGAATAACGGGCTCAAGTTACAGGAAGCCAGATTCTGGCTGGACATCAGGAAAAACTTCCTGACTGTTAGAGCAGTAAAACAATGGAATCAGTTGTCTGGTGAGGTTGTGGCCTCTCCCACACTAGAGGCCTTCAAGAGGCAGCTGGACAACCATCTGTCAGGGATGCTGATTCCTGCCTTGAGCAGGGGGTTGGACTTGATGGCCTTGTAGGCCCCTTCCAGATCTGCTATTCTATGATTCTATGGGTGCTCAGGTTTAAAAGCCGCCCGTTCCAGGCGGAGCGTTGCTGGAACAGTATCTTTTCTCCAGCACCCAGGGCTCACATTGCTTTCGTGTCTCTCTAGGACCACTGGACGGACTTTGGGAATCGCTTTCCATACGCCTGTATCTTTAACAGTTGCATAGAAAAGGGAATCCAAGCAGGTGTCCTTTGCATGCATGCAACACTGGGTGACATTCCATCACAACAGTGAAAGCTGCAGGAGCTATACTAGAGTGACCAGATTTTAAAGAGGACAGGGCTCCTGCAGCTTTAACTGTGGTGAGGAAGAGGGAATTTCACCAGGTTCTCCATATCTACAAATGACACCTGCTGAAATTCCCTTTTCTATGTAACTGTGAAAGATACAGGAGCCCTGTCCTCCTTTTCATAGGGTCACCCTACTGCAGATAGACCAATGGCCTTGGTCAGTATAGAGCAGCTTGCAGGCCCGATAGGTACCACAGTCAAGTCACAGGAAATGCCGTCTTTCCTTTTTGACTTCTGGAATGTTTTCTCTTCTGAAAGAACTGGGCATGTTTAGCCTGGAGAAGAGAAGATGGAGGGGAGACATGAGAGCACTCTTCAAATACTTAAAAGGTTGTCATACAGAGGAGGGCCAGGATCTCTTCTAGATCCTCCCAGAGTGCAGGACACGGAATAATGGGCTCAAGTGACAGGAAGCCAGATTCCGGCTGGACAGCAGGAAAAACCTCCTGACTGTTAGAGCAGTACGACAATGGAACCAGTGACCTAGGGAGGTGGTGGTCTCTCCCACACTAGAGGCTTTCAAGAGGCAGCTGGACAACCCTCTGTCAGGGATGCTTTAGGGTGGATTCCTGCATTGAGCAGGGGGTTGGACTAAATGGCCTTGTAGGCCCCTTCCAACTCTGCTATTCTATGATTCTATCAATTCGTGTGGCTTTCTCCCCCAACCTCCAGATGTATTTGGGCTGCCCGTGCTAGCTGGGGCTCTGGCGGGCGTCAGGCTGGGGAAGGAGGCATTATTTCTCCCCCATCCACCCCCCCCCAGCTATTGCCTATTGAGAAATCCAGTCACCAGCTCTGAAGTCCTTTGCGTGGATTCTTGGGGGCGCTCAGTGAAAGCACCTCCTGCTCATTGGAGAGGATTCCAAAGCGAACACATTCTGGGACTGCAGATAGGCAAAGGAAACAGTCATTGACTCAGCCAGATCTTCTACATTTGGGGAGGCTTTTGCTGCGCTTGGTATTTTCACCTCTGAATGAAGGCTAAGCTTAGACCACGTGCAGCCCAGGACAGGAGTGGTCTCAAAAACGCTAGCGGTGGTCTTCTTGTTTTCCTTCACTCTAAGCCTGCCAACCATTCTTTCTGTCAAAACTGGCCAGTGACTCCATCATTTCTTTCTTTCCTTTTTTAAAATCATAACTGATGCCAAATTTCTGTTATTGTTTGCATCATCCTGCCATGGACAATGAGGGAAAGAAAAACACAGATGAGGCCAGGTTGTTGCCAGGGCCTCCTTGCTTTGATGTTGGGACTCACAAGCTCCTGGCGGGGAAAGGGCGTCACGCTTGTGGAATTTCCCAGTGGTGCGCTGGGGATACATTTGGGGGCAGCGAGTCCAGAGGTGTTGCAAAAGCAAACAAACTGGGACTTGTGGAGGAAGCAGAGATTTCTGCAGAAACGGAGATGGGGAGAGAGAAGGCTCAGAGCGTGCCTGGGTGTTTTGTGTGGATGGGGAGCGTTGGGTGGAACAGTCCTCTCAGAGACACGTGGGAGAGACAGGGAGATGGGGTGGAAATGGAGCTGCAGGGATGGAGTAGGCAGGACAAGAGGAGGCATTTCTCTACGTTTTATACCCTCCAACTCGTTCTTTCACTGTATGTATCATGCTACTAGAATATATTGAATTAAAAGTTGACCTACAAAGCTTTTCACTGTCTAGCTCCTTCCTATCTCTCCTCTCTCATCTCACACTATTGCCCCGCTCGTGCTCTTCGCTCCTCTGATGCCATGTTTCTCGCCTGCCCAAGGGCCTCTACTTCCCTTGCTCGGCTTCGTCCATTTTCTTCTGCTGCTCCTTATGCCTGGAACGCTCTTCCAGAACATTTGAGAACTACAAGTTCAACCGCAGCTTTTAAAGCTCAGCTAAAAACTTTTCTTTTTCCTAAAGCTTTTAAAACTTGATTTTGTTCTGACTTTATACTGTTAGTTTTACCCTACCCAGTGCCTGTTTACCCTACCCTGTGCCTGTTTGCATTCTCTTCCCCTCCTTATTGTTTTATTATGGTTTTATTAGAATGTAAGCCTATGCGGCAGGGTCTTGCTATTTACTGTTTTACTCTGTACAGCACCATGTACATTGATGGTGCTATATAAATAAATAAATTAATAATAATAATAATAATAATAATAATAATAATAAAAGTGTGCTCCCTAATAAATAATCAATATATGAAATCCAGCCCCCAAAGTCCTGTACTGTCATCTCCCACACTAGAGGCCTTCAAAAGGCAGCTGGACAACCATCTTTCAGGGATGCTTTAGGCTGGATTCCTGCTTTGTGCAGGGGGTTGGACTCGATGGCCTCAGAGGCCCCTTCCAACTCTACGATTCTATGATATGTGGGCGAGAGATTTCACTTTTACCAGCAGCGTGCTTGACACAAATTTAGCTTTTCCTGGAATGGAGATAAGTAGTGGGTAAAGATTGTCCTACTTGGTTGATTAACTTCTCAACCTCTTTTTCCCTCTGGTTGCTGCTCTTCAGTCTATTACTTACTCCCGTCTCTTCCTTCACCCATCACGCCCACCTGTGGTCTGCCTGTACATCAACTCCCCTATTGTGAGGGATTTTAAACCCAGCCAAACTGTCAATTTCACCTTTCCTCACCAATACTCAATTGCGAACATTCTGCTGCTGCTGCTATCCTTGTTCCCTGCTCTGCTGCAATGTTGGTGACATCATACCAGCTTAGCCAATCAGTGCCAGAAGCTCCACTGTTGTAAACACAATACAATCCAGGTTGCTGTTTAGCAGTGTTTGGTTGGTCTACAGAGGGCCCCTTGCTCTTCCTCAGCCAATGGTGGGGGCTTGGGCATGTGGTCTGAAGCAGCCTCTGCATGAATGCCCCGAGCGAGCCCACCAACCCTCTAGGCAATTAGTTCCATTTCATCAAACTGCTGTAACCGATTCTCCTAACGCTCAGCCAAAATCCTGCCCCCTGTAACTTAAGCCCTTTCGGTCTAGCCCATCCGCCTGGCATAGCAGAGAATACATTTTCCCTGTTCCTATGTGAGAGCTATCCGGGTCTTTGAAGCTCCCCCTCTCCTCGCTCCCCCGTCCCCCTTCCATCTCTTCATCCCGTTCCAATTGACCTCCACAGTACATCCTTCTACATCCTTCTTAAAGTGGGTGAAGTGGAACTATTATTTCCTGCATCTTGGAAACTATTAGCATTTTTGGTAGCTATATCACACCGTGATTGACTCATTTGTATTACCGGAACTGGGAGAGGTTAGCCTCTCCCAGCTTTGCCTGCTGGGTACTCAGTGCAGCGCCAACATAAACTTGAGGATCAGGGGGGAGCATTGTTGTGGTCTCCAGGAATTCTGTCTCCCTCTCTAGGCTGCTTGTCCATTCGAGTGCCAATCTTGAGTTCTTGTACTCTTGGGTGTTGGATACCCGGGACAGATAGGGATTCTCCTGGTGTACCGCCCACCCAACAGCCCATCAATCTCCCTACCTGAGCTTATGGAGGTGGTCTTGCATTGAGTACTGAGAACACCTAGGATGATGCTTGTGGGGGATCTCAACTTCCATGCCAGGACTGCATGGGCATGATCTCTTCTCGATCCTCCCAGAGTGCAGGACACGGAATAACGGGCTCAAGTTAAAGGAAGCCAGATTCTGGCTGGACATAAGGAAAAACTTCCTCACTGTTAGAGCAGTACAACCGTGGAACCCGTTACCTAGGGAGGTTGTGGGCTCTCCCACACTGGAGGCATTCAAGAAGCAACTGGACAACCATCTGTCAGGGATGCTTTTAGGGTGGATTCCAGCATGGAGCAGGGGATTGGACTTGATGGCCTAATAGGCGCCTTCCAAGTCTACTGTTCTATGATTCTATGACTTCATGGCTGCCATTACAACCATGGAGCTGTCCTAACATGTCTTCAGCCCAGTAAATTTGGTTTGTCTTTCTCGACTGAACAGAAGGCTGGTGATTTGAAAGTGGGAGGAATCATCATCTATGTCATTGTCATGGTGGGAGACTTCCCAATGTGGAGACTCTCTGCACGCTTTCCCTTCCACAAGGATGGGGGGACCTATTAAAATGGTCCCACCATGGAGGCTAATGGATTCTGATGGATTCCAAAGGGCTCTGAGGGATTCTTCTGCTGGACTTGCTGGAGCTCCCATTGAAGTCCTGGTCTCTGTGGAATGCAGCTTTTCTGAGTGGGTCATGGCCTGGGAGAGAGACGATGGAAACCTACCTAACCTGGATCAGGAAGATGTTGACAGCTAAGGACCAGTTGTCCACACTCACTTCCTGCTCAAGGTGGTCAAGTCAGTGGTAAAGGCATAGAATCATAGAATAGCAGAGTTGTAAGGGGCCTACAAGGACATTGAGTCCAACCCCCTGCTCAAGGCAGGAATCCACCCTAAAGCATCCCTGTCAGATGGCTGTCCAGCTGCGTCTTGAATGCCTCTAGTGTGGGAGAGCCCACAACCTCCCTAGGGAACTGATTCCATTGTCGCACTGCTCTAACAGTCAGGAAGTTTTTCCTGATGTCCAGCTAGAATCTGGCTTCCTTTAACTTGAGCCTGTTATTCCGTGTCCAGCACTCTGGGAGGATCGAGAAGAGATCCTGGCCCTCCTCTGTGTGACAACCTTTTAAGTATTTGAAGAGTGCTATCATGTCTCCCCTCCATCTTCTCTTCTCCAGGCTAAACAAGCTCAGTTCTTTCAGTCTCTCTTCATGGGGCTTTGTTTCCAGACCCCTGATCATCCTGGTTGCCCTCCTCTGAACACACTCCAGCTTGTCTGCATCCTTCTTGAATTGTGGAGCCCAGAACTGGATGCAATACTCTAGATGAGGCCTAACCAGGGCTGAATAGAGAGGAACCAGTACCTCACTAGTTTGCAGGTGTGCTGTAGGAACACCATGATCAGCAGCCTAATGGTCATCCTAGAATCCTAGAATCATAGAATAGCAGAGTTGGAAGGGGCCTACAAGGCCATCGAGTCCAATCCCCTGCTCAAGGCAGGAATCCACCCTTGGTATCTGTAAGACTGACTGCTCATTTTGAGAGAGAGTTTTGGAAACTTATGATGTCTTTGCAATATGTGTCTTCTTATTTACAAATATATAAGCAGAGCATAGTAGCCACAAATACACTCTTCCTAGTGGAGTTGCTAATTCTGAATCAGGTCCCTGCCCCTGAGGGTGTTTCAGATAAATAACAGCTATCAAAAATTATCTCCCCCTCTCCCTGCCCCTTAACTGGCTCCAGACTATTTCTCTGTCCCCTCCAACTAGCTTGGAAAAGGACACCTGTGCAAACTGTGCTGGATATCACTTTCCAAAAGCTGGAGAGCAATCCCCAGCTATCGAGAGTCCATTTCCTGTTGTCAGTTCCTATTAAGAAACTTCTGATTTATGAGCAAGCTGTCAGCCTAATGGTCAGTCAGCATCAATAACATTATATAATAGTCGCCAATTTTTATATCTAAAAGGAGAATGACAGGTAGAAGGGAACTATTAATGGAAAACCATGATGGATCCATTAAAAATACCTGCAGAAATACATTCTTCAGCTGACATTTTAAGGCAAAGCCGAAGGAACAGTGGCAAACATTTTGCAAATTCTATAAAGGTGGATGTACCCAGCAATTGAGCAATCATCTATTGATAAGCAGTATTATTATTAGTTTTAGACTAATACCGTATTTCTTCGATTGTACGACGCCATTGATTGTAAGACGCACACTAATTTCAGTACCACCAACAGAAAAAAAGCTTTGATTCTAAGAAATAATAAACGCACACGTGATTATAAGATGCACCCCATTTTTAGAGATGTTTATATGGGGGGGGGAGAGTGCGTATTAGAATCGAAGAAATACGGTATTAGTCGCCTTGAACTATTTGCGAAAAAGCTGGATACTTTCTTTTTTTAAAAGCAACAACAAATAAATCTGTATTGTTTCAATTTGTTTTGGACCCTTCAGCAAATTTGGAGACAATCTTTCAAAGCAACCTTTCACTGCTGTGACTTATGACTCAAGTCGTGACAGTGGTGGATTCCCCAAAGAACAATTATGTTGGGGGCTAAAGAACACCCACAGGCATGTTTCTGGAAGCAAGCCTGAAACGCAGCTCTGACTTGAACCATTCAGAGGGGAGCAACTGGTGGACTGAGATGCGCTCCAGGTCCAGACCTGCCATACACCTTCCAAGGCCACTTTTCAGTTTGTCATAAATTCTACTGTCCAATCCTGCACACTCAGTTCAGCGCGGCTAAACCTGGGGCTGAAACCCAGGGCCTGAGCGTCTGCACAGGATTGCAGCCTGGGCTGCCTGCCTCTGATTCAGAAGGCCAAGGAGCACTTGCCTGTCTCCACGGTGAACGTGAGCGTGTCCACTCCTTCCTGGTACGCCCTCCCAGCGAAGTGCAGGGTGACCATGAAGGGCTGCCCCCTGCGAATGACGAGGTGCTGGCAGCCCGTCTCGGAGGTCCGGTGGTCTCGATTGTTGTGCTCGCATTCCAGGTCACATGTTCCTAACTGCAGATCTGCAAGACAGAGAGCAAAAGAAGAGAGGTTTCTACAGGGGAACTGTAAAGCCGTGCTAAATCGTCTTCCTTTTCCGAGATAAAAATGGTCAGGAAAGCACCAGTACGGATGAGTGCCCCTGCCTTAAAAACTCTTGGATTTAGGAAATAGAAACCAAATGCACAGTTACAAGATGGGGGATACTTGGCTCAGCAGTACTACAAACGAGAAGGATCTTGGAGTTGTTGTAGATCACAAGCTGAATATGATCCAACAGTGCGATATGGCTGCAAGAAAGGCCAATGCTATTTAGGGCTGCATTAATAGAAGTATAGCTTCCAAATCGCGTGAGGTCCTGGTTCCTCTCTATTCGGCCCTGGTTAGGCCTCATCTAGAGTATTGCGTCCAGTTCTGCACTCCACAATTAAAGAAGGACGCAGACAAGCTGGAGCGTGTTCAGAGGAGGGCAACCAGGATGATCAGGGGTCTGGAAACAAATCCCTATGAAGAGAGACTGAAAGAACTGGGCATGCTTAGCCTGGAGAAGAGAAGATGGAGGGGAGACATACGACAATGGAATCAGTTACCTAGGGAGGTTGTGGGCTCTCCCACTTTAGAGGCCTTCAAGAGGCAGCTGGACAACCATCTGTCAGGGATGCTGTAGGGTGGATTCCTGCATTGAGCAGGGGGTTGGACTCGATGGCCTTGTAGGCCCCTTCCAACTCTGCTATTCTATGATTCTATAAAAATGGTCAGGAAAGCACCAGTACGGATAAGTGCCCCTGCCTTAAAAACTCTTGGATGATCACCAGGAGAACAATGAGGTTATTTATCTGTTGGAAATGCAGCAACTTCCTTGTCAAGTGCCTTTCTTGCTCCGGACAACACACACAGAGACACACAGACCAGAATGATGTAAAATTCTGAGAGGTTATACCTAGTTCTGCTCTTTTGCAAGAGGTGAAAGGTGCGGGTTGAGACCAAGAGCTTCTCTCTGTTGAGGTGAACTTTACCCAGTGCTGCGTTCAAACACCCATGGGAGTTGTCCATCATGTGAACAATGTACAACTTTCAATACAACTGTTAAAGATACAGGAGCCTGGTCCTCCTTTCCTTAGGGTCACCCTAATCCACCCCCTCTTGCTGGCAGCTGGTTCCTACACTAATCACCCCGTTGCTATTTTCCCTCTACACGCTTCATCTCCAACGTGAGCCAGGTTCTTGAGCCCCCTCTTCACCTTCCCTTGGGAAGAAGAACAAAGCAAAGTTTAATTGCTCTCGCTGCCGGCTCATTCTCCAAGACTTGAGATGCCTCTCTGAAATAGGTTTCCAACAGCAGCTGGGACATTTTGCCGTTTTAAAGTTCCAATTCTGCCATTTTAAAAATGTGCAACAGGCGAATAAAGAACTTCTTGTACGTTGGCCAACCAGGTGCCTCGGAAGCGTCCAAACCCCAAGCAAGACACGAGGACTGTTGCACCCCCCCCCAACTATTATTCCGAGAGGCCTCGCTGCCCCTCATTCTGGACGTTCCATATAGACCTCATCATCAACATCAGCCTTCATCACTTTTATATAGCTGCCCATCAACGCCTTTTCGCAGGGTGGTTTTAAAGCAAAACAACAACAACATTAAAATTTTAATTAATATCTCAAAACATAAAATTCAACAAAGTACTTTCCTCTCTGGTGGAAAAAAATAAAACAAGGTAGGAGCTCAAATAATGATCAAACCCAACTCACGCAGAGAGCCAAGACTTTGTTTTAAATGCCTGCTGTTTATAAGACCTTCTCTGTGGTGGCCCCCAACCCCCTGGAAAGCCCCTCCCTCATGCACTTCGGGAGGCGGAAAATGGACCATCCCTTAAAACGCCTCCCGAAAAACACATCTTTCCACATAGGCTTTCACTGGGCTGTAACTGCTGCTGGGTTTATTTTTGGTTATACACGGTATTTTGAAACTTTTAAAGCTTTACATGTGGTATTTTATGGTTTTAATTGTGAACTGCCTCAGCTACTGGGCAGTTCACTGTTTTTAATTGTGAGCCTCAGCTACTGGGCAGTATAAAAATGTAATGCAAAAATAGAAGGGGTCTTTACCTGGCACAAGAAAGATGATAAGGAAGGCGCCAGGTGAGCCTCTCTTGAGAAGCTAGTCCTCTGCTGGGTGCCCCCATGTCTCTAGAAGTCTTCAGCCTCACTTCACTTGGTGGAGACACACATAGCTAGACCTAAGGTTTATCCCTGGATCGTCCAGGGGTCAAACCTGTTCATCTAGGTGACACACAGGGGATCCAGTGCTCAGGCAGGAGCGAACCCTGGGTGATCCCAGGATAAACCTTCGGTCTAGCTGTGGCCGCAGAGCATGGCCTCTGAAGAGGACCTTAAGGTCTGGGAACGAGCCATTTGTAGGCAGACCTCTCCTCGTCATCCTCCCCTCTCCCTCATTTATTTGTCTCTCAGCCTCTTTGCAGCAACCACCATGCCATGACAGCTACAAACTCAGGAGAAGAAATCATCTCCCAGCCAATGCAGAAAGCAGCGCTGTGGCTTCTCTTCCAGAACCCAGGCCTGTTCATGGTGCAAATGTGCACCAGGGGGCATGGCGAGAACCCTGGTAAAAAGCAGCCAACTGGGCAACAGTAGGGTGACCATATGAAAAAGAAAACTGGGCTCCTGTATCTCTAACAGTTGTATTGAAAAGGAAATTTCAGCAGGTGTAATTTGTATATATGGAGAACATGGTGAAATTCCCTCTTCATCACAACAGTTAAAGCTGCAGGTGCCCTGCCCTCTTTTAAATCTGGTCACTCTAGTATAGCTCCTGCAGCTTTAACTGTTGTGATGAAGAGGGAATTTCACCATGTTCTCCATATATACAAATGACCCCTGCTGAAATTCCCTTTTCTATGCAACTGTTAAAGATACAGGAGTCCTGTTCTCCTTTCCATATGGTCACCGTAGGCAACACAGCAACTG
Organism: Elgaria multicarinata webbii; assembly: GCF_023053635.1. Lineage (NCBI taxonomy): Eukaryota > Metazoa > Chordata > Lepidosauria > Squamata > Anguidae > Elgaria > Elgaria multicarinata. The sequence goes on along the minus strand of NC_086171.1, from coordinate 217,846,835 downwards.
TAGCTGATAGGTAGCGAAGATTAAAATTTGTCAACTGAAAGGCCAAAAAGCCAGCCAAAAAAACAGAAGTTTTTGTCCTCCACCCCTGGGGAACGTCATCAAAGAAAGGGATTCTGAAGTCTGACTGCAAGGTCCTTTCTTGCATTCCCACCAAACACAATCCTAAAGGCTTTTCCTTCTACGCCAGCAACACTCTTGAACTTCTGACTGTCAAGTGGGCCTCAGGCTGATGAGGCAACTGTTAGCGGTTTTACTATTTCCTCTCTGTTGACAACTTGGAGATAGTGAACCGTTGGCAAAAGGGCAGATGAGCCATGTGAGTAGAGGCACTCTTGTCTATGAATACCCAAGGCACACACAAGGGCGGAAGTCAGACTCGTGCCAAGGGAGGGGCCCACAACCTGAGGAATCACATCCACCATTGTTCTTGTGCAGTGGACAATTTGGCAGCCCTGTGTGTGTCTAGTGTACTTTGAAACAACCGGCAGCTGTAAACCGAAGTGCCGTTATTTCACGCAGGGGAAGAGACCAACGGCTCCCGCCCCGAGAGCCGACAGGAGGGATGCTTCCAAAATTACTCTCATCATCCACATTTCTCTCCAGATTTTGCAGCCGATGTATTTAGGAGTTCTGTTTGCTTTTATTCCTGAATTTTGTATAGAGCATTCTGCACACACATCTGCAATGAAGAAAGGCAGCAGGAAAGGGAACTTAGCATAATGGTACATGTTTCAGTTGCAACGGGATTCGTTTGCATGGTGTTTCACCAGCCCTCGGGAGAAAATTTGAACTCATCAGCAAAATGCCTCATAAAAAGAGTCCTGTTGCAAATATATATATTCATGTCAAGATGGCTTTTCTGCAGTGTCTCCATCAGTAACGGGGAGGGGAGCAGGCAGAGACACACATGAACCAAAGGAACTGTAAGCTACATCCAACTCTCCATATATATATATATATATATTCCAGATATATTTTTAGAAGTTCTCCTAGTTAAACCAGAATTCAGAGGTATGGAAAACATGGCAGAGTTGAACGATAATAAAGATGAAATTCTTTTGCCTCTACCTGAGGAGCAGAGCAGACGGGGTCAGCTCAAAGCACCTAGGTGTAAAACTGTATTATTATTCTGCTCTATTGAAAATTCTGATCCAAGAGTAGACCAAGGCCTTAGCTAGACCAGGCTTTATCCCGGGGCCAACCCCAGGATCGTCCCTGTGCCTCCAGATGACGCACAGGAGATCCCGGGATCAGGGAGGGATCATCCCTCCCTTGACCAGGGATACAGCCCTCCCCTTTGGGCCCACTTTTCCCATGGTCTCAGGCTGAGCCCGAGACTGCGGAGCCTGTGGCCCCTTTCCGTGGGTTTACCCAGCTCCACATGATTACTCACACAGAGCCAGGAGCCGCGCATGGGGCGCAGCGCTCCACAAGAGCACTGCGCCCATCGGGGGTAGGGTGGGGGGGAGTGGAGAAAGTAGTTAATTTTTTTTAAAAAAACCCTTACCTTTGCACACGACCATTCGTGAGCTCCATCTCCTTTAAAAAAAATGGCGGGCGTGATGCCTCTTTTCCTGAGGTCGTCGCGCCTTACGTGTAAATGGAGGAGGGATCCGGCTTCCTTTTAACTTGAGCCCGTTATTCCGTGTCCTGCACTCTGGGAGGATCGAGAAGTCCTCCACCCCGAACTTTCAGGTAGGTCTAGCTAAGGTCCAAGTTCCATAGAACATAAGAAGAACCACGCTGGATCAGACCATGGGTCGATTTAGTCCAGCATTCCGTTCGCACAGTGACCAGCGAGCTGCCAGATACGCACTGGTTCAAGTGCCCGGTGGAAGTGCATTTCCTCACACACACACACACACCTCCTTCCCACAGCAACTCCTCCACTCTCCTGAAGATGCCACACAGACAGTAAGGAGCCCCTGCTGAATGGGGTAAGACATTGTGCGTGGGGCAAAAAGGGGAATCCCCCAAAATTGGTCGGAGAAAGTTTCGCGAGCGGAGCCCCTCTTCTCACGGAAAGTCCCTTCCTCTGGATCCAACTTGGCATATGTCTCTATGCCTTCGTCTAATGCCATTTTGGAACCATCCAAATTGGTGGCCATCACTAAAACTTGCATGGTTGCCCCTCTTGGCTTATTAAATCCGGTAGGTAGGAGATGTCTGGCTGGGACCAGGAGGTTGCAAATTCCTCTTTGAAAGATGGGTGCTACCAGCCACTTAAAACGAGGCAGTAAGGCCATGTGTTCATAAACCCAGCCTGAACCCAGAAGATGAAAACAACTATAGGCCAGTTGCCAACACACCTTTCATGGACAACGTGCCCAAATGAGCAGTTGCTGATTAATTCCAGCCGCTCCAGGATGAAACTGATTTTCTAGATCCATTTCAGTCCAGTTGGAGGCCTGGATTTGGAATGGAATCTACCTTGGTTGCCCTATAGGATAATCTGTGCCAGTTGAAGGATAGAGGAAGTATGGGCAGGTTGAGAAGAGAAGATGGAGGGGAGACATGAGAGCACTCTTCAAATACTTGAAAGGTTGTCACACAGAGGAGGGCCGGGATCTCTTCTCGGTCCTCCCAGAGTGCAGGACACGGAATAACGGGCTCAAGTTAAAGGAAGCCAGATTCCGGCTGGACATCAGGAAAAACTTCCTGACTGTTAGAGCAGTGCGACAATGGGATCAGTTACCTAGGGAGGTTGTGGGCTCTCCCACACTAGAGGCCTTCAAGAGGCAGCTGGACAACCATCTGCCAGGGATGCTTTAGGGTGGATTCCTGCATTGAGCAGGGGGTTGGACTCGATGGCCTTTTAGGCCCCTTCCAACTCTGCTATTCTATGATTCTATGACCTTGTTGGTTCTCTTGGAATTCTCAGCAGTTTTCAATACCATCAGAGTATCCTTCTGGGTCGGCTGTCTGGGTTGGGATATGGGGCACCATATGCTGTAGTTTCACCAACCTGCTTTGTTCCAGAAATAAGCATTTGCACTCATTTCTGTTTTTATAAGGATACTGTTGTTTTTATGCTTTTTATGTTTTTAAGCTTTGTGTATTTGTTTTTAATGTTTACTGTTTTTAGCTTCTGTAAACCGCCCAGAGAGCTTCAGCTATGGGGTGGTATATAAATGCAATCAATCAATCAATCAATCAATCAATAAAATTTCTGGTTGCCCCAGAAGCACTAAATCTCTGTTCCACAAGTGGTTGGTGCCCGTTGTGGAAGGAAATTGGTGAGGTGCAACAGAATCTGTGTGGGAGTAGGCACCCCCAAACAGTCCATCTCATCCTGCATTCTGTTCACACAATGGCTGCCCAGCTGCCCACGGGAAACCCATGAGCAGGACATTTATTTATTTATTTATTTATTTATTGCATATACCGCCCAATAGCCAAAGCTCCTGGGTAGTGCAACAGCACCCTCCCACCCATGTTCCCCAGCAACTGGTGTATGTAGGCTTACTGCCTCTGATACTGGAGGTAGCACACAACCATCAGGGCTAGTAGCCATCAATAGCCTTCTTATCCAACCCCCTTTTAAAGCCATCCAAATTGGTAATCTTCACCACATCTTGTGGTACTGAATGTCATAGTTTAAATCTGCGCTGTGTGAACAAGTACTTCCCTTTATTCGTCTTGAATCTCCCACCCATCAGCTTCATGAGATGACCCCAGGTTGTAGTAGCACAAAAGAAAAATGTTTCCCCATCCACGTTCTCCACATCATGCTTAATTTTGTACACCTCAAGGCCATCCCATTCAACATTCTGTTTTTCAAGAACAGCACACCACTGCATTGAGCAAGGGGTTGGACTAGATAGCCTTATAGAGCCCTTTCAACTCCACTGTTCTACTATTCTATGATTCTATTCTCATATGAGTACCATTCCCAGTTGCTATTTGCTTTCGCTACCTGCTAATCAGAAGTCTATTGTTGCTATCATTCAAGTGTCCAATCCTTTTTTTTTTTAGTCATCTAAGCTAGTGGCTATTGCTACATCTTGTAGTAGTGAACCTCAAAACCATAAAGCAAATGGGCATTGTATAAAATACTTCCTTTGGTTAGTCCTGAAGCACTGCCAAATAGCTTCATTGGGTGATGCCCAGATTCTGGTGTGACACATTACTCTCTACAATGTGTTCATAATGTATGAACTTTTATTGTGATTCATCTCTCCCTACTTCCCAAAGGCTCTGCCTAATTTTTCGCTGGGAAAGGAACAAAGGTCTTTAAAATCTGCTTTGCAAGACTTTACATCAGAGCTATCCAGGAACTCACTTTTAGCACGTCTGAACTGAAGTTGCATATAAGGCATATAAGCGAGGAGCTCAGGTTTTGCAAGACCTGTTTGTGTTTGCCTGCAGAAAAGCTGAAGTGGTTTTTGCTTTGATGTAGCAAGCTGTGCTTTTGCAAAGCTGACCTTCACTACACTGAATGGTTTTCAGGAGACCTCAAATGAAAATAAAACTGGTCTGAACAAAGTGAAGAGATTGCATTTTTAAGCAAAAGTGACAGCCAGGAGTGAGAGATTTCAGTCTCTAGAACAGTCCCTGATAGAACCATTAAAGGCAGCCTAAATATAAATTAAAAACAGCGAATTAGGAATTAAGGTTGTATTTATTTATTACATTTTTATACCGCCCGATAGCTGAAGCTCTCTGGGCGGTTCAGAAAAGAGTGCTGGAACAGATGAAAGGCATATGTTAATATTCATTCAGGACAGTTTGCACTAATAAACTTAGGAAAGAAGGATCTACCCAAAGGAATTGTTAAAAATTCCCCTGATTAAAGCACCTCTTTGCATTGTGTGACACAGACTCTGACTCCACAGAAGAGATTATGAGTTTTTAAAAGAAACCCAAGGCTAGAAAGCGAAAGAGTGTATGTGTGTGAGAGAGCATTTATTGTATTTTCTTGGCCAATGCAGAAGCACGTACAGAAAAGATGCAGCTCAAACAGGAATTTTCTATCTGTGGGACTTTTGTAGGAGAACTTCTCTATGGATTATGCCCTTATATATCCAGGACATGCAGGAACTCTGAAATAAATACATATTTAATAGCTGCCTGCACAGCCCTGTGCGATTATGTTCCATGTTCAAAGTTCAAAGTTTCCTTCTGTCTTTCTTGCATTGTTGTTAGTTTAGTTTATTTTTGTCCTTAAAAGCACACATCAACAGAGGCAGTTTTGCTACAGAGAACACCGACCAATAAGGCTTCCTTTCCCCCCACAAATCGTTTCGGTGTTTTTGAGCTTGTTTCATCCTGCTTTTAAATCAAGAGTTTCTACTTTCTGCTTTTGCTTCTTTCTTTTTTTTACAGTACTTTAAATACAACTTATTGGATAGCTTAGATTAAACAAGTAAAATAACGGCAGATTATTTTTATAAGGCGGTTTTAAAGGAACTCTGCCATTTATAGAGCGAGTGAGTAAACGTAACGTGCTCGCCACTCTCCTGAGTTTGATGTGGAATTAGAAACATGAATGCACACCCTTACATGCACGCACGCACAAGGAGTGCGGGGATCCCTTTGCAATGCTCATGTTACAATTAGGCAAAAGCGTTCAGAGAAACTGAAGAGCAGCAAGCAGAAGCCAGAAGCCGTGTCGTTAGTCTGCACAGGTTTTTCTTTCTTGCTTTAGTTTTACCTTCTGCCATGTTGCTCAGCACAAGGGTCCTTTAAATTCTCTGCCCTGGATTTGCCTTCTGTTGCTCCCAGATCTGTTGCCAGCGCACCTCCCAACTCTTGTGTCCATTTATATAGTCATCCAGAGCACACACCCCTTCAGCTGGGTGGATATCAGGCCGTCAGACCGAAAGTGAGACCAAATAAAGAAAAAAGGAAAAAGAAAAAAAAAAAAAGCTATTTCCAGGAAAAAAATAAGTCTGCACTTCTTTTAACATTGAAAATGAATTAGCTGCAGGAAACGGTTGTTGATTACAAAGTCAGCGGTGACATGGAGATACGCTGCTGTTTGAGAGGGGACTTTTCTGGTTGGAGAAAGAGTCCCCTCTAGCTGGCTCATTTGGGCAGAATCTCTCCCGTGGGCCCAGGAATGGCACTGCTGATGCCCACGCAGCAAACTGGGACGCTTTGAGGAAGGCCTTCTGGATTTCTGTGGAGGCAGAAGCAGCTCCAGCTTTTAAAATCTCACTCTTCTCTGGTGAATGATCAGTGACTTGCTTCTGAGTAAACACCTATAGAACTGGATTACTGTAATGCGCTCTACTGGGGCTGCCTTTGAAGAGTGTTCGGAAACTCCAGCTGGTTCAAAGAGCTGCAGCCAGATTGTTGACCTGGGCTGGTTACAGGGAGCAGACAACTCCCCTGTTAAAACAGCTCCACTGGCTTCCAGTCTGTTTCCGGGCACAATTCAAAGTGCTGGTTATGACCTATAAAGCTCTATATGGTTCGGGTCCAGGTTATTTGAAAGAACGTATCCTCCCTTATGAGCCTGCCCGTGCTTTGAGATCTTCTGGAGAGGCCCTTCTTTCAGTCCCACCTTCTTCACAGGCATGCTTGGTGGCAACATGGGAGAGGGCCTTCTCGGTGGCTGCTCCGGTGCTCTGGAACTCTCTTCCCGGGGAAGCTAGGCTGGCTCCCTCCTTGATGGGCTTTCGGAAGCAGGCGAAAACTTGATTGTTCCGGCAGGCCTTTGGAGAATAATCTGGCCCTCCATCTATGTTAATGACTGATAATTTTGTTGTGTATTTTAAATGTTTATGGTTTTGTTCCCCCCACCCCATGTATATTTTAAACTTTGTAAGGCTGCCTTGAGGCCCAGTATTGGGCAAAAGGCAGGATACAAATAAATAAATATAATAATAATAATAATAATAATAATAATAATAATAATAATAATATTAATATAGAACTGATATTGTGCTCACTCAGAAGCTTCTTTTTTTTAAAAAAAGTCTAAAACAGCAAACTGGAAAGAAGTGCTCTGCAACCCCATGCTTACTTCTGAGGTCTTACTTCTGTTTGCTCAGAAGTAAGTCTCTCTCTGTTCATTGGGGTTTACTCAAAAGTAAGCATGCATGGGATTTTAGTATGACTTGGATGTAAATGCAATTAAAATCAATGGGATTTACTCTTGGGTAAGGGAACCCGCAGATCTCTATTTTATGAACTTGGAGATGCACAGCTTCGCATGAGCAAAGGAAAGGAAAACTGATCCTTCGCACTTGTGGACTATCAGGAAAAGGGTTTAAGGGGGGAAATTTTAAAAATCAACGGATGAACTAATCTGATTCAAATTTGTGGCATGGCTAATGCCCTCCTTGAGCTATCACCATGCCAAGTTTGATATCTTTATGTTTTAAAAATACACAGATGTAAGCATTTTGGTTACCTTGGAGCAAAGGAGCGGACCTGACCACCTTTACAAAAGAAAATGGTGGGAGATTCAGAGAAGACAAAAGAAAAGATTTCATTTCAGGTGGTGCACTGCAAGGGTGGCCCACATAGCGTCCCAGACCATTTTTGCAGGCCCCGTCTCTCGCCCTGCCACCACCCTGGCTGCTGAAATCATGGTAGCAGTGAAAATTCTGGCGATTGTGCGTTAAAACTAGGTGTGCAGAGAAGGTGTGTGTCTATATGTTGCCTTGTTGATATCTGATTCCCTCAAAACCCTGTGGCATTGGTGCCATGAGGCGGAAACGATAATGTTAGACGCCAGGAGGGAGCGCGGGCTATCCGACTATCACTGGCAGCCATTTGGCTTGCCCAGCCTGGCCCTGATGAGGAAATGCTGCATCTTTTGAAATTCTGCCTCCTATCACACCCCACTGGGACAAATACAGGGTCAGCAGCCCTACTTATGTACATGAATAACACACACAGAGAGATCAGTCAGTGTTTCTCCTCATCCGTGCCAATATTCCACTTTGGCCGTGTGCACGCAGAATTCCTGGACGACCTCCCAGCGCCCAGCCTTCTAGCTACCCCACACAAAGGGGCGTTTTTGTTTATTGCAAAGAGTGGAACAGGAAACAGCGGCTTTCTTAATTTTTTCTAGACTACAGAAACTGTGATAACTGGAGTTACTAATGGGAGAGGCATTGGGCAATAACAGAGTTCCACAACGTAATATTTTCAAGCAAGCAATTAACCTTTTCAGACACTTTATCAAGGGAGCCTAAGAAATGAAGCTGCAGCCCCGGCAAACATCCGCCTTGTCCAGCCCGCCCTCTGCCTTGCGTCCCCGCGCACACTCGATGTGCCCAGAGCGATGCCCTCTCGCATAACCCAGACTGAGGCCACCGCTGACACATGAAGAAACAACGTGGTGACCTTGGAGCAACACAAAAGTCATGGTAAATCGACACTTTCAAAAAGTGCAGCTTTTGGGGGGGAAAGTCCATCATATAAACAATAGGACTGTGCATGGACCCCCCTGAACCACTTCACGGCCCGATCTGGGACTTCCGGATTGGGCCCGAACTGCTTTGGGTTGATCCGACCCTCCCCCGCTCTGCTCTGCAGAGCGAGATCCGGAGGGGCAGATTGAGATTTTGCCCCCCTTTCCCTACTTACTTGCCTCCGCGGTGGGCGGCGGAGGCTGGTAAGTGGGGAAGGGGCAACAAAATGGGGGATGAATAAGCCCCCATCCCCCTGCCCCCTTACCTGGCCGCATGGATTGCAGCGGCAGAGCCATCCACTTACCTGCCTCTGTTGCGGTCTGGCGCAGGCTTCAACTGAAGCCCAGGCCTGGGCCTCAGTTGAAGCCTGTGCCGGACCATGACGGACACATGTAAGCCCCCGTCCCCCCTGCCCCCTTACCTGGCTCCATTGCCATCGCCGCTCGGACTGTGGCAGCAGTGTCAACAGGTGCGCCCCCCTCCCCCCACTTACCTGCGTTTGGAGCTCCCCGACCTGATTCGGATCCGCCTTTGGCGGAGGCGAATCGGGCCACTCCGCTCCAGCTTCTATGACCCGAAACGGAGTGGAACACAGCCCTAATAAATAACACAGCACCACTGCACAGCCACGACGGGGTAAACGGGATATAGACGCCCCCCTAGTTTACAGGAAGAGGCATTATTATTATTATCATTATTTATTTATATAGCACCATCATGTTTGTTTGTAAACAAGTTGCCAAGACAGCAGATTTGACAGCAGCAGCAGCAGAGTGGGGCACCCAATGGGCCATGGTCAATCATAAAGTGCAGCAGCTCCTCCATGACAGTCCCCCATAGCCACGCCTCCAAGGAGAATCCAGATATGTAGGCAGTGGGGTTGATCTGTATTGACAAACCAGCAATTCTCACCTCCACCAGCTAATGGCTCTCAATTGCCAACTCAAGAGGAAGCTAACCCAAAAGACTTTGCATTACAACAGGAAACAAGAGAGTGTGGCTTGGAAAATTCATGACCCCTCAGCTCCTGGGGTGATTACCGCAAAGCTGAGTGGGCTCATAAAGTGCTGGTGCAGCCTCCATAGGGAGGGAGCACCCTGGTGTGCAAGATGGCGGAGTATCCCCACTGCTTCAAAGATGGGCTTGTTGCCAATGAGGAATGCAGCGTAGCATCAAACGAAAACTTTCATTCCTTCATACAAACATGCACGCTCTTCTTACTTAGCTTCTTCTCTCCAGCCCTGACGGACTCCTGAGAGTGCTGAGTCACTCACTGCTGTGTCACTTCTTGATTGGGCAAGTAGTACTTCAATCAAAGTCTATGGCCTTAGCCAGACGGGGCTTTATCACGGGTTAAACCCCGGGATCATCCCTGTGCCTCCACATGACACACGGGATCCCGGGATCAGGGAGGGATGATCCCTCCCTTGACCCGGGATAGAGCCCTCCACTTTGGGCCCGCTTTTTCCGTGGTCTCGGGCTAACCGTTGCCACAGTTTGACCCAGTTCTGCGCGATTCCTTGCTCAGAGCTGGGAGCTGCGCCCATCAGGGGAGTGGGGAAATTAAGTTAAATTTTAAAAAAGACCTACCTAAAGCACATGAGCGTTCGTGCGTTGCTTTTCCTTTAAAAATTAAAAAAATGGCGGGCGCGACGCCTCTCTTCCTGAGGTTGTCGCACCTCATGTGTAAACGGAAGATCTTCCCTCCTTCATCCTAGATTATCAGGTAGGTCTAGCTAAGGCCTATGTGTCCCTGACTTCCTCTTCTATCTGACTTCTTGTCTGTCTCACTTAATTCTACTGACTGATACACCCACCAGTATCAGAGGTGGGGTGCTTCACTGAATACTCATTGAAGAGAACATGCGCATAGCTGGCTGTTGCACTCCTGGTGGGCTTCCCTCAGGCATCTTGCTGGTTGGCCACTGAGAGAAGACAATGTTGCACCAGAGAGGCCGTTGGTCTGACCCATAAGAACATCAAAAAGAGCCCTGAGGCTGGATCAGACCAAGGGTCCGTCTAGTCCAGCACTCTGTTCACACAGTGGCTGACCAGCCATCGGCCAGGGACCCACAAGGCAGGACGTGGTGCAACAGCACCCTCCCACCCATGTTCCCCAGCAACTGGTGCACACATGCTTATTGCCTCGAATACTGGAGATAGCACACAACTAGATAGCATGCATGTGAACCGCCCAGAGAGCTTCAGCTATAGGGCAGTATACAAATGCAATAAATAATAAATAATAATAAATAATAAATAATAAATAATAATAATCAGGGCTTCTTACATGCTTCTGGTGTGTTCAATGCAACAGAGCCGGAAAGCAAAACGGGAGTCCAGCAAGAGACTTTTATCAAGCTCCTTGTCTGAGACTAGGGCTAGGACTGTCTGAGCCTTTTGGAAGGCGAAGAGCAAAGACAACTCCCAGAGCCTTCCCTTGAATCGTGGACTTCGGACCTGGAGTGCTTTGAGTTTCAGCTGGCATTTGTCCCGGTCGGCCTGCTGCACCTGGCAAGATGGACGGAGAGGTCTGCGGCTGTCTTCAAGGGCAGAGCGCCACGCAGCCACCTGCAGCAGCCCTCCGTCCATCCCCCCCGCTCTTCCCTCCATCCTGTAAATCAACCTAACTGAGAAGAGGTGCCTTATCTCCAGGTCGCAGGATGTGCCACGTAATTACACTCCAGGACCTCGTTAATCTGATGGGGGACGTGGAATACTAATGCGTGCGTTTCTGCTTCTCCTTTGCATCCGTGTAAGTTCACGGGCTTCTTCCTTGCCTGCTGAGTCTGGCCACAAGAGTTTTCTGTTGCCATAAAATGGCGTGCTACAAATCGAAGGACTATAAATCGAAGTAGCCTGTATGACAACCCCTGTCCTCTGATTCCCATAATACTCTTGCCCATGGCCTTCATTCCTCATGATAAGACCCCATCCGGTCCCCCCTTGTAGCAGAATTTCTAAGATGGGAATTGTAGTAGAGTTTCTGGGATGATCTGTTAGCAGTCTTAGAATCATAGAATAGCAGAGTTGGAAGGGGTCTACAAGGCCATCGAGTCCAACCCCCTGCTCAATGCAGGAATCCACCCTAAATTATCCCTGACAGAGGGTTGTCCAGCTGCCTCTTGAAGGCCTCTAGTGTGGGAGAGCCCACAACCTCCCTACGTAACTGGTTCCATTGTTGTACTGTTTTAACAGTTAGCTGTTTGTATATCATTATAAAACCAGAGAGCTTCAAGGTGGAGTTCAGTCTCCCTCCCAGTGTTGTTTGGAGCTCAGTCATGACGGTATTTCTGACTTGCAATGAAAGGCCCTTAGCTGTGAGGATGCTACCTGAAGTCATGTCGGTGTTTGGCCATTGACAAAGAAAATCCACGACACCCTTCTACACCTCATGCCTGGACCGTTCCCCCAAATGACCTCAGGAGGCCAAAATCCCGCCCTGCCCCTGCCAGCAGCACAACCCATGATGATCTCAAAGACTCCCACGTAGGCCACGGTTGTGCACGTTCGCCACTTCCTCTGAGGACACGGGCTGCAGCCTCTTCTTCCCCCACAAGTCTGGAGAGGAAGGATCCGCCAGGCAGCGCTCTCCCCCGCTGCTCCCTCCATTCCGCAAGTTAAGGACACACAGACAAGCACAAGTCAGCAGCCGAGATGCGGGGGTGGGGGGAAGTGGCCTCCAGTTCTTGGGAGAGTGAGTCAGTGGGGGTGGGCAGCTGGTTGCTGCCCAGGGGTCAACGTGAGGCCCTTCCTCCCTCAAATTCCTCCTTAAAACCCTCCTTTTCTGAACAGCCTTTGGAAGGAGGCTTCTCCAGAGAATCATAGAATAGTAGCGTTGGAAGGGGCCTACAAGGCCATCGAGTCCAACCCCCTGCTCAATGCAGGAATCCACCCTAAAGCATCCCTGACAGAGGGTTGTCCAGCTGCCTCTTGAAGGCCTCTAGGGTGGGAGAGCCCACAACCTCCCTAGGTCACTGGTTCTATTGTCGTACTGCTCTAACAGTCAGGACATTTTTCCTGATGTCCACCAGAATCTGGTTTCCTGTAACTTGAGCCCATTATTCCGTGTCCTGCACTCTGGGAGGATCGAGAAGAGATCCTGGCCCTCCTCTGTGAGGCAACCTTTCAAGTATTTGAAGCGTGCTCTCAGGTCTCCCCTCCATCTTCTCTTCTCCAGGCTAAACATGCCCAGTTCTTTCAGTCTCTCTTCATAGGGCTTTGTTTCCAGACCCCTGATCATCCTGGTTGCCCTCCACTGAACCCGATCCAGCTTGTCTGCATCCTTCTTGAATTGTGGAGCCCAGAACTGGACGCAATACTCTAGATGAGGCCTAACCAGGGCGGAATAGAGAGGAACCAGGACCTCACGTGATTTGGAAGCTATACTTCAATTAATGCAGCCCAAAATAACATCTGCATTTCTTGCAGCCATATTGCACTGTTGGCTCCTATTCAGCTTGCGATCTACAACAATTCCTTTTGTTCTTGTGTGCCTCCGCCTTCCGCCCACTCCCCACCCCCGTTACTGATGGAGACACTGCAGAAAAGCCCTCTTGATATAACCACGTGTATCATTGCAACGGGACACTTTTATGAGCATTGTAATGATCAGCGAATAATTTCCTCCTGAGGGTGGTAAAACACCATGCAAAAGGATTCAGAGAGCAAGCCTGTGGCCACTAGACAGTGTCTGAAGGTGGGCCACAGGATTATTTGATTTACTGGCTCTGAGGTCGAGCCAGTAAACCGCACTCTGGACCCCTGCCTCCCTCCCTTCATAACCGGCATGGAGAGAACTGTGTCAGCAGCTGCCTCTCCATGCTCAGAAACCTGAGCACGGAGATTGGGAAAAAGGGGCAGTCCTAAGGGCAAGTGGGTGGGGGGCATCCAGGGCAGCTACCGCATACAGCTTCCTCTAATTGCTCCAGCCCTCCTTCCCTCCTGCTCTGACGCGCCAGGGCAAGATGGGCGAAATTGCCTGGTGGCTAGCAAAATTGCAGGGCGACTGGAGCACAGCGTGAATCGCCTCCATGCTCCAACTGCCCTGCCTTAGAAAAGTCTGCGGCCTCTGGCCTCCAACTTGAGGCTGGCGACTATCAACATGAGATTAATTGATCAAGACTGAAACATGGGCCACAGCTAGACCTAAGGTTTATCGCAGGATCATCCCGGGTTCACCCCTGCCTGAGTACTGGATCACCTGTGTGTCACCTAGATGAACAGGTTTGACCCCTGGATGATCCAGGGATAAACCTTAGGTCTAGCTATGGCCATGGTTAATCCTGCAGTTAGTATTCTCTGGTAATGTCCCCTGCCTGCACGTCAATGTGTTTCAGCTTAGGTCTGGGAGAAACACTGATTTGACCAAACCTGTGTGAAACTAGCCAAGTAATTGAGTATTGCGTCCAGTTCTGGGCTCCACAATTCAAGAAGGACGCAGACAAGCTGGAGCGTGTTCAGAGGAGGGCAACCAGGATGATTAGGGGTCTGGAAACAAAGCCCTATGAAGAGAGTGAAAGAACTGGGCATGTTTAGCCTGGAGTAGATAAGATTGAGGGGAGACATGATAGCACTCTTCGAAGACTTGAAAGGTTGTCACACAAAGGAGGGCCAGGATCTCTTCTTGATCCTCCCAGAGTGCAGGACTCGGAATAACGGGCTCAAGTTACAGGAAGCCAGATTCTGGCTGGACATCAGGAAAAACCTCCTGACTGTTAGAGCAGTATGACAATGGAACCAGTTACTCAGGAAGTGGTGAGCTCTTCCACTCTAGAGGCCTTGAAGAAGCAGCTGGACAACCATCTGTCAGGGATGCTTTAGGGTGGATTCCTGCATTGAGCAGGGGGTTGGACTTGATGGCCTTATAGGCACCTTCCAACTCTGCTATTCTATGATAATTCAAGGAGAAATGGTGGTGTGAAATGGCTCTTCCAACAACTTTATTTCACTGAATAATTTCACTGATTCTTCAGCAGATTTATCTGACTGTAAGGTTCCATTGGGCGTTACTTCTGATAAAACATGCGTAGGGTTGCACAGTTAATCTTTGATTCTCCCAACACTTTCCATCCCCACAATGGCACAGGTTTGTTTTCAAATAAAGCATCTTTGTGCTTTTGGCAAGACATTCTTATATTTAAAAAATCCAAATGTACAAGACATTTCTCCTAGTAGTTCAAGTTTAAAAATTTGGTTGCACAGAACAGCGCGCTGTGACTTAATATTTTTTTAACAAGCCTGCTTCAATCACTGCCAGGTTTTTGAAGGGATATGTAACACTGCACCTCTCAAATCAAATGAGCAGCTGGAGAAATGATCTGACCAACCTGTAAAAAAAGCTGTGCTTTTACTGCAGGTATTCAATTGCTCTCCACTACAGCAATGGTGGCACCCAGTGAGTGACAAAGGAAAAATCCAACTTTTATAATGACAGCCATTTTTAATCCCAAAATTAAAAAAAAAAGAGCAGACCTCAGAAAATGGATAAAATAAATGGCAACAGCTCCAGTTCTGTTCCTGACAAAATGATTTTGTCTCACCCCGCCTCCAAATATATAACTGAAACAAAGCCACCAATTTTGAGAGAGGTGAAATGGCCGAGAAATAGCCCTTGCTGATTCAGTACAGCTGTTTTATTTGTATATTTTGTACAGCACCAGGTATATTGTTGGTGCTATATAAATAATAATAATAATAATAATAATAATAATAATAATAATAATAATACAGCCCTAGTTTCAACCACATGGTTGACCGTCCCAAGTCATTCCTAGGTCAATATAGGTAGGAATTCCAGCCCCTCTTGGGAGTTCTGTGCTCAAGGCAAAGCTATTATTATTATTATTATTATTATTATTATTATTATTATTATTATTATTATTTCTTACCCGCCTCTCCCTCTGGATCGAGGCGGGGAACAACATTGAATACAAAAATACATAAAACTCATTAAAACGTATGAAATGCATTATTAAAATAACAGCCAAATATCTTAAATATTTGGAAGAGGAGGGCTTTCTCCGCTGTGGCACCCCGGTTGTGGAATGAGCTCCCCAGAGAGGTCCGCCTGGCGCCTACACTGTACTCCTTTCGTCGCCAGCTGAAGACCTTTTTATTCTCTCAGTATTTTAACACTTAATTTTAACTTAAATTTAAATTATACTGTTTTAACTCTGTATTTTAACCTTATATCAATTTTGCTGCGTGGTTTTATCCTGGTTGTGCTTTTTATATTGTATTTTGTATTTGTATTTTTAACTTGTTGGTTGTTTTATGATGGTTTTAATTTTTGTGAACTGCCCAGAGAGCTTCGGCTATTGGGCGGTATAAAAATGTAATAAATAAATAAATAATAAATAAATTAAAATTTGACTGGGCTGGCCTGCAGGAAGAGATCAGTCTTTATAGCTTTTTTAAATTGTTGTTGCTACCCTGTTTCCCCGAAAGTAAGGCATCCCCCCGAAAATAAGACCTTTTTTTTTGTTCAACAATAAATGTGTACCGTATTCTTCTTCATGGAAAAATAAGACATCCCCTGAAAATAAGACCTAGCACATCTTTGGGAGCAAAAATGACTATAAGACACTGTCTTATTTTCGGGGAAACAGGGTATATCACATGTCAAGGTAACTCCATCAGAGCAACTGCCTCCAGTTTCAGAGGCAGTAAGCCTATATATACCAGTTGCTGGGGAACATGGGTTGGAGGGTGGTGTTGCACCTGTGTCCTGCTTGTGGTTCCTTGGTCGACAGCTGGTTGGCCCCTGTGGGAACAGAGTGCTGGACTAGATGGACCCTTGGTCTGATCCAGCCTCAGGGCTCTTCTGAAGTTCTTACCTTCTACGAGGCTCCAACTCCCATCACATCAGTGACCTGTGGGAAGAACAATGCAATGCCAGGAGCAGCCCTGACCTCCTCACCTGGACACCGGTATTTGCTCAGCTCCAGATCCGACGTTGTTCTTGCAGGATGAGGTTGCTCTTTCCTCCATCGCCAAGGGCACGCCAGGACTGAGGAGATATCCAGCACAGGATGGGTGTGTGTGTTTGTGTATGTGTGTGTGTTTGTTCCTTTGCTTTGGGCAGGAGATCTTCATGTGGAAGCTGAGGCGGCGGCTGCAGCTGAGACTGGACGGAGCTTTCTTAAAATTGCCACCTTCTCCTGTGTAAATTAACTTATTGTTGAAAAGCAACATCTAGATATGCTCAATGAACAAATGACAATAGCTTTAGTTAATGGGCCCTTGTATAAATAAAGCCAGACCGCTCACTTGAGGGAAGGGTGTTAAAGGCAAAACTGAAGTGCTTTGGCCCCATAATGAGAAGACAGGACACCCTGGAGAAGAGGCTGATGCTAGGGAAAGCGGAAGGCGAAAGGAAGAGGGGCCGACCAAGGGCAAGATGGAGGGATGATATTCTGGAGGTGACAGACTTGACCTTGGGGGAGCTAGGGGTGGCAATGGCCGACAGAAAGCTCTGGCGTGGGCTGGTCCATGAAGTCACGAAGAGTCGGAAGCGACTGAACGAATAAACAACAAATAATGATATGACACTTCCGCTGGGATACTTCCTTTCTGGGCTTTTCGTTTCCCATCTTTATTGCACCCAGCAGCTCTGTGTAAACTGTACGGGTCTGATGCTGGAATTTCAGGCTTCCAAGAAAAGCAAACTGTCTCCAGCTTCTCCTTCCGCTGCTCTCCGGCTCCTAAGAACCCTGAGCTGCCCTTTGCTCCCTCCCGCTGGTTCTCTTTTCAGCCCTTGCCTTGCAATGAATGCGCCTGTTCCAACCCTCTCTCTGGCTTGACGGACAGAGAGCTTTCGGTGCTCCATCAGACGGGTGCTTTATTGCATGCTCGTTGCTGGGCAGTCACAGATTTTCGTGGGTCCCTCCCACGATGCCCTCTGCCTCCCGCATGCCTCCCACCTCTTCTAACCTTCTTCACGTCACAAAAAAACACCCCAGTTAGAGCTCCATCACACCAACTCCCCCCCCCCGGTTTTCCTCCGCAACTTCTAGCTCTGTTTCATTAGCGCATCAAGCTAATGGCCCCTTTCCCATGGGTTTGTGGTATTGCACTATACCGCTGAAACCTCCCTTTGCTTGTTTGCTCTTCCACTCCACACCACCTCACCCCGCCCCTTCTCCTTCCTCCTCCAGTTCATTGGTTGTAACATTGTGATGGGCGTGGGCTCCCCCCCTTCCCCCCACTCTGGCTTTGTTGTCTAGTGATTTACCGATTTAATGTTTCATCAGCTGGGCTCCGTTTCTAAGGGCAATGAGAGTGAGGTTGGAGCAATAAAAGTCCATTTAACTGACTCACCACAAGTCCGTTGGTTCGACACAGTGCTGGAGGAGAAGAACCGCCCCACCCTCCCCTTTCGTCAGCAAGCTCTCCCTTCAAAGCACCCCCCAACAAAGGAAATAGTGAGAGGATGACACTACACAGGAGCTGAAGGGCACTTTAATTCTGTTTTTTGGGGAAATAATCTAGACTTTCCCCGCTCTAAGAAAACACGAAAAAGGGATGGGAAGGGGCAGGGTGTCTGCAAGACAGGTATTGCTTATGGCGCGTTAGGGGAGGTTTCAGCGTGGCCTGACCCCGGATTCCCCTGTGCATCATCTGGACGCACAGCAGGGAAACCGGGCCTCACAGCGTGCTAAGGCCTCATCTAGCAAGGCCCGGAGTCACAAAGAGCAAGGAAGGGGCTCAAAATATGGAGGTAGGCTTAGCCCTTTTCCTCTGCAAAAACTTTATCAGTTAAAGATTGTCTTTCCCAAGCTGCTTTTTCTCTACGGAAAAAATATGTGAGAACCCAGTATCTTTTCTCCTCTGGTGGGAGAGGCGAGATTTTGTTCAAAAGAAGGGTCACACCTCCCCAAACACCGCTGCTCCAATCAAATTTGGAACCCACCCTAGTGCATGATTTCAAACAACCTGGCCCACTCCAGATGCTTTGGACTACGAGCTCCATCACACCAACTTTTTTCCCCTGGTATGCACCTGCAATTTTGACCTCTGTTTCATTAGCGCAGCAAGTGCTGGTCCCTTACAGGTTGCTGCTGTTTTCTCTCCTGCTATTGCACACACCCCACCCCGCTCCTTCTCTCTCCCCCTCCAGTTCATTGGTCCTTGTTGGGTGATGGGCGTGGGCATCTTCCCTCCCCTTTGCTCTGATTTTGTTGTCTAGGGTTTTACTGATTCAGTGTTTAATTTGCTGGGTGCCGTTTCTGCGGGTAAGGAAGGTGGGGTTGGAGCAGCAAAAGTCCGTTCGTTCGACCGACAGATTCAGCAAACTGGAGGAGAATCGCCCCATCCTCCTCTTTTGTCAGCAGGATGGCCCCCAACAAAAGCAATGTAGACAGGGCCATAGTGGGAGGGCAGCAATACACTTGATGGAAGGGCGCTTTTACTTTGCGTGGAGAAAATATATCGGACTTTCTGGGTGTTTTTTTGTGGCGTGAGGAAAGCCAGAATGGCCGGGAGGCAGACGCCGTCGTGAGAGGGACCAACGAAAATGCGTGAGTGCCCAGCAATGAGCATGCAATAAAATGCTCGTCTGATGGGGCTCTACATCTCTTAGTGAGCTGGGAAATTTGGGGGGAATGTAGCTCAACGCTTCTGGAGAGTGCCTGGTTGGGGAAGGCTGGTTTAAAAACTCTGCAATGTCAGGAGGCACTCCTCACATCTTCTGAATCACGTCTGGTCAGGACCCTTAAAAACGTAAACATCAGATTCATAATTCTGGTATTTGAAGGCTCTTGCTAAGAGCTTCATCACACCAGGGTTATACTGTGCAATCACTGAAAATTGCGTGCAAAGGACTCCGAAGTTTTCCAGTTCCTCCGCTGTGGCACCCCGGTTGTGGAACGAGCTCCCCAGAGAGGTCCGCCTGGCGCCTACACTGTACTCCTTTCGTCGCCAGCTGAAGACCTTTTTATTCACTCAGTATTTTAACACTTAATTTTAACTTAAATTTAAATTTTACTGTTTTAACTCTGTATTTTAATCTTATATCAACTTTGCTGTGTGGTTTTATCCTGGTTGCGCTTTTTATACTGTATTTCGTAATTGTGTTTTAAACTGTTGGGTGTTTTACTGTGGTTTTAATTTTTGTGAACCTCCCAGAGAGCTTCGGCTATTGGGCGGTATAAAAATGTAATAAATAAATAAATAAATAAATAAAGTTTATAATCTGCTTTGACTGTGAAGTACTCCCAGGCATCCTGCTTTAATTGTGCTTCATACATAGTTGTTCTCCAAGGGGCCACTGGGGGCGCAAAAGAGGATTTGATATGTTTAAAGTACAAATTAAACAAATGCTTACATCTGCATAAGCTTTAAAGATAAAGACACCAAAATTAGCACAGTAATAGATATTAAGGAGAGCTTTCAGCATACCAAATTTGAATCGGATTGGGTCATCCATTGATTTTTAATGATTTTTTACATTTCTCCCCCTTAAACCCTTTCCTGGTATGCAAAGGATCTTCGGAGTGTCGCTGCCTGGGGTGTGATTTAGCTAACAACAACAATGACAACAGCTTTAGAACTTCATCCCACCTACCTGCTTCCCTCGGATTCTCCCCGTAGCGCTAAGCTTTCACGGTTGTTGTTGTTTTTGCTACCTGGCGACAGCGATCCCTTGCATACCAGGAAGTGAGTTGAAGGGGGAAATGTAAAAAAATCATAAAAAATCAATGGATGACCCAATCCAATTCAAATTTGGTATGCTTAAAGCTCTCCCTAATATCTATTACCGTGCCAATTTTGGTGCCTTTATCTTTAAAGCTTACGCAGATGTAAGCATTTCTTTAAAATCCTGCTCCTGCGTCCCAGTGGCGGCTCGGAAGATATGCTCAAAATGTAGGGGCTAAATATAGCGAATCTTTTGGCTTTATTGCACAATTAAGGCAGGATGCCTGGGAGTGCTTCACAATCAAAGAAGATTATAAGGTGGAAAACTTCTGAGTCCTTTGCATGCAATTCGCAGTGATTGCACAGTATAACGCTGGTGTGATGAAGCTCTTTAGGAGCGAATCTTTAGTTGTTCTCTGAGCGGCCAATGGGGGCACAGGAGGATGATTTGATATGTTTAAAGTACAAATTAAACAAATGCTTACATCTGCGTAATTTTTAAAGATAAAGACATCAAAATTGGCACAGTAATAGATATTAAGGAGGGCTTTCAGCATACCAAGTTTGAATCGGATTGGGTCATCTGTTGATTTTTTAATGATTTTTCACATTTCTCCCACTTAAACTCTTTCCTGGTATGCAAAGGATCTTAGGATCGCCACCGCCCGGGGTGTGATTTAGCTAACAACAACAACAACAACAGCTTTACGCTATGGGGATAATTCAAGGGAAATGGGTATGTGGGATGAAGCCTTTAAGGCATATTAACGCTACCTTAATATGGCTACCAGGAGGAGGGCCTTCTCTGCTGTGGCACCCCAGCTGTGGAATGAGCTCCCTAAGGAGGTTCGCTTGGCACCTACATTATATGTTTTTAGACGCCAGGTGAAGACCTTTTTACTCTCCCAGCATTTTAACAGTCTATAAATAAATTTTAACTTGGTGTTTTAAATTTGTAATTTTGCATTGCTGCTGTTTTTATCTGGTTGAGCTTTTATATTGTATTTTATATTATGGTTTTATGCTGCTGTTTTATACTTTGAATGGTTTTAATTTTTGTGAACCGCCCAGAGAGCTCCGGCTATTGGGCGGTATAGAAATGTAATAAATAAATAAATAAATAAATATCCTGATGCAAGCTACGAAAAAGGAGAATTTCCACACAAAAAGTCCCAAGGTGGTTGAAAGAGCATCCTCCTGGCCCAGGTTTGTGCCAGCTCTAGCAGAATCTGGCAGCCCAGCTTGTTGTGGTCTCTGCCTGGAGAACGGCCGGGCGAGCGTGACCTCCACTTACTAATGCATTTCCTCTCCAGGCCCAGCTTGGACGGGCCTTCCTCCATGACCTCAGCCAGCACGCAGCACCGGCCAAATGTGAAGCGAGCAAAACAGAGCAGCTCCCTGCAAAGAGGGCTAGATCCACTCTGAGCTTGGGCTCCAAATGGCCTTTGGGGTGTTGTTTATTCAGTTAAAGAATCGTCTGTCACGTTTTAGAACACAGAGAACACAAAGTGAACCCCCAGGGCCTGATGAGGCTACCGGAGGGCAGCGGCATTTCCTCCTTGTGTTGCCCTGCTTGAGTTCTCCACAGCGGTCCTCCACGGGTCACAGGAGGGGGCCAAGAGCCCGTTGACGCTGATGGCTGCCTAACTTCTCTCTGGTTTAGCTTAGGAGTGACTCAGCACCACCAGGATTTGGCAGAGAGCATCTTGTCTCCGGCCTCCTTGCTCCTGATGGGACACTGGAGCAGAACAGCATGACCCAGAATCAGTGGCAGGGTTTACTTGAAGGAATACCCCAACTGGAGAAGGCTGACGCACTGGAGTGCACCAGAAAAACACACGCACCATTGATTCCATGTGGCCCTCTGGCTCCCTCTACTTACTTATTTATTTATTTATTTATTTATTTATTTATTACATTTGTATACCTCCCAATAGCCGAAGCTCTCTGGGCGGTTCACAAAAATTAAAACCACAATAAAACAACCAACAGGTTAAAAGCACGCATACAAAATACAGTATAAAAAGCACAACCAGGATAAAAACCACGCAGCAAAATTGATATAAGATTAAAATACAGAGTTAGAACAGTTAAATTTAAGTTAAAATTAAGTGTTAAAATACTGAGAGAATAAAAAGGTCTTCTACTCCGGCGTCCCATCAGGACTTAAAGGGAAATGTTGAAAATGGAAATGTAATTCAATCAAAATGTATTTTACAGTGGCTTTTTTGTTGTAATTGGCTGGTTGTATGCATTTTTTAAATATTGTTTTCAAAATTTTATGTACTCTGACCTGGGATTGCCTTTGGTTATGAAAGAGCTAGGTGGCACAAACACTTGGCTGCTGCTGCTGCTGATTTGCATTTTTATACCGCCCAATAGCTTGGGTGACCATATTTTGGAAACCAAAAAAGGAGGACAATATGGCCGCCCTCAAGGGAGTGCGGCCACCCCAACATGCTCACCTAAAACTAATAGTGATAGCTATAGGTCAGAAAATGAGTCTGATTAAATGTCATGCATATTCGATGAATCTTGGTCTCCCCTCCTTTTTCTCAGTTCTTTTTATGGGAATGGGGGCTTTATGTCTTGACACTGGAGGACTAGCGGAGACAGAAATGATTTTCTTTGTTACTAATGTTGGTGGTTTCTTCTGTTGTTTTTTTAAAATTGTTTTTTGCCTGCTCCTCATAAACTGGAAGAAACAAAGAGGTTCCTTACAGTTCAGGTGTTCCTAACAGCTTGTAGCTCCATTTGTTACCCAAAAACTGTTAAAGATACAATTTAGGTTGGATTCCTGCACTGAGCAAGGGGTTGGACTTGATGGCCTTACAGGCCCCTTCCAACTCTACTATTCTATGATTCTATGACCCATTGCCTTTTTCAAGATGGACAGCACCATTTAGACTTCATAATAAGAGTCCTAGCCCTACAGACACTGAGACACAGGGGTGGGGGAGTTTTTCCAGTACTATGAACGCTGCTATCTTTCCGGCACCAGGTCAAGACCTTCCTCTTTGCCCAGGCATATAGCTCCGGCTATTGGGCGGTATAAAAATGCAATAAATAAATAAATAAATAAATAAATAAATAAATAAATAAATAAATGGAAGTCAAAAGCCCCCACACACACATTCAAGGGATGGGGGAATGGGGGGGGCTTTGTGACGTAGGGACAGCTGCCCCGGGGGGGCTTTGTGACATCACAGACCACCTGTCCAGTCAGGCAAAGTATAAAATGGGGCTGGGGGCTCACCTGCGGCTCATTTCAGCTGGGGAGTCCAGAGGCAGCTGCGGCCAGAAGGCAAGTCTGACTTGTTAGTCCGACTTGCTAAGCAGGGCGAAGGGAAACTCCTGGCCTACCCACCCCCACAACGAAGCCAGCTAACGCCTAAGCCAAGAATGCCTTTGGCATTCATGGCTGCAACATTCCATCAAGGGGCAGATGGAGCCTCGGCCACCTGGGCAAAGTAGGTGGACTGCGGGAGAGGTAGGCCCCAAGGAGGAGTACCCAGGCGAGCCCCCTGCTTAATGGGTGTTTCTGCCTTGCAGCAGCCCGGAGGAGGAGGAGGAGGAGGAGGAGGAAGAGGACAATAGGGCTGTGCTCAAGGGTGTGTGGCCACCTTTAGGTAGGGCCTAAACTCAACATGTCCGGCCCCCAAGGGGGCGTGGCCTTGGTCACATGCCTAATTCTACACCTTACAATGAACACAAAAGTGTTCTACATGATATCTTGATATTAAAATCACTGAAATAAAGAACAAGTGAGACATTCAATGGTTCAGAAATTAACATTTATTTTTATTTACTGTACAAATTTTAAGACTTTTCTTCCGATGTGCCCTGGAATATGGGGGTGAGGAAAAACGGGGAAGGAAACAGCCAGAAAATGGGGGTGAGAAAAAAAGGGGGGAAGGAGAAAATGGGGGAAAGAAGCAGATAGAAAATGGGAAGGAGAAAAAAAGGGGGGAGGAGAAAATAGTGGAAGGAAACAGCCAGGAAATGGGTGGTGAGAAAAAAAAGGGGGAAGGAGAAAAAGGAGGGCAATAGAGAAGACTTTTCAGGGAGACTGTTAGATTGAGAGGAGGTATTTATGGAGGGGGGGCTCCATAAGACTCACCTCTGGAAAATCTACCACCACCCTCACCAGCCTTCATCGCAGCCCCTCAGGGCACCATAGGAACCATGACGAGGCCACAGGCAGGGAGAGCCAGAAACACACACCTCCGACTCCCAAGCGAAGCGGGGGGGGAACAGGATGGCTGCTCTGCTGGCCCAGCCCCAGTCTCCTGAGCGGGACAACTGAGCCGCCCTCGGCCCGTGCCTGAAGATGGGGCAGAGGATGGCTGCACTCCCATCCAGCTGCCTTCTTGGTGCTGCTGGTCATCATCTGCTGCGCCGCGCCGCCCACTGCTGCTTCTGCCTGCTGCTCCCACCAC
Source organism: Elgaria multicarinata webbii (assembly GCF_023053635.1). Lineage (NCBI taxonomy): Eukaryota > Metazoa > Chordata > Lepidosauria > Squamata > Anguidae > Elgaria > Elgaria multicarinata. Next base: position 217,822,390 of record NC_086171.1, on the reverse strand, counting down.
AATGGCAGCTGCTGCAGCACAGCAGTAGGGCAGCCAGGCAGCCAGGTCTTCAGTGCCCTCTAAATCTCACAAGATCTCAGCTGGGAAGTCTTGCAGGAAACCAGAAGTCTCGCCGGAAGTCTCGTGAGACTTCCAGTTTCCTGAGGAAGAAGACTGGGCTGACGGGGAAAAGAAGGCCTAACTCAACTGCAGGGCTGGGAGCCTCCCCTCCGTTTTACAGGTGAGTTGGCCCTCGACTCCGGTCGCTCCGGTCGGCCTGCTTTTCCCTGAGACGTCCGGACTTCTCCGGAGGGTATGGTCAGGCTACCAACAGCTGAAGCTCCCTGGGTGGTTCACAAAAACTAAAACAATTCAAAGTATAAAACAAACAGTATAAAAAACATGATATAAAATACACATTAAAACGGATTAAAACATACCATACATGATTAAAACATCCTGAAAACATCCTGAAAACATTCTAAAATTCCACTGGATAGGCCTGCCAGAATAGATCAGTCATTATTGCTCTTTTAAATTCTAAAAGGCCGTCCAGTTGACGAGTCTCCAACGTCAGGCTGTTCCACAGTCTGGGAGCAGTGGAAGAAAACGTCCTCTGGGTAATAGTTGTCAGTCTTGTTTTTGCTAGCTGAAGTGGATTCTTCCCAGAGGACCTGAGTGTGTGGGGCGTATTGTACGGGAGAAGGCGATCCTGCAGGTAGCCTGGACCCAAACCATGTAGGGCTTTATAACCAACACTTTGTAAAAGCCATAGCAAAACCATCCTGGTTTATTTGGATATAACTTACAGCATGGATGGGCGACATCCAGAGGTCCAGGGACTGCATTGCTCCCACGGACCCCCACAGGGACCACATTCCTGCTCCCAACTGCCCCACCTCCCCAGTGTACCAGCAGAAGCTCAAAGAGGTGATTTTTCTTGAAAATGAGGCATATGGGGAGGACCTGTCTTATTTGGGGACAAACTCATCCTCTCCGTGGGCCTGGGCTTCATCTTCACAAGCACAGGAGGGGCACGCCTTGTTGTTATTCTCCACAGTATGCTGAAATGGGCTCCACTCCATCATCGTTACATGGCAGAACCATCCGTCCCTAAAACCCAGGTGTGTATGTGGAGAGTAGAACCAACGCTTTACACAGAGAGGCTTGTTACCTGCCTCTCTCCAGGTTCCTCCCTGCCACTACTGTTTAAGGAATGGAAATGGGGAATAACTAACCTACAATACTGGCTGCCCATGAGAGCACCTCATTGGCACAAATAAATTCCACTCCGAAAGGTATTGCGCCAGCGAATTAGCCCAGTCCTTTTACAACTCTGGAGCTGCGCAGCTCTGGAGCTAACAACACATCGGAGAAGCGAATTAACGAAGTCCCTTTGCAACTCTGGAGCTGCGCAGCTCTGGAGCTAACAACACATCGGAGAAATGAATTAACCAAGTCCCTTTGCAACTCTGGAGCTGCGCAGTTCTGAAGCTAACAACACATCAGGGCAAGGAATTAACAAAGTCCCTGAGTTAATTATTGCAGGAAGCACAGAGACGTCTCTCAATGGAGTGAATGGGGAAGGGTCAGCCTGCTTCAGCCTGCCCCGTCGAGAGCGTCGGGATTAAAATAAATGGGGCTAGGAATAAAAAGAATATGATAATCGGAGTCTACTACCGACCACCCAATCAAGGAGAAGACGAGGACAAAACTTTTGAGAAACAAATTGCCAGTGTTTCAAGGAAGTGTGATGTAGTAGTGATGGGGGACTTCAATTACCCTAATATCTGTTGGGAGACCATTACTGCCAAAAGCGGCCCTTCGAAGAAATTCCTGACATGTATGGGTGATAACTTTCTCCTACAGAAAGTGGTGGAAGGAACTAGAGGATCGGCAATCCTTGACTTGTTATTGACCAATAGGGATGACTTAGTGGATAAAGTGGCAGTTACGGGAACTCTGGGGGAAAGTGACCATGTCATACTTGAATTCTTGATTATGAAGGAGACAAAAGTCGAGTGTAGCCATACACGTACTCTGGATTTTAAGAAAGCTGATTTTAATAAACTCAGAACTATAATAAGTAAGGTCCCGTGGCAAGGGAGCCTAATGAGAAAAGGAGTGCAGGATGGGTGGGAGTATTTAAAAAAGGAAATTTTAAAGGCACAGTTACAAACAATTCCAACAAGGAGAAAAGATAAAAGACAACAGAGGAAACCAATGTGGCTCCACAAAAAGCTTAGAGATGACCTGAAAACAAAAAGGGATACATATAGGAAGTGGAAGGAAGGGCAGGCTACAAAAGAAGAGTACAGACAGGTGGCGCAGAAGTGCCGAAATGGCGTCAGGAAGGCTAAAGCTGTGAATGAGCTGAGATTAGCGAGGGATGCTAAAAGCAATAAAAAGGCTTTCTTCAGATACGTGAGTAGTAAAAGACAGAGGAAAGAAATGGTGGTTCAACTGCTTAATGAGGATGGCAAATTGATAACAGACGACAAAGAAAAGGCAGAAGTGCTCAATTCCTCCTTTGCTTCGGTCTTCTCACAAAAGCGGGTCTATGACCCCCCTGGAAAAAGTGAAGCAAAAGTTGAGGGGGCAGGATTGCAGTTTGAGATTGATAAACAAATGGTCAAAGAACATCTAATTTCCTTAAATGAGTTTAAATCTCCAGGGCCCAATGAACTGCATCCTGGAGTAATGAAGGAGCTAGCAGAAGAACTCTCAGAACCTTTGTCTATTATCTTTGCAAAATCATGGATGATGGGTGAGGTGCCGGACGACTGGAGGAGGGCTAATGTTGTCCCTATCTTCAAAAAGGGCAAAAAGGAGGAACCTGGGAACTACAGACCAGTCAGTCTGACATCCATCCCTGGGAAAATTCTGGAGCAGATTATAAAGAAGTCAATCTGTAAACACCTTGAAATCAATGCAGTGATTACTAGAAGCCAACATGGATTTGTCAGGAACAAATCCTGTCAGACTAATTTGATCTCATTTTTTGATAGGATAACCTCCCTTGTGGACTGTGGGAATGCTGTGGACGTCATATATCTTGACTTCAGCAAAGCTTTTGACAAAGTACCACATGACATTCTGATTAACAAACTAGCCAAAAGTGGGCTAGATGGAACAACTATTAGGTGGATTCACAGTTGGCTACAGAATCGGACTCAAAGAGTACTTATCAATGGAACCTTCTCAAACTGGGGAGAGGCAACGAGTGGGGTGCCGCAGGGCTCAGTCCTGGGCCCAGGGCTCTTCAACATTTTTATTAATGATTTGGACGAGGAGGTGCAGGGAACGGTGATCAAATTTGCAGATGACACCAACTTGGGTGGGATAGCTAATACCCTGGAAGACAGAAACAAACTTCAAAGTGATCTTGATAGGCTGGAGTGCTGGGCTGAAAACAACAGAATGAAATTTAATAGGGATAAATGCCAAGTTCTACATTTAGGAAATAGAAACCAAATGCACAGTTACAAGATGGGGGATACTTGGCTCAGCAGTACTACAAACGAGAAAGATCTTGGAATTGTTGTAGATCGCAAACTGAATATGAGCCAAGAGTGTGATATGGCTGCAAGAAAGGCCAATGCTATTTTGGGCTGCATTAATAGAAGTATAGCTTCCAAAGCGCGTGAGGTCCTGGTTCCTCTCTATTTGGCCCTGGTTAGGCCTCATCTAGGGTATTGCGTCCAGTTCTGGGCTCCACAATTCAAGAAGGACGCAGACAAGTTGCAGTGTGTTCAGAGGAGGGCAGCCAGGATGATCAGGGGTCTGGAAACAAAGCCCTATGAAGAGAGACTGAAAGAACTGGGCATGTTTAGCTTGGAGAAGAGAAGATGGAGGGGAGACCTGATAGCACTCTTCAAATACTTAAAAGGTTGTCACACAGAGGAGGGCCAGGATCTCTTCTCGATCCTCCCAGAGTGTAGGGCACGGATTAATGGGCTCAAGTTAAAGGAAGCCAGCTGGACATCAGGAAAAACTTCCTGACTGTTAGAGTAGTACGACAATGGAATCAGTTCCCTAGGGAGGTTTTGGGCTCTCCCACACTGGAGGTATTCAAGAGGGCAGCTGGACAACCATCTGTCAAGTATGCTGTAGGGTGGATTCCTGCATGAGCAGGGGGTTGGACTCGATGGCCTTGTAGGCCCCTTCCAACTCTGCTATTCTATGATTCTATGATTCTATCCACTACCCTTGTATCCTCCTCCCTCGTTACTCCTTCTTAGTTGCTGGTGCCAGAAGCTCCACCCCTTCTTTCCCTTCCATCACAATTAACTGTTCATCTTCCTGGGCCCCGTCTATACGACAGCGGGATTGCTTCTCATTTAATTTTAACCTGAATTTTCATTGATTCGAATGTAGCTAAAGAGCGTCACACTGCAGCAGCAACACTGATTTATTTCCTGAATTTATTTTTATAGTGAGTTATTAATACACACATACGCATTATCGCATTATCCTATATACGATGATAAAGAGTAGAAGTGAATGAAGCTATAAATCTTATCTGCGGAGCTCCGCAGATTCATATAACACACAAACTGGAAGCGGGGGGGAAGGAACGAGGCTACAGGGGGAAAGGAACGAGGCAGCAGAACACGTTTCCTCGTCTGGCTGCCCGTTTCCCTCTCTTTCTTTTTGTGAACCGCCCAGAAATCTTCGCATATTGGGCAGTACAGAAATGCACTAAATATATATTTAAATAGAGGAATAAATTTGTTTTAAGAAGCTTTCTCTGCGGGGCTCCACAGAGAGACTTCAAACTAAAATCGGCGCGAACGAACGAGGCAGCCGATTAGTGCGAAATTGGGAAATCGGCCAATCACATTATCCTACCCTGAAAGCTCTGCCCTCATGTCAAAATCTGATTTAACTCCCCCAAAGACACATAGCGAAAATGTGGTGCAAACTCCGACATGATCTAAAAGTCGCGATAAATCGCGAATGCGAAGATGCGCATTATCACGGTTGAAACCCGGCGCTGTGGGGAATGGACAGCTGCGTCGTAAAAGCCAAAACGCAAATATGCGCAGTTAGGTCGGGGTAAACAAGCCGTATAGACAAGCCCCCTGGTGAGTCTCCAGAGATCCACTTCCCTTTCCCCCATCTCCTGATCTTCTCTACTTCTCCTTCAGCATCGCAGTTGCGCCTGACTCTACACCCAGCAAATCTTCTTCACCCATCACTCCTTGATGTTCCCAGTAGTATTTCCATGTTAATGCACTGGAATTTGGATGAGCTACAGACCATGTCTCAGCAGTTCTTGAGGAGGCCAATGACATGCGACACACAGAAGAACATAAAAGAGCCTTGAAGAGGGATTAGAATCAAAGGTCTGTGATGTCTAGGGTTCTGTTTGCCCCAGTGTCCACCTAGAAACTGCCAGTTAGCCCATAAACAGGGCCTGAAGTTGAGAGCGAGCCCCCCACCCCCACCCCGCCCACCTCTTGGCCTGCTGGAGACGACTGAAGTTGTAGACCAATACATACGGAGGGCACTTGGTTGGGAAAGGCTGCTCCAGAGGGTAGAGCATGAAGCAATTGGTTGAAGCTACAACGAAAAGGAGGTATTTTGAGGAAATGGGTTTCAAAGTGAGAAATTCACGGAGGAATTTATCTTGGCACAGTTTTTTGCTTCTGACGCCAAAACCTAGGCTTTGTCTGAAGTGAACCAAAGAGCATCCCCTCAAGGCTCTCATAACTTCCTTAGGGTTTAAAAGACCTGCTAGCAAAGAGGAAGAGCTGGAGAACTTGAACTTTCTTTGTTCTGTTGAAGTTGGCTTTGGGCAGCATTCATGACTGACTTCAGAGTTTACCAACTGCTTGGGCTGTATTTCCAAGCAACCTCTGAGAAGTCCCTGTCTCAGCACGCCAAGCACCCTCAGCTGACCTCACTCAGAGGGACCTTTTCCTCACCTCTTAGCAGTTTCACATCCTCTGGAAGTCTCTCTTCGGAGGTTTGGTGCAGATGACCAGTTCACCATATGGCAAATGTGGGTGGGTGGGGGGCATTTTGCTGGTTATCTAAATGAGCTTTCAAATGCTAAAGTCATGCAGGGCTTTATCACCAGCCCCCTTCCACTACCGGCTTGTTCTGTTACTCAGTGTCCTTCGAGCTGGAGGGCTCTTGTTGTTGTTGTTTATTCGTTCAGTCGTTTCCGACTCTTCGTGACTTCATGGACCAGCCCACGCCAGAGCTTTCTGTCGGCTGTCGCCACCCCTAGCTCCCCCAAGGTCAAGTCTGTCACCTCCAGAATATCATCCATCCATCTTGCCCTTGGTCGGCCCCTCTTCCTTTTGCCTTCCACTTTCCCTAGCATCAGCCTCTTCTCCAGGGTATCCTGTCTTCTCATTAGGTGGCCAAAGTACTTCAGTTTTGCCTTTAACACCATTCCCTCAAGTGAGCAGTCTGGCTTTATTTCCTGGAGTATGGACTGGTTTGATCTTCCTGCAGTCCAAGGCACTCTCAGAATTTTCCTCCAACACCACAGTTTAAAAGCATCTATCTTCCTTCGCTCAGCCTTCCTTATGGTCCAGCTCTCGCAGCCGTAGGTTACTACGGGGAATACCATTGCTTTAACTATGCGGACCTTTGTTGTCAGTGTGGTGTCTCTGCTCTTAACTATTTTATCAAGATTTGTCATTGTTCTCCTCCCAAGAAGTCAACGTCTTCTGATTTCCTGGCTGCAGTCAGGGTCTGCAGTAATCTTTGCGCCCAGAAATACAAAGTCTGTCACTGCCTCCACGTTTTCTCCCTCTATTTGCCAGTTATCAATCAAGCTGGTTGCCATAATCTTGTTTTTTTTGAGGTTTAACTGCAACCCGGCTTTTGCACTTTCTTCTTTCACCTTTGTCATAAGGCTCCTCAGCTCCTCCTCGCTTTCAGCCATCAAAGTGGTGTCATCTGCATATCTGAGATTGTTAATGTTCCTTCCTGCGATTTTAACTCCAGCCTTGGATTCGTCAAGCCCAGCACGTTGCATGATGTGTTCTGCATACAAGTTGAATAGGTAAGGTGAGAGTATACAGCCCTGCCGTACTCCTTTCCCAATCTTAAACCAGTCCGTTGTTCCGTGGTCTGTTCTTACCGTTGCTACTTGTTCGTTATACAGATTCCTCAGGAGGCAGACAAGATGACTTGGTATCCCCATACCACCAAGAACTTGCCGCAGTTTGTTATGATCCACACAGTCAAAGGCTTTAGAATAGTCAATAAAACAGAAATAGATGTTTTTCTGGAACTCCCTGGCTTTCTCCATTATCCAGCGGATATTGGCAATTTGGTCTCTAGTTCCTCTGCCTTTTCTAAACCCAGCTTGTACATCTGGCAATTCTCACTCCATGAATTGCTGGAGTCTACCTTGCAGGATCTTGAGCATTACCTTGCTGGCATGTGAAATAAGTGCCACTGTCCGATAGTTTGAACATTCTTTAGTGTTTCCCTTTTTTGGTATGGGGATATAAGTTGATTTTTTCCAGTCTGATGGCCATTCTTGTGTTTTTCAAATTTGCTGGCATATGGCATGCATCACCTTGACAGCATCATCTTGCAATATTTTAAACAGTTCAGCTGGGATACCGTCGTCTCCTGCTGCCTTGTTATTAGCAATGCTTCTTAAGACCCATTCAACCTCACTCTTCAGGATGTCTGGCTCTAACTCACTGACCACACTGTCTGAGCTATCCCCGATATTATTATCCTTCCTATACAGATCTTCCGTATATTCTTGCCACCTTTTCTTGATCTCTTCTGTTTCTGTTAGGTCCTTGCCATCTTTGTTTTTGATCATACCTATTTTTGCCTGGAATTTACCTCCGATGTTTCTAATTTTCTGGAAGAGGTCTCTTGGCCTTCCTATTCTATTGTCTTCTTCCACTTCCGCACATTGCTTGTTTAAAAATAATTCCTTATCTCTTCTGGCTAACCTCTGGAATTTTGCATTTAATTGGGCATATCTTCCCCTATCACTGTTGCCTTTTGCTTTCCTTCTTTCTTGGTCTACTTCCAGTGTCTCAGCAGACAGCCATCTTGCCTTCTTGGTTTTCTTTTTCTTTGGGACTTTTTTGTTGCCACCTCTTGGACAATGTTGCGAACTTCTGTCCATAGTTCTTCCGGGAGCCTATCTACTAAATCTAGTCCCTTAAATCTATTCTTCACTTCCACTGCATATTCATTAGGAATATTAGTGAGCTCATATCTAACTGATCTGTGGGTCTTCCCTATTCTCTTTATTTTGATTCTAAATTGTGCAATAAGAAGTTCATGATCTGAACTACAGTCAGCTCCAGGTCTTGTTTTTACTGTCTGTATAGATGTCCACCACCTTTGGCTGCAAAGGATGTAGTCGATCTGATTTCGGTGTCGGCCATCTGGTGAAGACCATGTATAAAGCCGTCTTTTCGGTTGTTGGAAGAGAGTGTTTGCTATGCACAGTGAGTTGTCCTGGCAGAATTCTATCAGCCTATGTCCTGCTTCATTTTGTTCTCCTAGACCATGCTTACCTGTAATTCCAGATGTCATTTGACTGCCCACCTTAGCGTTCCAGTCTCCTGCAACGAAAATAACATCTCTTTTTGGTGTATTATCCAGTAGGTGCTGCAGATCCTCATAGAACTGATCTACTTCTGCTTCTTCAGCATCTGTGGTTGGAGCATATATTTGGATCACTGTGATGTTAAATGGCTTACCCTGAATTCGAATTGAGATCATTCTATCGTTTTTTGGATTGTATCCAAGCACTGCTTTAGCCACTTTATTATTAATTATGAAGGCTATTCCGTTTCTTCTGTGATCCTCTTGTCCACAGTAGTAGATCTGGTGGTGATCTGATGTGAAGTGGCCCATTCCAGTCCATTTCAGTTCACTGTTCAGTTCAGTTCTATATTTAATCTTGACATCTCACCAATAACCACATCCAATTTGCCCTGGCTCATAGATCTTACATTCCAGGTTCCTATGGTGTGTTGATCTTTAGAACATTGGATTCGTCGTTCACCACCAGCACCGTCGGCCGCTAGCCGTCCTTTCGGCTTTGAGCTAGCTGCGTCATCACATCTGGGGCTAGTTGAACTTATCCTCTGTTCCTCCCCAGTAGCAATTTGACCATCTTCCGACCTTGGGGTCCTATCTTCCGATGGTATATCAACATATCTCTGGTTGTACTGATCCATTTAGTTTTCATGGAAAGAATACTGGGGTGGGTTGCCATTACCTTCCCCAGGGATCGTATTTAGTCTGACCTCTCTACCATGACCTTCCCGTCTTGGGTGTCCCTTCACGGTTTAGCTCATGGCATCCTTGAGGTGCTCAAGCTCCAGCACCACGACAAGGTAACGATCTCCTTTGCTGGAGGAGGGCTCTTAGAATCATAGAATCATAGAATAGCAGAGTTGGAAGGGGCCTACAGGGCCATCGAGTCCAACCCCCTGCTCAAGGCAGGAATCCACCCTAAAGCATCCCTGACAGATGATTGTCCAGCTGCCTCTTGAAGGCCTCTAGGGTGGGAGAGCCCAAAACCTCCCTAGGTAACAGATTCCATTGTCGTACTGCTCTAATAGTAAGGAAGTTTTTCCTGATGCCCAGCCGGAATCTGGCTTCCTTCAGCTTGAGCCCGTTATTCCGTGTCCTGCACTCTGGGAGGATCGAGAAGCGATCCTGGCCCTCCTCTGTGTGACAACCTTCTAAGTATTTGAAGAGTGCTATCATGTCTCCCCTCCATCTTCTCTTCTCCAGGCTAAACATGCCCAGTTCTTTCAGTTTCTCTTCATAGGGCTTTGTTTCCAGACCCCTGATCATCCTGGCTGCCCTCCTCTGAACACACTGCAACTTGTCTGCGTCCTTCTTGAATTGGGGGCACCACTTGACGATGTCACTGGCAGGTCACAGAGGCACACCCAAGTTATAATGCATAGGACGGGGCACATGGCAGCAGAACCGCTTTGGAGCTGCATTTAAGGGGGAGAAAAACAGAGTAAAAGGACTTTCAGAAACTGTGCCCTTTCCAGAGGAAAGTGGCAGCACTGCTGTAGACTGGCAATAATGTCATGTATCTCAAATGGCCTCAAAGTGCTTGCCCTCTGCACTAAATCACCCATGAAGGTTGGCCCCCAGTTGCTTCTATGCCATCACAGCCAAAGGCTTCAAAAGCAAGCCTGAGCAGTGTATGGGAGGAGCTATCAGCTCCTGGGAAGCCCATCTCTTATTTAATGCTCAATTTGAACCAGCTAATTGTTGGAGCAACATAGAAGTTGAGCTTGTTTGTCTCGTAGCCCAAGCCCAAGGAGACTTCTGAGGAGGATTTGGATTCCTCAGCAAACTCCAACCCCATAGAAGACATGGAGCAGACTTAGGAGTCCTGTTGCAGGACGGCTTTGCCTGAGGTTCAAGGAGCCTGTCTGACCCCATCCTGAACCCTGCTGAGGTTCTTGACCCAGTGTGAAACTCATTGTTGGAGTGCCAACATGGCAGTCAGAAGACCCTTTCGCCCAGGGTTTACTCAGGAGGAAGAGTCTAGTTGAGAGAAGACCCAACTGTTGCCAATGAGTAATCAGAGCCAGCTGCAACTGCTGAATCAGGAACAGCATGTACATAAGTCCTCAGTCATGTCTCAGAACTTGTCCAGTACCTGCCTTTCAATCTTATATATATAAAAAAAGTCCCCAAGGCAGCCATCAAATCAAAACAAAATTACAACAATGTATCATAGCATCAATTATCAAAATAAAAGAGCACACCTGATAGGAGCGTGAATTTGTGGCCCTAGGCAGACTTGAAATTTGATAGAAACATCCAGGGGGGAAATGTGGTTATAGTCACCACACCGAAAAAAGGATATCATAGAGTTGGACAAAGTGCAGAAAAAGACAACTAAAACGATGAAGGGGCTGGAGCAACTCCCCTACATCTGGTACTGTTTAGTTTAGAGAAGCCAGGGGTGTGTTTCTTTAGTGTGCAGTTGGACACAAAATGTGCAGTTGGGGGAAAACGTGCAGTTGGAAATCTGATAATGTGCAGTTGGAAAAAGTGGTGGAAAAAATAAGACACATGCTATGTGTTACAAGTATGTGTTTATTAAGAACTTAACAATAGACAAAGCTTCCAAAGCTCTCTATTCGGCCCTGGTTAGGCCTCATCTAGAGTATTGTGTCCAGTTCTGGGCTCCACAATTCAAGAAGGACGCAGACAAGCTGGAGCGTGTTCAGAGGAGGGCAACCAGGATGATCAGGGGTCTGGAAACAAAGCCCTATTAAGAGAGACTGAAAGAACTGGGCATGTTTAGCCTGGAGAAGAGAAGATTTAGGGGAGAGTGCTATAAACTTAAAAGGTTGTCACACAGAGGAGGGCCAGGATCTCTTCTCGATCCTCCCAGAGTGCAGGACACGGAATAACGAGCTCAAGTTAAAGGAAGACAGATTCCAGCTGGACATCAGGAAAAACTTCCTGACTGTTAGAGCAGTACGACAATGGAATCAGTTGCCTGGTGAGGTGGTGGGCTCTCCCACACTAGAGGCCTTCAAGATGCAGCTGGACAACCATCTGTCATATTATTATTATTATTATTATTTATTTATATAGCACCATCAATGTACATGGTGCTGTACAGAGTAAAACAGTAAATAGCAAGACCCTGCCGCATAGGCTTACATTCTAATAAAATCATAATAAAACAATAAGGAGGGGAAGAGAATGCAAACAGGCACAGGGTAGGGTAAACAGGCACTGGGTAGGGTAAAACTAACAGTATAAAGTCAGAACAAAATCAAGTTTTAAAAGCTTTAGGAAAAAGAAAAGTTTTTAGCTGAGCTTTAAAAGCTGCGGTTGAACTTGTAGTTCTCAAATGTTCTGGAAGAGCGTTCCAGGCATAAGGGGCAGCAGAAGAAAATGGACGAAGCCGAGCAAGGGAAGTCATAGAGTTGTCATAGAGAGGAGGGCCAGGACATAGAATAACAGTCACATGGAAAAGGGAATTTCAACAGGTGCCATTTGTATATGTAGAACCTGGTGAAATTTCCTCTTCATCACAACAGTTAAAGCTGCAGGTGCCCTGCCCTCTTTCAAATCTGGTCAAAGCTTCTCCTGCAGCTTTAACTGTTGTGATGAAGAGGAAATTTCACCAGGTGCAACATGCATACAAATGACACCTGCTGAAATTCCCTTTTCTATGCAACTGTTAAAAATACAGGAGCCCGGTCCTCCTTTTCATAGGGTCACCCTATGTTAGCATGTGTCTTGTCTCAGCACTACCGCTACGTCTGCCTGTATTCAAACGTTCCCTGTTATCCAATCACTGCCCTGGGGGCGTGGACAGCTCATTTCGGCACCGGAATCAGCAGTTGTGATGGCGGTTCCCCTCGTGTTTAGTCACTGTCTACTGCTGTCATGCCCACACTAGAGGAATCCCCCTCCCCAGAAACCAGGGAGACACCAAACCAAGCACTGACACCAGTCCAGGAGGAGCTGGAGCCTTTGGGGGAGACAGCTCCATCTCTAGCCTCTGACTCTGGAGGAGAGGCTGAGAACGCCCGACCCCCAGGAGTGCCATCGCCTCAAGCAACAGGCCAGTGGGCCTCCTATAAGAAGGAGTGCTTGTTTGAGAAAATGGTCTCCTCAGCAGAAGGCAACTCCTCTGATGGACAGCAGCTGAGCCTGAGCGGGGCGTAGCAGTCTTGTGAATAAAAGCCAGCAGTGATTGCTTTCTGGTCATTGGAAACAATGTCTTACCAACTTCTCTTGCTGTGGCCTCCCATCCCTGCCTTGTTCCTGAACCTCTGTGCTATGACCTTGGACTTTTGCTTGACTGTTCTACAGGATTATGTACGTATGTCTTGGACTGATGCCCTGTGCCTGTTATCTGGATTACTTCTGCATTTGCCTGAACTTAAAGCTTGTCTGCTGGAACACTGGTCTGGGGTATTACTTGGTCTTGTGGTCATCTGTATAACTAAGACTGCTACAGCCAACACAGGACAACTGTGAGGCGTGGGGAAGTGGGCGTCCCACCGTAAGGAGTGAGTTGGTATATGTGATGGCTGCTGTATGTGATGGTTAAAGATGGTTACCTAGGGAGGTGGTGGGCTCTCCCACACTAGAGGCCTTCAAGAAGCAGCTGGACAACCATCTGTCAGGGATGCTGTAGGGTGGATTCCTGCATTGATCTGGACAGAGATAGCCTAGCTACAGTGATCCATGCTCTGATAACCTCTCATTTGGATTACTGCAATGCGGCATACGTGGGGCTGCCTTTGAAAATGGTCTGGAAACTTCAACTGGTACAAAACAGGGCAGCACGGTTACTAACAGGGAGGTCAGAGCATATAACACTGATTCTGGCCCACTTGCATTGGCTGCGTATATGTTTCTGAGCCCAATTCAAGTGCTGGTCTTAACCTATAAAGCCCTACATGGCTTGGGACCACAATACCTGACGGAACGCCTCTCCCGACATGAACCTACCCGTACACTGCACTCAAAATCTAAGGTCCTCCTCCGAGTGCCTACTCTGAGGGAAGCTCGGAGGATGGCAACAAGGGAGGGGGCCTTTTCAGTGGTGGCCCCCCGACTGTGGCATGATCTTCCCGATGAGGCTCGCCTGGCGCCAACATTGTTATCTTTTTGGCACCAGGTCAAGACTTTTCTCCTCTCCCAGGCATTTTAACAGCATTTAACAATGTTAAGTTTGTTTTTAATGGACCCCAGAATTGTTGTTTTTAAATGGATACTGTTGTTTTTATACTGTTTTTTATGTTTTTGATGGTTTTTAAATTTTGTATACTTTTAATGTTTACTGTTTTTAATTGTTGCAAACCGCCCAGAGAGCTTCAGCTGTGGGGCGGTATATAAATGTAATTAAATAAATAAATAAATATATAACAGGGACTGGCCGACGAGACCACATCACGCCAGTCCTTTTCCAGCTTCATTGGCTGCCAGTCCAGATCCTGGCCCGATTCAAAGTGCTGGTATTAACATTTAAACCCCTAAACGGCTTGGAGCCAGGCTATCTGAAGGAACGCCTCCTTCCGTATGTTCCTGCCCGGACCCTAAGGTCATCCTCAGGGGTCCTTCTCCGCGAGCCCCTGCCAAAGGAAGTGAGGCAGGTGGCTACCAGGAGCAGGGCCTTCTCTGCTGTGGCACCCCGGCTGTGGAATGAGCACCCTAAGGAGGTTCGCTTGGCACCTACATTATATGCTTTTAGATGCCAGGTGAAGACCTTTTTATTCTCCCAGCATTTTAACAGTCTATAAATAAATTTGAACTCTGTGTTTTAAATTTGTAATTTTGCATTGCTGCTGTTTTAAATTTGTAATTTTGCATTGCTGTTGAGCTTTTATATTGTATTTTATATTATGGTTTTATACTGTTGTTTTACACATTGAATGGTTTTAATTTTTGTGAACCACCCAGAGAGTTCCAGCTATTGGGCGGTATAGAAATGTAATAAATAAATAAATAAATAAATAAATAGAGCAGGGGGTTGGACTTGATGGCCTTGTAGGCCCCTTCCAACTCTGGTATTCTGTGATTCTATGAAATGTCCCACTGATGCAGTAAGAGAAAGCAAGCGTGTCCTGTTTAACTGGTGTTTCAATGGGTATAAGGAAGGAGAGTAGCACTTTAAGGGATGAGAGTGCATGTATAAAAATGGGACTGAGAAATAAAAACATTATAAAGACTCATATACATTGTTAGGAGTGCATGTGTAGCTTTGCCAAGGAAGAAAAATAATGGCAGTGCGCAAGAGTTATTTGCTCTGCCTCTGAACTCCTTCGTGGCCTAAAACATGACACCTCTTCGAGATGAGGCTGTAAATCCCTGAGACAGGGAGGATTGGAAAAAGTACAGGCCTTTCTTTTAGTGTGTTAATGGGACCGCAGTTGTCCTTGCAAGAGTCTTTCCTGTGCAGTAGGCTTCCAGAGCTACTAAATGTATATGTACAGATCTCTGGGATCAAAGCTGAACATTTGACAATTTAAGTTGCAAAGGTAAAAAAACAAAAAAGCATTCCAAAACTTGCATCGCCTTCATGAGGAGAGCAAAATGGCCACTTGAGTTTGTGATATGCAGCTCATCTTACTAAGACTCTGTGAAGTTCTTTGGAAACTGGATTGCCATTTGTAAGCTGACCGTGAAGAGCTCAAGACTAGTGTAAACTGAATTTAATGATGCGTGGAAACCTTCCTGAAGATTTATGTTGGTCTTCCGACAGCTGTGTGTCGGAGCAGCCGCTGCGCCTGCAGAAGAGACCAGGTTCCCGGCCAGGCATCTCCCGGTTTAGAAAGGATCAGGCAGATAGGAAAGGGATCTCTCTGGCAGAAATCTTTGAGCCCTGCTGCCAGTCACACTTCTGGGCAACAACAGGGACCAATGATCTGATCCTCTATAAGGAAGACGTGATAGCACTCTTCAAATACTTAGAAGGTTGTCACACAGAGGAGGGCCAGGATCTCTTCTCGATCCTCCCACAGTGCAGGACACGGAATAACGGGCTCAAGTTAAAGGAAGCCAGATTCCAGCTGGACATCAGGAAAAGTTCCTGACTGTTAGAGCAGTACAACAATGGAATCAGTTGCCTGGTGAGGTGGTGGGCTCTCCCACACTAGAGGCCTTCAAGAGGCAGCTGGACAACCCTCTGTCAGGGATGCTTTGAGGTGGATTCCTGCATTGAGCAGGGGGTTGGACTCAATGACCTTGTAGGCCCCTTCCAACTCTGCTATTCTATGATTCTATGAAGCGTCCTATGTTTTCTTCTGGGCAGAAACCTGGAAATGTGCCAGCTGTTGTCCCATGAAAATTCACTTTTGATGAAACTCAGTAGCAAGTTAAAGATTGGTGGAGAAATTTTGCCAGACACATTTTTAAAAACAACAACAACCAAATAAATGTTTTTATTTGATTTTTGTTCCAAGGTACACCATGATTTAAAGATATAATCAAAGTCACAACAGTAAACTTGTCTTCCGTTGTTGTTCAACAATTTCCAGGCCCCTGTATTAGAAAAAGTTAAATAGCCATATTTCCATGAACGGGTCTACTTTAATTGTTCCTCTGATTCATATATTATGCACTGTTAACTTCTTAACTAAAGCAACTGTCCAAATTCTGGAGAACCATCCATGCACTGTATAATGTATCGTTCAATATTGAACTATTTCCATCTTTGGAAATAGTTCAACATTTAATTAGGTTCTTACGGAATACATGTTTCTGTGTATCATCAAAATTGTGGCCAACAATGGTGTGTCTTTTGGATTGTTGGATATGGAAATTCTTTTTAGTAACGCTCAAAATTACACCGGTGCGTTGGCTGAAAAGCGATGTCAACATTCACCTCAGAACTTTGCTTTCGGCATAGTTCGATGGCACCTCTAGACCCATCTAATGTGTTTTTGTCTTCTGGGATCTGCTCGTCTTCATTATCCACGCAATTTTGCCAATCTCTCTTGGCTTGGAAGAAATGCGCAGAAGTCTTGCCATAGCCAAGGCAAGTGCGTGCCTTTGGATGGTCACCTCGCCATGTCAGCAGCTAGACAGGAAGCAGCCTGATCTGAGAGATTCCTCCCCTCTCGTTGTGAAATGAGTGTGAGCAGTCAGCTGTGTCATGCCGGAATACTCAGGTTTCCTCGAAGAGACGATAACTTCTGTTCCAGGGAACAGATGTCTGCCTTGCAAACCCAAACCACAACCGAGGTCAGATTGCATCTATGTTGGAGCCTTCTGACCTTTCAATAGCTGTTCTGTGTACATTTGCAACGGAATTTTGCCCTCCAGTATTTTTTACGAGGTAGAATAAAATAGCTTTTTAAATTTTCCATTGTTTCCACAATGGTATGACACATGTTTGATTTTGAACATTTTCTCATTTATTTTATTTATTTATTTATTACATTTTTATACCACCCAATAGCAGAAGCTCTCTGGGCAGTTCACAAAAATTAAAACCATAATAAAACAACCAACAGTCTAAAAACACAAATACAAAATACAGTATAAAAAGCACAACCAGGATAAAACCACGCAGCAGTAATTGATATAAGATTAAAATACAGAAATAGAAGAATAAAATTTAGATTTAAGTTAAAATTAAGTGTTAAAATACTGAGAGAACAAAAAGGTCTTCAGCTGGTGACGAAAGCAGTACAGTGTAGGCGCCAGGCGGACCTCTCTGGGGAGCTCATTCCACAACCGGGGTGCCACAGCGGAGAAAGCCCTCCTCCTAGTAGCCACCTGCCTCACTTCCTTTGGCAGGGGCTCATGGAGAAGGGCCCCTGTAGATGATCTTAAGGTCCGGGCAGGTACATATGGGAGGAGGCGTTCCTTTAAATAACCTGGCCCCAAACCGTTTAGGGCTTTGAATGTTAATACCAGCACTTTGAACTGGGCCCGGACCTGGACTGGCGTGATGTGGTCTCGCTAGCCAGTCACTGTTTGTAGGTGGGCTGCCCTGTTTTGTACCAGCTGAAGTTTCCGGACTGTTTTCAAAGGCAGCCCCACATATAACACATTGCAGTAATCCAAACGAGAGGTTATCAGAGAAATGGATAACTGTAGCTAGGCTATCTCTGTCCAGATAAGGGCGCAGTTGGTATATCAGCCTAAGCTGATAAAAGGTGCTCTTTGCCACTGAGTTCACCTGTGCCTCAAGTGACAGTTCTGGATCCAAGAGCACCCCCAAACTATGGACCCGATCCTTCTCATGCTCTAAGATGCACCACACGCTGCCAGTGGAGGCAGGTGGCTCCGATTTAGGTGGGGCTGTAAAGCCATTCTGGGTTTTTCAGAGCCAGCCAGACCTCTAAAGGAGCTCTCCAAGGTGCTTAACCCTGCCCTAAAATAGGTTCAGCATCTTGTAGAGCTCCTTCAGAGTTCTGTGTGGTACTTACTGAAAGACAGAATGGATTCGTAGCCCCATCAGAATTGGAGCCACCAGCCTCCACTGTTGAACCGTAATGTAAACTGTCTGCGTGGGAGAGACTAGGTTTCCTGGCAGAGAGAGATCAGGTGGTACATGGGCCTATGATAAAAAAGAAGGGAAGAAAGAAAATGATCCATGACCACCAACTCCCATCTGTAAGAATGTGGCCGTAACCCAGAGAGATGGTCTGCATGCACACAGGAGAAGAGATTAGTCCAAGGGTCCATCTGGACCAGTATTCTCACACAATGGCCATCCAGCTGTTGATGGGAGAGCCACAAGCAAGACATGAGTACAACAGCACCCTCCCTCCCTCCCAAGTTCCCCAGCAACTGGTGAACACAAGCTTACTGCCTCTGCAGTATACAGCCTTGAATACTGGAGATAGCACACAGCCATCAGGGCTAGTAGCCATGGATAGCCTTCACCTCCAGGAATTTATCCAACCCCCTTTCAAAGCCATTCAAATTGGTGGCCATCACTACATCTTGTGGTGTGAGTTCCATGATTTAACTATGCGCTGTGTGAAGAAGGACTTCCTTTTATTTGTCCTGGATCTCACACCAATCAGCTTCATGGGATGACCCCACTGTTATGGGGTGGGTGGGGGAAGAAATGTCTCCCTGTTCATATTCTCCAAACTATGCATGATTTTGTACACCTCTATCCTATCCCCCCTCAGCCTCCTTTTTTCCAAGCTAAACGCAGTTGATATACTCTTCCCTCCTAGGGGAGATGCTCCAGCCCCTTAATCGTTTTAGTTGTCCTTTCCTGCACTTTTCCCAGCTCTATGATGTCCTTTTTTTAGGTGTGGTGACCAGAACTGTACACAGTATTCTCAGTGACCTTTGTATAAGCAAACCATTTCCCAAAGAAACAATGTCTGGATTTGCCCCGATGCTGTGAACGCATGAGGCTGGCCCTGACCCCATGTGACTGATATCTGTTGGGAGACCAATACTGCCAAAAGCGGCCCTTCCAAGAAATTCCTGACATGTATGGGTGATAACTTTCTCCTACAGAAAGTGGTGGAAGGAACTAGAGGATCGGCAATCCTTGACTTGATATTGACCAGCAGGGATGACTTAGTGGATAAAGTGGCAGTTACGGGAACTCTGGGGGAAAGTGACCACGTCCTACTTGAATTCTTGATTATGAAGGAGACAAAAGCTGAGTGTAGCCATACACGTACTCTGGATTTTAGGAAAGCTGATTTTAATAAACTCAGAACTATGATAAGTAAGATCCCGTGGCAAGTGAGCCTAATGAGAAAAGGAGTGCAGGATGGGTGGGAGTATTTAAAAAAGGAAATTTTAAAGGCACAGTTACAAACAATTCCACCAAGGAGAAAAGATAGAAGACAACAGAGGAAACCAATGCAGCTCCACAAAAAGCTTAGAGATGACCTGAAAACAAAAAGGGATACATATAGGAAGTGGACGGAAGGCCAGGCTACAAAAGAAGAGTACAGACAGGTGGCGCAGAAGTGCCGAAATGGCGTCAGGAAGGCTAAAGCTGAGCATGAGCTGAGGTTAGCGAGGGATGCTAAAAGCAATAAAAAGGCTTTCTTCAGATACGTGAGTAGTAAAAGACAGAGGAAAGAAATGGTGGTTCAACTGCTTAATGAGGATGGCAAATTGATAACAGATGACAAAGAAAAGGCTGAAGTGCTCAATTCCTACTTTGCCTCAGTCTTCTCCCAAAAGTGGGTCTATGACCCCCCTGAAAAAAGTGAAGCAGAAGTTGAGGGGGCAGGATTACAGTTTGAGATTGATAAACAAATGGTCAAAGAACACCTAATTTCCTTGAATGAGTTCAAATCTCCAGGGCCCGATGAACTGCATCCTAGAGTAATGAAGGAGCTAGCGGAAGAACTCTCAGAACCTTTGTCTATTATCTTTGCAAAATCATGGAAGACGGGTGAGGTGCCGGACGACTGGAGGAGGGCTAACGTTATCCCTATCTTCAAAAAGGGCAAAAAGGAGGAACCTGGGAACTACAGACCAGTCAGTCTGACATCCATCCCTGGGAAAATATTGGAGCAGATTATAAAGAAGTCAATCTGTAAACACCTTGAAATCAATGCGGTGATCACTAGAAGCCGACATAGATTTGTCAAGAACAAGTCCTGTCAGACAAATTTGATCTCATTTTTTGATAGGATAATCTCCCTTGTGGACTGTGGGAATGCTGTGGACGTCATATATCTTGACTTCAGGAAAGCTTTTGACAAAGTACCGCATGACATTCTGATTAACAAACTAGCTAAAAGTGGGCTAGATGGAACAACTATTAGGTGGATCCACAGTTGGCTACAGAATCGGACTCAAAGAGTACTTATCAATGGAACCGTCTCAAACTGGGGAGAGGCAACGAGTGGGGTACCACAGGGCTCAGTCCTGGGCCCAGGGCTCTTCAACATTTTTATTAATGATTTGGACGAGGAGGTGCAGGGAACGCTTCTCAAATTTGCAGATGACACAAAATTGGGTGGGATAGCTAATACCCTGGAAGACAGAAACAAACTTCAAAGTGATCTTGATAGGCTGGAGTGCTGGGCTGAAAACAACAGGATAAAATTTAATAGGGATAAATGCCAAGTTCTACATTTAGGAAATAGAAACCAAAGGCACAGTCACAAGATGGGGGATACTTGGCTCAGAAATACTACAAACGAGAAAGATCTTGGAATTGTTGTAGACTGCAAGCTGAATATGAGACAACAGTGTGATATGGCTGCAAGAAAGGCAAATGCTATTTTGGGCTGCATTAATAGAAGTATTAGCTTCCAAATCACGGGAGGTACTGGTTCCTCTCTATTCGGCCCTGGTTGGGCCTCATCTAGAGTATTGCGTCCAGTTCTGGGCTCCACAATTCAAGAAGGATGCAGACAAGCTGGAGCATGTTCAGAGGAGGGCAACCAGGATGATCAGGGGTCTGGAAACAAAGCCCTATGAGGAGAGACTGAAAGAACTGGGCATGTTTAGCCTGGAGAAGAGAAGATGGAGGGGAGACATGAGAGCACTCTTCAAATACTTAAAAGGTTGTCACATAGCAGAGGGCCAGGATCTCTTCTCGATCCTCCCAGAGTGTAGGACACGGAATAACGGGCTCAAGTTAAAGGAAGCCAGATTCCAATTGGACATCAGGAAAAACTTCCTGACTGTTAGAGCAGTATGACAATAGAATCAGTTACCTAGGGAGGTTGTGGGCTCTCCCACACTAGAGGCCTTCAAGAGGCAGCTGGACAATCCTCTGTCAGGGATGCTTTAGGGTGGATTCCTGCATTGAGCAGGGGGTTGGACTCGATGGCCTTGTAGGCCCCTTCCAACTCTGCTATTCTATGACTCTTACGGAATGTCAGTAAAAGAGGAGTCGTTGCTAGCAAGCCCCGGGTTCCTCTAACCTTGATAAGCTAAGGCTTTGCTTTGGAAAAATTGCTTCCTGAGATCTGATCAAGGCCTGTCGACTTCCAGAAGTGGCCAGTAGATGCCTTCTGGAGCTCTGAAGCAGGGAGTGAAGGTGATGGTGGCTGCCTTCCTCTGTCCCTGGACTCCAGCACCCAGCTCTCAGATGGATTTACAGCCTGTGGACAATGGGGTGGCTAGAGCTGTTCTCGATAGCTTTTTTTCCCTTGGGATTTGTCCTGCGGCCTTTTAAAACCATCCTGATTAGACGCCAACATCACTTCTTTTGGCAGTGAATTATATAAATGGGCCTGGTGCCCTCCAAATGTATTGGGCTGCAACTCCCATCAAGCCAGGAATGGGGAAGGCTGGTCTGAGTTCATCAAGTATTGCAAGGGAAGGGAGAAAGTAGCTCTCCAGATGTTTCGGACTTCAACCCCCAGCATTCCGGGCCGTCGGCCCTGCTGTCAGGTGCTTAGAATCATAGCAGCATAGAGTCGGAAGGGGCCGCTTAGGTCATTGATCCCAACCGCCTGCTCTGTGCCAGGAATCCAGTTGAAAGCTTTCCCAGCAGATGGCTGTCCAGTCTGTGCTGGAATACCTCCAGGAATGGAGAGTCTTCTCACTTCCAAATCATTTGGAGATGTATCTTTTGCCCACCCCTGATGTACCGTATACACCAAGTATGTTATCAGGCTTGAGCTTACACCCAATCAAATTCATTGGCATTCAAGAGGAAGAGAACAATTTCTCTCTTACCTCTTTCCCCCAAAACTTTTTTTATGGGGAAATTTCTTATGAACTTTTCTGATCAGGAAAATGCTCATACCCCTAGATAGTAGGGGGTGCTTTTCTCTGTGTAGCGTTTTCAGCTCTATGATACCCCTTTTTGAGATGGGGCAACCAGGACTAAGGGCATTTCTGTGAGGTTCACCCAGTGCAATATGGCTGCAAGAAACGCAAATGCTACTTTGGGCTGCATTAATAGAGGTATAGCTTCCAAATCACGTGAGGTCCTGGTTCCCCTCTATTTGGCCCTGGTTAGGCCTCATCTAGAGTATTGCGTCCAGTTCTGGGCTCCACAATTCAAGAAGGACGCAGACAAGCTGGAGCGTGTTCAGAGGAGGGCAACCAGGATGATCAGGGGTCTGGAAACAAAGCCCTATGAAGAGAGACTGAAAGAACTGGGCATGTTTAGCCTAGAGAAGAGAAGATGGAGGGGAGACATGAGACCACTCTTCAAATACTGAAAAGGTTGTCCCACAGAGGAGGGCCAGGATCTCTTCTCGATCCTCCCAGAGTGCAGGACACGGAATAACGGGCTCAAGTTAAAGGAAGCCAGATTCCAGCTGGACATCAGGAAAAACTTCCTGTTAGAGCAGTACGACAATGGAACCAGTGACCTAGGGAAGTGGTGGGCTCTCCCACACTAGAGGCCTTCAAGAGGCAGCTGGACAACCATCTGTCAGAGATGCTTTAGGGTGGATTCCTGCATTGAGCAGGGGGTTGGACTCGATGGCCTCAAAGGCACCTTCCAACTCTATTCTAGGATTCTATGAAAATGCAGTTTTTCTGCTTTAAAATGAAGAAATGGTTCATTACACAGGGTCCCTTCAGTGCCGCATCCGGAGTTATCTGAAGGACAGTTTATTGGTCTCCTGTCTCCCTCTTCTGGAACTATTCAGCACTTTCCCCCCGAGATGGCCCTTTGTCCATCATAAATACATCACGTTTGTCTCCAATAAAACTTAAATAGAGAATGGAAAAAGTTGTCACCTAAAAGCTGATGTTTTCTCTGCGTTTGGAAGGGATGATTCAAATCACTCACTTTTCTTTGACTGCACAAAATAAAAGACGGAGGAAAAAAAGAGCAACATTTCTCCTGAGACGGGTCCCCTGCTGGGCCAGGCCAAAGGTCACATTACCAGGAGCAGCCAGACAGGTATGTCTGGGCAGGCTGCAGGCAAGGCATGAAGGTTACAGGGCCAGGGGGGAGACATCCAGGGTGGCGCAGGGGCTGGGAGGGGCCAGGGATAACAGGACTTCCTAATCTTTGGGCTTGCTGTCCAAGCTCCCTTGAACTTCTCACTAGTGGGTGAGGGGGCCTCATCACTGCCGGCCACACACATAGAATCATAGAATCATGTAGAATCATAGAATAGCAGAGTTGGAAGGGGCCTACAAGGCCATCGAGTCCAACCCCCTGCTCAGTGCAGGAATCCTACAGCATCCCTGACAGATGGCTGTCCAGCTGCCTCTTGAAGGCCTCTAGTGTGGGAGAGCCCACAACCTCCCTAGGTCACTGGTTCCATTGTCGTACTGCTCTAACAGTCAGGAAGATTTTCCTGATGTCCAGCTGGAATCTGGCTTCCTTTATCTTGAGCCCGTTATTCCGTGTCCTGCACTCTGGGAGGATTGAGAAGAGATCCTGGCCCTCCTCTGGATCCAAATCCTGGATCACCTTGGAATTCAAGAAGGCTCATCATTGCGGTGAAATCACGGCCAAGGAGTTGACAAATGGTTTTGCCGTTTCTTGGACAGGGCAGAGGAAGCAGTCATTAACTTCTGTTCTTGGCTCCCTGAAAGGTTACCACTTAATTGGTGGAATGACCCCATCCATCACGTGTCGAAAGGGCAAGAGGGCTGGCCGGCCATGATGAGCTGCCATGAAATGGTTGATGTCTCCTTCTTCCGCCCCGCCCTGCTCCGCCCCATCCCTGGCAAATTGTGGAGGATGAGAAGGAAATGTTTCCATGGAGGCTGAACTACGTCATAACCCCTCATCTCACATCAGTCCGCTGGTCTCTGTCCACCACTCCGCTGCTAAGATCATCTTCCTGGCCCGCCGCTCTGACCATGTCACTCCGCTTCTGAAATCTCTTCATTGGCTCCCAATTCATTCCAGAATCCAATACAAACTTCTCCTGTTGACCTTCAAAGCTTTTCACGGTCTAGCTCCTGCCTATCTCTCCTCTCTCATCTCACACTATTGCCCCGCTCGTGCTCTTCGCTCCTCTGATGCCATGCTTCTTGCCTGCCCAAGGGTCTCTACTTCCCTTGCTCGGCTTCGTCCATTTTCCTCTGCTGCCCCTCATGCCTGGAATGCTCTTCCAGAACACCTGAGAACTACCAACTCAATCACAGCTTTTAAAACACAGCTAAAAACTTTTCTTTTCCCTATAGCTTTTAAACTTTGAGTTTGTTCTGACTCTATACTGTTAGCTTCACCCTTCCCGGTGCCTGTTTACACTTCCCTGTGCCTGTTTGCATTCTCCTTCCCTTCTTATTGTTTACTACAACTTTATTAGATTGTAAGCCTATGCGGCAGGGTCTTGCTATTTACTGTGTTATCTGTACAGCACCATGTACATCGATGGTGCTATATAAATAAATAATAATAATAATAATAATAATTCCTGAAAGGTGCGAGGAGGTGGAGGAGTTCCGTTGTGTCTCTTGGGGCTAATCTACACCAAGCAGGATATATATAAGAGGCAGGAGCCACACTACTGCTTTATAGTGGTATTGAAGTGCACTGACAACTGTCAGGGCCCATTGACACGTACCATATACTGCTTTCATACCGCTATATCCTGCTTGGTGTGGCTCCTGCCTTTTCTATAGGGGTGTGCACGGACCCCCCGCTCCGCTTCACTTGCAGATCCGCCATTTTTCGGAGCGGGCCGCTCCGCCCCGCCCCCGCTCCGCCCACTTCCGCTCCGCTCCGCTCAGAGCTCCAGATCCGGATCGGAGCTCCGTTTTTCCCCCCCATAGGGTTGCATTGAAAGCTAAAAAAGCATACAACTTTTTTCGGTTCAAGTTAGAAACCTCACGTTTGGCACCATGACACCTCATGGTGGTATACACACGCACGCCAAGTTTCAAGGCAATCCCATCATCCCCTGATTTTTGGCGAATTTTTGAAAATCGGGCACCCCATTCAGACCCCTTGGGATAGCTCCGTCAATTTGCATGTTAGAAACCTCAAACTCGGCACCAGGGCAGCTTATCCATGTGTCCACATGGACGCCCAGACTCATCCCCTGATTTTTGGCGCGGCTTAACTCACCCCAAATTGTCCCATTCTACAACTACGTCAATTTGCATGTTAGAAACCTCAAAGTTGGCACCATGATAGCTTATCCACGTGTCCAAATGGATGCCAAGTTTCAAGCCAATCCCATCATCCCCTGATTTTTGGGGAATTTTTGAAAATCGGGCACCCCATTCAGACCCCTTGGGATAGCTCCGTCAATTTGCATGTTAGAAACCTCAAACTTGGCACCAGGACAGCTTATCCATGTGTCCACAGGGACGCCCACACTCAAGGCAATCCCATCATCCCCTGATTTTTGGCGCGGCTTAAACTTTTTAACTCACCCCAAATCAAGTCCTATTCTACAACTATGTCAATTTGCACGTTAGAAACCTATCCTTTGGTCCCATGACAGCTTACCCATGTGTCCCCATGGACACCAAGTTTCAAGGCAATCCCATCATCCCCTGATGTTAGGGGAACTTTTGAAATTTGAACACTCCAGTATGTCAGGGATTTAAAGTTGCAATTGCAGACAGCTCAATGGGGCCAGTTCCAAGGCAATCCCAACATGCCACGAGATAACCCTAAATCTTCTTGCACATTTGAAAAAGGGATTATTGAACTTGATAAAGTCTAAGTGAGCGCAGGAAGGACTTCTCCCCTGAGTCAAAGCAAGACACATACACCATCCCTGCAAGGCGGGAAGGGGAGAAGGGAGAGAAAGCAGGCAGGCAGGCAGCATGCATTGTAGTGCCGCAAGGATGGCTTGAGCACTAACGCATAGCAAACCAACCCGTAAGCGGGCGCAAGGAGCAAGTGAGGCAAAGATGGCTGGTTGTTTCTTTCTAAGCCAGCAGTTACGCCTTGAGGGGCACAGAGGAGGACGATTGGGAGCAAACCAGGCACCAGGCGGGCAGAGAGGCAGGCAGAGCAGGCGAGGAGTCAGTCCTGGCAGATGCCCCACCACAGCAGCACCCCGGTGGAGGCGGACAGGTGGGCAGGCGGGCAGGCAGGCAGGCAGGCTGCGGGCATTTCTGGGGGCACAAGGAAGTGATGGCTGGTTTCTAAGCCAGCATTGCAGTTAGTCACGCATTGCAAACGCAAACCATCCCAGCGAGTCGGTCACCGAGGAGGACAGGCTAGCAGAGGGGCAGGCAGAGTGACATGTCATAGATCTAGTATTGGGGAGGAGTCAGTCCCGGCAGATGCCCCACCACAGTAGCACCCTGGGTGGGCATTGGAAAACGCCATCTTGTGGGTCAATACTTCCCCCACCCCATGTCCTGCAGGGTTGCCTGCCTAACCCTTGTGGGGATGGGAGATGGAGAGCTGAGAGTGGCAGTGCCAGCAGCAGCCTTCGGCTTTCCCCTGAAACCAGTCGCCTTGCCCGCCTCTTTCCCCAGCAAGATCGCCTGGTGCTGCCTATGAAGATGCATCTTCATGCTGCTGGTTCCATAATGCCCTGTCGATGAACCCCTGCTTAGGCTGAGTTTGCAGTGGCGACAGACAGCAAAGCGGGGATCCGCTCCCAACTCAAAGTGGTCCCACACGATGCTTGTCTTTCGTTTCCGTGGTGACACCACCAATTGCCCGCCTGAGCTCTCTGGTGTTGCCACAGAAACAGGGGTGTGGGATGAGACTGGGGAGAGAGCCTCGGCCTGCTGCTACTCCTCCTCAGCCCCCACATCCTGGAGGCCCACCGCCTCCTCCTCCTCCCCCTCCACCTCGTCTAGGTCCATCAGCGGGCTCGTGGGCTGAAAGGTTAATGAAGGTGTTGGGGATACTCCTCCTCCTCTAATGCCACCTGCCTCTTGTAAAGGGGCACTTTTCCCATTCCCACCCTCAAAAAGAGAACGCCGGGCACAAGTTGCAGAAGAGAGTGGCTCTGCCTGCTGCTTGTCCTGCTTCTGTTTTGGAGCAGTCAGCCAAGGAGTTGCCCGTTTGATTTTCACAGGAGGAGAGGCAGCCTGCTTACTGGTGCCAGCCTGAGCCTTGCTGCTTTCAGCACGCCTGCTTCCTCTTTTCATGATGACTAACAAAATATTAATACTACTAATACTATGTATAAGGTACTACTAAGAATATGTATAAGAAGAATATAATATGTTTAAATGTAGGGAAATGGGACAAGAAGTGTGTATGCTGTATAAGAAGAATAAAATATTATACTACTAATAATATGTATGAGAATATACTAATATATATACTACTAAGAATATCTAAAAGAATATAATAATATGTTTAAGAATATTACTAATAAATGTAGGGAAATGGGACAAGAAGTGTGTGTATGCTTTCCCCAAAATGCTCAATCTGTGGCTGCCTGTTGCACTTCACAAAAGCAGCCCACTCAGTCCAAGTTACACAGAGAAGAAAAAGAGAATAAATTTTTTTTGGTATTTTTTGGTATATAGAAGATAGAAGGAAACACAATCAGGATTTAAGAGAGGGGAGGGGGGAAAAGAACCAACCAAACACTACTACTAATATGTATAAGAAGAATAAAATATTAATACTACTAATAATATGTATGAGAATACTACTAAGACTATGTAAAAGAATATAATAAAATATGTTTAAGAATATTACTAATAAATGTGGGGAAATGGGACAAGAAGTGTGTGTATGCTTTCAAAAGAAAGCTTTCACAAAAGCAGAACAGTCAGGCTTTAATAGAGGGAAGGGGGGGGCAACCAACCCAACCCACCAAACACACACTCCAAAATTTAAAAATAAAGTTTATATTAAATCAAAGTAAGGGAAAAACACAGGGCAAACTAAGCTATAAGTCAGAAAGAAGCAAACAAACACACACACGCGCCAAACTAAATCTATCCTAATCTATCTCCAAAGTCCAAAGCAGGAGCACTAACTAACTAAGTGTTCCCTCCACGAACGCCAACCCACAAAGAGACACAAAACAGAAAGTTCTCAGGGTGGGTCTGCCTTAGTCCCCCCTCCAACGCTGGGATTGGAGGATGATGCTTTCTGAGGAGATCAATTCTCATCAGGATTGGGAGTTGAATGTGCCTGTCATCGCTTCCAAAAAAAAAACCCAAACCCCGATTTTTAAAAAAATATTGCACGTGAACCACAGGACGCAGAAAGTTGAGAGTAGTCTCAAAATGACCCCCATCCACGACTCTCTGTGCACAAGAATTTTCAGAACGATAGCTTAACCCCCCCCCCAGTTATCCCCGATTCTTTTCCGCAATGCAATCCTATGGGCGAAAAGCCGAAAACGCCGTTTGAGCCGCGCGGTTGACCCGATTTTCACAAAAACATTGCACGTGAACCACAGGACGCAGAAAGTTGAGAGTAGTCTCAAAATGACCCCCATCCACGACTCTCTGAGCACAAGAATTTCCAGAATGATAGCTTCAAAAAGAACGTAGTTATCCGCGATTATTTGCCGCAATGCAATCCTATGGCGAAATGTTTTCAAGATGGCGACCGGAGCGCTCTGCCTGAACTAGGAGCTCCGAAAAATTGTCGCTTCTCTTCGCCTTGCTTCTAGGGGTCCGCGGTCCACTCCTACTCCGCCTCTGGGTAAGGCGGAGCAGGCCAATCCGCTACTGCTTCTACGCTCCTAATCGGAGCGGATCACACCCCTACTTTTCTATACCGCTTCCATACTGCTTCCATAGTGCAATTTCCTGCTTGGTGTAGATTAGGCCTAAAAGGAACAAGTAGGAAAGCGCCCCCACAACTTAGGTTGGCTGGCTGCTCCTTGTCACTATTTTCCCTCCCCAGCTCAGATACTGAACATGACAAAAAGTCTAGGAAAGATGAAGATCCCGCTGGAACGCCTGAGTGGGGCTAACTTTGCCATCCCGGAATGACTAATACAATCTTGTTTATTAATACCCATCAAACTCTTTGTGTGTGTTCTTCCCACAATTTCAATAGCCTGTTCTTAGGTTTCCCACATCCCACCTTTTTCTCCCCAGATATTCTGCTAGCTCTTCAGACTGTTTGGAAGTTTATTGATTTTTGATACTAGAATTCACTGAACATCCAAAGAAACACACAGTATAAACAAAGCACACGGTAAGTTCAAGGAGACGCTAAATGACCGTCCACAAACTTTTTGGAAAAGTTGGCGGCTTTCAGACATTCTGCTGTGGCTGGGATTCTATGCACAATGATATGGGAGAAAGCCCTGACTTCACAGCATTCTCAGGAAAACATTGAGTAAACACGCACAAGATCAGGCTGCAAGAATGATATTTTGATTTTGAACATCTGTAAACGGGATGAAAGGGTGGCACTGACCCAAATGTGCATCCCAACTTGAAACTACTCTTTTTGTCCTTCTCCCATAATCGAGTATTACTTGGTTCACCAGATGGCCATGCCATCTGGGGATGATAGGAATTGCAGTTGAATACATCTGGGGAAGGCTGGACTAGCCTAAGGAAAGATTTGGAGGAGAGATCTATGAATGACTGCTAGCCACAACAGTTGAGTGGAAAGTCAGAGACTGTATGCCAGCTGTCCCCAACCTGGTTCCCTCCAGATGTGTTAGATTACAACTCCCATCATCATTCAGCCAGCATGGGCTACCAATCCCAACAGCACCTGGGGGGGGGGCACTGTGGGAGGCAAGATCATGGGCTACATGGACACACCTTGGCCTCACCCTGCAGGGCTCTTTTGCTCCCTTCTCTCTAGTGTGTTAATAACATCAAGACGTGACACACCAGAGAGGATCAGGCATCCTTCTCATCCCTCCCCACAGTGGCACAAAGCTTCTCTTGGCCGTTTAACGAGAGTCTTGCAGATGAAAATGAACGAGAACGGAAACCGATCCTGGATGCCAGATGAATGTTGCAGCGGCCCAGATGAAGAGGGAGGACGGAGGTGGAGCAGGCTGGGTGATCTCCCCAGAAGTGATGGATGGCCCCGCGTTTGATTTAGGCTCGTTTCCTCATCATGCAAAAGCAAAACTGTCGCACATCTATTTGGCCCCTCTGGAGTGGAGCATATTTCATAGGCAGAGCGACCGCGGCGGAGGCAGCAGGTGCTCCATTACGAGAATGACTTTCCTAAATTGCTGCCGAGTCCTCCGTCGAAGGCGTCACATTAGTGACCAATTACCTGTGACTTGTCAATGGATGCCTGGCTGGGAAAACACAGGCGGATGCTCGTCTGGAAGGCAGAAGTCTTCAAGCAGAACGGAGCTTGTCCAGGGCTCACCAGGCTCAGGCCTGGAACTGCCTTCTAGTGTCAGGGCTCAGAGCTCTGCACATGTGCAGAATTATTATTATTATGATTATGATTAATTTATTTATATAGCACCATCAGTGTACATGGTGCTGTACAGAGTAAAACAATAAAATAGCAAGACCCTGCCGCATAGGCTTACATTCTAATAGAATCATAATAAAACAGTAAGAAGGGGAAGAGAATGCACCAAACAGGCACAGGCGAGAGTAAAACTAGCAGTATAAAAGTCAGATCAAAATCAAGTTTTAAAAGCTTTAGAAAAAAGAAAAGTTTTTAGCCGAGCTTTAAAAACTGCGATTGAACTTGTAGTTCGCAAATGTTCTGGAAGAGCGTTCCAGGCGTAAGGGGCAGCGGAAGAGAATGGACGAAGCCGAGCAAGGGAAGTAGAGACCCTTGGGCAGGTGAGAAACATGGCATCAGAGGAGCGAAGAGCACGAGCGGGGCAATAGTGTGAGAGGAGAGAGGAGAGATAGGAAGGAGCTAGACAGTGAAAAGCTTTGTAGATCCTTTGTGCTTTGAAGGCCCTTTCATTGGCACTGACCTCCACAAAGGGTGCAGAGAAGTGAGAGTATTTTCCAGGGAGTGGATTAACTTGATTTCTGGCTTTGCATTTCTTCTCTTATGTCCCAGGGCCCACAGAGCTTGAGGGACCATGGAACTAACCCTGTAGGGCTTCAGCTTATGTACTCATGCAAGAGAGGCACCTGTAATTAATCTATGGAGACCCGGGGGATGCATGGCCCCGTGCAATTCTGGATGGGGGACTTTTTTAAAAAAGGCACCAAGCAATTTGAGACTCACCAGTACCAACTCTAAGTAAAGGGCAAAAAAAAAATGTTAAAGAAGTTAAAACTGTATGCTTTCTCAGGGGAAATGCACCTGGAAACAAAATACTTGTTTTGCTTGATCAAACAAGATGGCTATCTAGTGCTTTGCTTCTAGTTGCAGCAAATCAGAGCAAGGCGTGAAGGTGCTTTCCGGTTCTTCATGCCGAGCAGATGGACAGCCTCTGACCATGCAGGTTTCACTTAGCTAGCATGACTGATAGCTTGTTTATTTATTTATTTATTGCATTTATATACCGCCCATAGCCGAAGTGCTCTGGGCAGTTTACAAAAGTGAAAAACAGTAAATATACTAAGTTTAAAAACATAAAAAGCATATAACAACAGTATCCTTATTAAAAACAGCTATTCTGGGATCCATTAAAACAAACAAACTCAGCTCATGTTGTTCAATGCTGTGAAATGCCTGGGAGAAGTTTTCCCTCCTCCATGGACATAAAGCCATCTAAGCCAGGAGCCATCGCCACATCTGGATCTGCACCTCCGTCGGTAGGGAAAGGGAAGCCAATGTGAGCGTCAGAAGTCAGGGTGATTTGAAGCCAATGAGGGAGGCCTTTCGCGGAGTGCAGCCACTGCAGCACAGCTGGGAGCTCTCAGTTCTCCAGCCCCCTCCCCAGAGCATTTGCTCTGCTGCCCATTCAGTGCAAGGCTGAAGCCCAGCTAAGGCTCCACACAGTGCCTGTGCAAAGGACCAAGAGCCAGGGAGAGAGAGGCTGCTTCCAACTCCACGACTTCTGATGTCCAAGAGAAGCAACCCCCCAGAGAAGCTCATTCATCTGGGCTTGAAGGCATATGCTTGGGGAATTTGAGCGAAGCCATGTGCAAGTGAAAGGACAGGAACGAAGGCAGCACCCTATTTGCCACAGAGGGCAAAGGGTAGTCAAGAGGTCCGTTCTTGGGGGAGATTTCGTTCTAATCCAAAGTCCAAAACTTTGCAGCAGAAGTGGAAAGAAGAGCAATATTTGTCATTGCATCTTGGTCACTGCTTCCTTCTTCCTGTCTTCTGCCTCTTCACTGACCGTAGCGAACATCAGCTCCAAAGTGCAGAAAATCCTTTAGAAGGTATAAGAAGGCAACTGTGAGAAGGATCTCCATTTGGCCAACAAGGACAGAAACACACAATCCTTCCTTTTCTCTGGCCATGCCTGCTCCTCTGTTGGTCAGCCTTCCCCCAATGTGGTGTTCTCCAGATGTGTTTGACTACAAGCATAGCGGGCTGGGAGATTCTGGGACCTGTAGTCCAACACATCTCGAGGGCACCAGGTTGGGGAAGGCTGCTGCAGGTAACTGAGAGGCGCCTTTTTAAACTGGGAATGTGGACTAGCCTGATGATGTCTCCCAGTTACCAAGCGTGTGCATTGTGAGTGCAGTGCAAGACGCCCTGAGTAGACACTGCTGCCTGTCCACCCGAGGGAAGGACCCACCTGTGGCCACCGGTGGCACCCAACCCTTTTGGTGTGAGTCCAGATGCTTTCCTATGGATGCAAACGGGGTGTGCGTGTGAGGTGGGGGCAAATCCGGGCTGCAGGGAAGGCAGATATGGGAGTGTGGTGCCTCTTCATCAGTTCAGTTGGCTCTCCTTCAGCTGTTTCCATTCAAGCTGGTCATTATAAGAACCTTGGAGCTTTTAAAAAGTGGCGTGTGAGGGCCAAACTATAAATTACTATAATTGCATAGTTAGCAGCTATGTCTTGGGGAGGGGGATTTCAACACCTTGCGATTCAGGAGAAATCCCTGTCCTCCTGTGTACAACAATGTTCTCTCTCTCTCTCTCTCTCTCTCTCTCTCTCTCTCTCTCTCTCTCTCTCTCTCTCTCTCTCTCTCTCTCTCTCTCTCTCCCCCTCTCTCTCTCCCTCTCTCTCCCCCCGCCCTCCCAGTGCCAGACCTCCTCTTTCCCACGTTCTGTGGAAGAGCATGGAAAAGGTGCTTTAAATAATTAAATAAATCCCACACTCGGAGATTTCCGCTCCGTTGACTTGCTCAGGCAGAACTTCCAAAATGTTCCTGGGCTTGTGCCAAAGATGTTAATTATAAATGAACATCTAACCCATTCGTTAGCAGCTGAATGCAGCCTCCCCCTCTTAGACTGAGGAAAGGGAAGCACCCAAATGCAACGGAAACAGGGAGGAAGGACTGAGGATACAGAGGACATGGCCCTGATATTGCATTTGCACAATTCTCGGACAGATATAAGGACTAAGGCAACCTCTGTCCCAATTTCCTATCACCACCAGTTCGGACAAAACATTATTGCTAGCAGGTCGTATCATTTTCGCTTTTAAGCGAGTGAACAAGACCAATAATTTGCAAAGTGGCAATTTCATAGGAAGAGGAGCCATTTCTCTGTAGCATCTGGCCATGTAATGAGGGGGTGATGCCCCCCATTCCCTCCTGAATCAGAAATCCAGGAGTGGTAAACTTCTGCTCACCCTTGGAGCAGATGCGACAGAGAAATGCTTCAGTATATTATCTCGCACTCTTCTGACATCTGGGGGAAAAGAGTGATTCAATTTTTTTAAAAAAGGGCGGGGGGGGGGAAACAATTTTATTTATTTATTTATTAATTTACCATATTTATATACCACTCCACATATAAATAGAATTTGGAGTGGTGATCATAAGAAATAAAACAGTAAGAAGATTAAAAGATTAAAACAGATCTTAAAATTGTTCATTTTAAAACAGCTGTTTTGGGGGGCACTGGAAGCAGCACAGTGTTGGTGCTTGCCTGACCTCCAGGGGCAGTGAATTCCAAAGAAAAGGGGGCACCACACTGAAGGCTCTGCTCCTGGTGGACGCCAGTTGGGCCATAGGTCCATGTGGAACTATCAGGAGCATGCCCTCAGATGACCAATGATGTCCCGTAACTGGAGGAGATAGAGTTTTGTGAAATGGCCCTCCAACAACATTGTTTCTCTGATTCAGTACACTTCAGCAGGTAATTTGGGAGTAAATCCCATTGAACGGAGTGGGACTGACTTCTGATTAGACATCAGAGGAGGGCAACCAGGATGATCAGGGGTCTGGAAACAAAGCCCTATGAAGAGAGACTGAAAGAACTGGGCATGTTTAGCCTGGAGAAGAGAAGATGGAGGGGAGACATGAGAGCACTCTTCAAAGACTTGAAAGGTTGTCACACAGAGGAGGGCCAGGATCTCTTCTCGATCCTCCCAGAGTGCAGGACACGGAATAACGGGCTCAAGTTAAAGGAAGCCAGATTCCAGCTGGACATCAGGAAAAAACTTCCTGATTGTTAGAGCAGTACAACAACGGAATCAGTTGCCTGGTGAGGTTGTGGGCTCTTCCACACTAGAGGCCTTCAAGAGGCAGCTGGACAACCCTCTGTCAGGGATGCTTTAGGGTGGATTCCTGCCTTGAGCAGGGGGTTGGACTCGATGGCCTTGTAGGCCCCTTCCAACTCTGCTATTCTAGGATTCTAGCATTCTATACAGAGGATTGCACTGTTAATCCCTGGTTCTTCCCCTGGCCTCACACCAGTCCCAAAACAGCATGGGATCCCTTTTAAACATTATAGTCTACCTTTGAATAAAGCATCTTAACGTTCTTTGCAATACATTCATATATATATATATATTATCCAACTATTAAAAAGGGTTTTCATAGTAGGTCAGGACAGGTTTTTAAATAGGGTTGAATAGAACAGCACACCTGTGGTTAATAATTTTAACAAGGCTGCTTCAATCACTTTCCTCTCTTGGGAGGGATATTTATTTATCACTGCACGTCTTGAATAAAATGAGCAGCTGGAGGAAGGCTCTGCCCATTCTGTAAAGGGCAGATAGATAATAGAATCATAGAATAGCGGCGTTGGAAGGGGCCTACAAGGCCATCGAGTCCAACCCCCTGCTCAGTGCAGGAATCCACCCTAAAGCATCCCTGGCAGAGGGTTGTCCAGCTGCCTCTTGAAGGCCTCTAGTCTGGGAGAGCCCACAACCTCCCTAGGGAACTGATTCCATTGTCATACTGCTCTAACAATCAGGAAGTTTTTCCTGATGTCCAGCTGGAATCTGGCTTCCTTTAACTTGAGCCCGTTATTCCGTGTCCTGCACTCTGGGAGGATCGAGAAGAGATCCTGGGCCTCCTCTGTGTGACAACCTTTTAAGTATTTGAAGACTGCTATCATGTCTCCCCTCCATCTTCTCTTCTCCAGGCTAAACATGCCCAGTTCTTTCAGTCTCTCTTCATAGGGCTTTGTTTCTAGACCCCTGATCATCCTGGTTGCCCTCTTCTGAACACGCTCCAGCTTGTCTGCATCCTTCTTGAAGTGTGGTGCCCAGAACTGGACGCAATACTCTAGATGAGGCCTAACCAGGGCCGAATAGAGAGGAACCAGGACCTCACGTGATTTGGAAGCTATACTTCTATTAATGCAGCCCAAAATAACATTTGCCTTTCTTGCAGCCATATCGCACTGTTGGCTCCTATTCAGCTTGCGATCTACAACAATTCCAAGATCCTTCTCGTTTGTAGTATTGCTGAGCCAAGTATCCCCCATCACACCAGGTGAGTCAGCCCTGCAATTTCTGATTGGAAGAACTTGGTGATTTTCTGTTCCAGTGACTCAGGTGAGGCCCATGGTGGTCAGGGAGCATTTCTCATCCCATGTATGATGGGAATTTTCTCCCAGCATGCTTTGTAATGTTCCAAGGGATCCCAGGGCATCCCTCACATTACGCATTGCAACTACTTGGGACATCTGTCAGGGATGCTTTAGGGTGGATTCCTGCATTGAGCAGGGGGTTGGACTTGATGGCCTTGTAGGCCCCTTCCAACTCTGCTATTCTATGATTCAATGTAGTTCATCTGCCCTGAGATCCGAGTGATACAGGGCGGGATACAAATGTTTTAAATAAATAAATAATAAATAAATGTGCACGGCAGGTGGCGCAGCTGAGCCTTCTGGGATAGCATCAGCATGTGGGCTTCACCTGATTTTTCAGGGCCCTTCCCCTGAACTCTGATTTTAGTATCAGCACTTTTGCAAACGCGCTGAGGGATCACCCACCTGGTGAGGCTGGAAGACGATGCTGGAGAGCTGCACATCGTCTGGGAGAGGAAGAGGGAATCCCTTGGCCAGTCGTGCTGGAATGTAAAATTCACGGAAGTCATGGGATGAAGCAGAAGGGGCAGCCAGGTGGAGGCAGAGTGGAGGAATGGCAGCCTCCGTTCCAACTGTGCACATTTGTTTCCTCGCACCAGGGCTATATTAGCCCTCCCTGAGATTCTCTGAGAAGAAAAGCCAAATTCTGCAATCTAAATGTATCATACAACTTATTGCTGGTTGGTTGGTTTTGTTTTTATGTCTTTATGCTGAAATTGTCTTTGTCTCTCCCATCCAGAAGGAGCCACTCAGAGCCCTGAAGACGATCTTCACAGTTCAGACAGCTCCACACATTTCCAGATATCTGTGCATTAGCCATGAGAACTAGAAACTTGCTTTAAACAAATCAACACAAAAGGATTGTGACTGTTCACCAGATGCCAAGGCGGTTTTTTAATTTTATTTTTTGCGTGGAAACAGTGAACACTTATCCAGTTTCAAACCATTGGAGCTCACTAGAAGCTTCTTTACATTTTAAAAAATCCTACCTTACTGGGGCTTTCTGTTCCCGCTTTCTTTCTGGGATTATGATTGGCCCCATTACATGGGTGACCACAGGTGGCTACGTGGTTTGAAATTGAATATTTCCCCTCTCTCTGTGCTCCATCCATTTCCTTTCAGTTTAATAAGACTGTGCCATCTAGTGGCATAATTATAGTGCAATGCTGTGTTTACACACCGGGAGATCCTGCTATTTCCTGGCTATTCCCACATTGAGTTTTATAAAAAGTGAGATTTCCAGGGGATAGCGCAGGAGACGTTCTGGACATTGACAACTTGTATAGTGGACCTGCAAACTTCCATGAGTGGCCAATCACAAGGTGCAATAAATCACTCATTTAGAGAATTGGACGGTATTTGTAGCAATTATGTAAATTGGAAAATTGATTCAATTGGTCCACCGAGCAAATGTTGGATTCTCTTTTCTCTTCTGGGAGAGCTGTCCATGGGGGAGTATCCTCTCTGGTGTACCAGTTTCTCCTACATGCCCAAGGCCAGACTCCTCCATTCCTGTTTGGTCCTTGGTAAGCTAATGAGAAGAAGATCAGGACGGGATGGAGATGGCATCTGCCCACATTGCCTTTGTCCACTGTACTTCTCTTCCAGACTGATGGGATTTTCCACCTTGTTTCAACTTCAGCCTTTCCCTCCTTCCACCCTCCTCTCGTTCTTTGAGATCCAAATGGCGGCCCCTTTGCCTTCTTCAAGGAATGTATCATATTACATCCTCAGTGATGTCTACCAAATACTGCATTGGGATCCAACCCCATCCAGGGGCTTTCTGGGAAGCCCGAGGAAAGTGAACCTTTCTACCTCTCTTCCCTGGTCAATGAAATGGCCATAATGAAGGACTACTTCACAGAACTGTAGGGATAAGAAATGAAATCAGCTTAGGCTGATATACCAACTTCGCCCTTATCTGGACAGAGATAGACTAGCTACAGTTATCCATGCTCTGATAACCTCTCGTTTGGATTACTGCAATGCGTTATACGTGCGGCTGCCTTTGAAAATGGTCCGGAAACTTCAACTGGTACAAAACAGGGCAGCACGGTTACTAACAGGGATTGGCCGACGAGACCACATCACGCCAGTCCTTTTCCAGCTTCATGGGCTGCCAGTCCAGGTCCAGGCCCGATTCAAAGTGCTGGTATTAACATTTAAAGCCCTAAACAGCTTGGGGCCAGGCTATCTGAAGGAACGCCTCCTCCCATATGTACCTGCCCGGACCCTAAGGTCATCCTCAGGGGTCCTTCTCCGCGAGCCCCTGCCAAAGGAAGTGAGGCAGGTGGCTACCAGGAGCAGGGCCTTCTCTGCTGTGGCACCCCGGCTGTGGAATGAGCTCCCCAGAGAGGTCCACCTGGTGCCTACAGTGTACTCCTTTGTCGCCAGGTGAAGACCTTTTTATTCTCCCAGCATTTTAACAGTCTATAAATAAATTTTAACTTGGTGTTTTCAATTTGTAATTTTGCATTGCTGCTGTTTTTATCTGGTTGAGCTTTTATATTGTATTTTATATGATGGTTTTATACTGTTGTTTTATACTTTGAATGGTTTTAATTTTTGTGAACCACCCAGAGAGCTCCACCTATTGGGCGGTATAGAAATTAAATAAATAAATAAATAAATAAATAAATAAAAGTTTATAGTTGTGCACTTTGCACAGCAATGAGACCCAGTCCTTACCATTAATTTGGGGCATGAGGCTGCTTGTAGCAAAGTAGTTCATGAGAACTTCTATTAGTTGTACCTGGGCATTGGGAGAGAAAGCAGAAATGGGAAATCAAGATTAAAAGGACGGGAAGGGAGCCGTGAGTCCACGAATCCCCTCACAACCACAACTTTTACCCTGCTGCAGGAAAGCTTACCTTTGTGGGGCTCCACGTCTGCCTTGGTCTATACTACTTGAGCATAGAATCATAGAATCATAGAATAGCAGAGTTGGAAGGGGCCTACAAGGCCATCGAGTCCAACCCCCTGCTCAATGCAGGAATCCACCCTAAAGCATCCCTGACAGATGGTTGTCCAGCTGCCTCTTGAAGGCCTCTAGTGTGGGAGAGCCCACAACCTCCCTAGGTCGCTGATTCCATTGTCGCACTGCTCTAACAGTCAGGAAGTTTTTCCTGATGTCCACCTGGAATCTGGCTTCCTTTAACTTGAGCCCGTTATTCCGTGTCCTGCACTCTGGTAGGATCGAGAAGAGATCCTGGCCCTCCTCTGTGTGACAACCTTTTAAGTATTTGAAGCAATTGCAAGCCAACAGGTAGGACCCAAGAACTGAAGAAGAGCCGTGCTAGGTGACACTCTGTTGGATTGGTCCAGCGTTCTGCTTGCACAGTGGCCAACCAAACGCCCCAATGGGCAACCCTCAAGTAGGATATGAGTGCCGTAGCACCCTCCTGGCCATGCTCCCCAGCAACGGGTTACTGGAACTAATATATAGACATTACGTCTAGTAGCCATGGATAGCCTTCTCCTCCAGGAATTTGTCTCGTCCCCTTTTAATGCCATCCCAATTGGGGGCCATCGCTACATCTTGTGGTAGCGAATGCCATAGTTTAACTATACACTGTGTGAAGAAGAACCTCCTTTTATCTGTTCTGAATCTCCCACCAAGGGGCTGTCTATACATGGGGGAAGACCCCACGATGGCTGCGGATCTGCGCTGCGTCAGTTAGACGACGCAAGCGCAGGTCCACAGCTACTGCAGGGCTTCCCCGCGATGCTGCGTTTTGAAAAAGTCAGGGATTCACTTTGACTTTTTCAAACAGAGCGACGTCAACACTCCGCTTCTGCTATGTAATGTCACTCCAGGGCCAGGTGGAGCCTGGTGGAAGGTGACCATCAATGGGTCACCTTCCACCAGGAAGAGAGTGGGGGTGGCTCCAGGACCCAGATGGCTGCCCAGAAACCTCAAACTCCTTCCTCGGCATCAGTATTACCCGACACCACACCCGGCGAGGGAAAGCATGGGTTTGAAGGGGGAGGCGGTGGTAACTCATCGCCATGAAGACAACCTCCCTAGAGGACTGAGAAGGCATTTGTCATGCCTTACCTGGAGGAAGAGGAGGCGGAGAGCCAGCACAATGGGCCCCATCCGGAGCTAGGCAAAGAGCTGGAAGCACCCCCCTGAAACCATTAGAAGAGTAGCCCGGTCCCTCCAGTCTCGTTCATGGACTCCCCACAA
The DNA here is from genome assembly GCF_023053635.1 of Elgaria multicarinata webbii. Classification (NCBI taxonomy): domain Eukaryota; kingdom Metazoa; phylum Chordata; class Lepidosauria; order Squamata; family Anguidae; genus Elgaria; species Elgaria multicarinata. The sequence continues at coordinate 217,782,155 of NC_086171.1, read as the reverse complement.
ATGCAGGAGGCAGAGCTGGAGGTGATTCATCCCTCCAAACAGCCTAGGCTCAGACACAAGCAGCTGAGAAGCAAGAAGAAGCCACAGTGTGGGGCCTCCTTAAAAGCAATACGCTGACCTAATTTGCCAGCTGTGCTGATTAACGACCAGCTATAAATCAGCACAGCTAGAGCCTGATCTATGCTGCAGACAACTGCGAGTTAACCTCAGTGTGTCACCTTGCTTCTCCGGACCTTGCTGATTACTGGACCCTCGACGACCCACCGAGACCACCCTCCTGGACACCCCTGACTGGCTTTTATACTTGGCACAACTGACTTCTGTGAATCTTCCTCTGGACTGCTTTTGACCTTGCCCCTGCCTTTCCCTGCTACGCTATTTGGATTCCTGTGTATGACCTTGGACTGGGCTGGCTTCTCTCTTTGTTTATACCTGGGACTATCTGAGCCTTGACCAGGGTGCTGGCCAGCCTCAAAACAGGACAGCATTTGTGTGTATCCCCAGATGGTTGAGAAGGATATTGGGGAGAATGGGCTCATGGAAGAAGACCGGTAAGCCCCAGTCCATTCATTCATCTCACTGAGAACTGGACCTTCTGACTATGACTCTGGAATAATATAATAGCAGAGTTGGAAGGGGCCTACAAGGTCAACGAGTCCAAACCCCTGCTCAATGCAGGAATCCACCCGAAAGCATCCCTCACAGAGGGTTGCCCAGCTGCCTCTTGAAGGCCTCTAGTGTGGGAGAGCCCACAACCTCCCTGGGTCACTGATTCCATTGTCGTACTGCTCTAACAGTCAGGAATCCCTCAAGATCACACAAGAAGACTATGGGTCATGAAATTTAGGACACCAAAAAGATCTTACTGAAAAGAACCCAACATCTGAGTGCTTCAAGGACAGCTGCAACCTACATGAGGGTAAAGGAAAGAGAAAGCAATGGGTTTTCGAATGCATTAGAAAGAGTCAGTAGGGCAAGATGAACTGAGCCATGTCAGTGGAGCAAGTCACACTGTAATGGCTGCTGGTGATCCTTTTGTCATTTGTGCTTCTGCATCCTATGGGGACCTTTCTGGCTGAAAGGTGGCATAGAAATAAATGAAAACATAACAAATGTCCAGTGTGTTCAAACCCAGATCACACGAGCCACAATTCCCATGCCATGTAAGCAAGCTTAAAGTCAAGTGAATTTTCAGGGTATTACCTAAGTAACAATATTTTATATTATGGTTTTATACTGTTGTTTTATATTATGAATGGTTTTAATTTTTGTGAACCGCCCAGAGAGCTCCGGCTATTGGGCGGTATAGAAATGTAATAAATAAATAAATAAATAAATAATAAATATTTGGTGCCCCTCATTAGGCAAACAAAGATATTTTTTCTGGTATGAAGATGGTACAGCACCATTGTAGAGAACTTCACCCCTATTGCTCACCTGCCAAGTTTCAGGGAGCCAAAGATCATGGTAGCGTTGACAGTAACGTTGGCCGAAATGGTGGTTGCCTGGAATCAAAGAGAAGCAAGATGAGCCTGCTTTGCAAACATATCAACAACTTTAAAAATCATACCAAATGGTTTAAAATTGTTTTGGGTATGGAGATATTTGCAAAAAAAAAAGCATTAGAAAGCTAAAAAATGAAGGGAGTGGGGAGACGTCTGAGAAGACATTTGTGGGTAAAAAGAAGTGGACATGTACAAAATTAAGAAAGAAGGTAACCAATAGAATCAGTTACCTAGGGAGGTTGTGGGCTCTCCCACACTCGAGGCCTTCAAGAGGCAGCTGGACAACCCTCTGTCACGGATGCTTTAGGGTGGATTCCTGCGTTGAGCAGGGGGTTGGACTCGATGGCCTTGTAGGCCCCTTCCAACTCTGCTATTCTAAGAGTCTGGGAATAAAAATGGAAACAGGCAGAAGTGTGGATCCTCAAAAATGATGAAGATGGAGATGGAAGAGGAGGTTTAGGACACTGAGCTTTCTTAGATGAGCATTTTATAGCATGCTCATGACTGGCCACTCATGGATCATAGAATCATAGAATCGCAGAGTTGGAAGGGGCCTACAAGGCCATCGAGTCCAACCCCCTGCTCAATGCAGGAATCCACCCGAAAGCATCCCTGACAGATGGTTGTCCAGCTGCCTCTTGAAGGCCTCTAGTGTGGGAGAGGCCACAACCTCCCTAGGTCACTGATTCCATTGTCGTACTGCTCTAACAGTCAGGAAGTTTTTCCTGATGTCCAGCTGGAATCTGGCTTCCTTTAACTTGAGCCCGTTGTTCCATGTCCTACACTCTTTTGATGACACAGTAATCCTCCTGTGCATCTCCTGCTCCTTCTGCAGTTCTTTTTGTTACAAAATAAGACTCCAAAAACCCAACTCTTCTGAACTATAACAATATTTGTCATAAATTCCTGCTTTGTGCAGGAGAAGTTGTGCTACAAAATGCCCACTAGAGGGCACTGTCCCATTGAACCGAATGGGCCACGTGGTCGCTGCTTTCTTCCCCTTTCTTCTGTGTGATTCTGCTCGTTTCTATTGCAGAAGAGAAGCAGGGAGCAGAGCGATGGTAAGGAAACGCGATTTTCTCCCCATCTGAAAATCTTCAATGACCAGGTCGGAAGGAGCTGCAAAATGTTTACCACTGGCAGCAATGTGTATCCTAAACTTACCACACCAATCACAAACAGGGGAGCCAGGGTAGAATTGGGGAGAATGGCAAATGCTTGAACATCGACTGAAGGAGTCAGTGACAGACTTTCAGGTGTGATCATCAGAGATGGAGCAGAAGAAGGCAAGACTTTGAGCATCATTGGCATGTTGGGGTACCGCTCCTTCAACTACGGGTAAAGAACAAAGACAGCATTCTTACACAGCTACTCCACTATGATCTCTTGAAGAAGTGAGACCCTGGCCGTAGCTAGACCTGAGGATTATCCCAGGCAAATGGAGGGGTCGTCCCTGCCTGCTCCCGGGATCCCCTGTGTGTCATTTGGATGCACAGGGATGATCCTGGGACAATCCTGGGATATAGGCCTGGTCTACCCATGGCCCCAGATAAAGGTGTCTTTGTTATTTAAAAAATTCCTATCCATTAGCCCAACTTTCCCCAAACTCTTGTGACCTGGGGCACTATCATGGATTAAAAAGGGACCACGTCACTCTGACACTCCAAAAGTGACACTCCCCCCCCCCCTATAGTTCTCCCCGAAGAATAAGCAGGCATCCTCTATGGAACCATGGAATAACAAAATGAATAGAACTTCTCAGAATCCTTCTCTCCCCTTTGGGCCTGTGGAACCAGTATGGACTCATGATTCATGGGCAATCCCAGTGCACCCATCAGTGATAGAGTGGGACAGGGGGTCTGGAAGGGGTCTGGGCAGCAGGGCTAGAGCCCCCTTATACTGGCTGGTGGTGGGTGGGGTGCACCCTCCCAGGGATGTCCGGGCAAGATAAGACTGCTGTTGTAGTCAAGGCTGCTTGGTAAAGAAGAGGGAGAGGTATCACCCATCTTCTAGGGCCCAGGAACTGAGTACTTGCTGTGCCCCTGGAACAGAGTTTCATCTGAACTGAATCGAGAGCTCACATGTGTGTGCAGATGGAGAAGGAGGGAGACAGAGTTGAGGTTGAGCGTGAAGAGGATGAGCTCTGGATACTAAAGGTCAAGTTCTTCTACCATTCTATAATATTCATGAACTATATCTGGATCCCTTTGGAATTTAAATTTAGTATTGGATTGCCTTGAACCCTCCCAGCCTTAAAATTGTATTTATTTATTTATTTATTTATTTATTTATTACATTTTTATACCGCCCTCTAGCCAAAGCTCTCTGGGTGGTTCACAAAAATTAAAACCATGAAGAACTTAATAAAACAACCAACAAACTAAAAACACAAAGGCCCTCCTCCTAGTAGCCACCTGCCTTACTTCCTTTGGCAGGGGCTCACGGAGAAGGGCCCCTGTAGATGATCTTAAGGTCCGGGCAGGTACATATGGGAGGAGGCGTTCCTTCAGATAGCCTGGCCCCAAACCGTTTAGGGCTTTGAATGTCAATACCAGCACTTTGAATCTGGCCTGGACCTGGACTGGCAGCCAATGAAGCTGGAAAAGGACTGGCGTGATGTGGTCTCGTCAGCCAGTCCCTGTTAGTAAACAGGCTGCCCTGTTTTGTACCAGTTGAAGTTTCCGGACCGTTTTCAAAGGCAGCCCCACGTATAACGCCTTGCAGTAATCCAAATGAGAGTTTATCAGAGCATGGATCACTGTAGCTAGTCTATCTCTGTCCAGATAAGGGCGCAGTTGGTATATCAACCTAAGCTGATAAAAGATGCTCTTTGCCACTGAGTTCACCTGTGCCTCAAGTGACAGTTCTGGATCCAAGAGCACCCCCAAACTACGGACCCGATCCTTTAGGGAGAGTGCAACTCCGTCCAGGACAGGAGAAACATCACCTCACCGGACAGATGAACCACCCGCAAATAGTACCTCCGTCTTGTCTGGATTGAGGGCTCTTGACATGGGCTGTGTCTGGGAAGCCTGGTGCGCCCTCCCTCCACTGAGATGACATCACTCCACATATATTGGTGGGGGCAGGAGTGCATCCAACGTTTCATGGGGCCTCCTTGCTCTGATGAATCCAAAAAGCTGGCTTGAGGTCAGGTTGTCTTGCAACACAAGGGTTTGCCCCAGCACACAGTTGGGTTGCAATACTTTTCAAACCCATTTGAAGCAATATATATTTAAAGGCAACGCAGTTCAGAAAACTGCTGGGTGCTCTCCTCCACTTCCTCCAAGCAGCAAGAATGCCAGGGGAGGCTCTTAAAAGCTTTTGTTTTCTTTGGGCAAGAAAGGGCACAACACAAGTAAATGCTTTTCGTCTTCACATATTTGCAACAGATCTGTGCCCAATTCCATCTTAAGTGTGACCGTGGAGGGCAAAGTTGATGTCGTTATCTCATAACTTGGGGAATTGAGGATTGGAGAAATCCACAAACAGATCCACAAACAGCTAGCACACTCCCCGTCCCTCCCCCCACTAATCATTCAGCAATTCATCATTACTCTTTTTTTTAATGGAATCTGTCATGAAAGAAGCTTAATGCCAAGAGATAACCTGTGGAATGAAGGGTTCAAAGTCTTTAGTGTTCAGCCGGATTTGGAATTCCTTGGGAATCTGCAGCAGGAAAAACAGACATTTAGGCAATGAGAGATATAAGCTACAATCCGGGAAAGAAGTCGGTTCAGCCCCCTCAATTTACCTTTTGCTTTCCTACCAATGGCCCTAGCTGAACCTTAGCTGCAGAACCTACTGTCAAAGCCAAAATTCAGTTGTGGAACATACAAGCATTGTTTTCTGAGCAGCATCAACCCGGATGCACCAGAATTCTCTTTATGTAAATTATTCATAATATTTTAATATTAATTAATTTTCATAGAATTGTGGAGTTGGAAGGGGCCAGAAAGATAATCTAGTCCAACCCTCTGAATGTGCAGTAAAACTAGTTAAACCATCCATAAGAGATGGCTGTCCAGAGATGGAGAACCCACAACCTCTATAGGTAAACTGTTCTACTATTGAACAGGTCTTACCATCAAGAAGTTTTATTGCTCATTTATTGCTCGTGTGTGTGTGTGTGTGTGTGTGTGTGTGTGTGTGTGTGTCTGATGATGTCTTCATCCCTGTTAATCATAACGTCCTGGGGCTTTGAGCCCGTGAGCCCTGGTTCCCTGCGTCCCCATGCTGACCCTCTTCGGCAAAGTCCTGCCTGCAAGCCCGGCTCCCGCTCCTCCGTACCATGTCATCGGTGATCACAAAAGTCAGGGCTCCTGCATTGTAGTATACATTGCCAGCTGTGTTGAAGAAGTAAGTGGAGATCCCGAAATAGAGCATGCGGTCGTGATCCACAGGGAAATCCAAAGGAGGCGGTGGAAAAGGGGCAGGAGAGCGGTGGGTGAAGGAAAAGAATTCGCCCTGATGGCAGACAAAACCAAAAAAATAAGGAAGACAGGTGAAGAGAGCAGAACGGCAGTGAAGCTGTCTCAACAACCCAACTGAACCACCACTCACCCCTTTCGCCTTCATAGAATCCTAGAATAGCAGAGTTGGAAGGGGCCTACAAGGCCATCGAGTCCAACCCCCTGCTCAAGGCAGGAATCCACCCTAAAGCATCCCTGACAGATGCTTGTCCAGCTGCCTCTTGAAGGCCTCTAGTGTGGGAGAGCCCACAACCTCCCTAGGTCACTGGTTCCATTGTCGTACTGCTCTAACAGTCAGGAAGTTTTTTCCTGATGTCCAGCCAGAATCTGGCTCCCTGTAACTTGAGCCCGTTATTCCGTGTCCTGCACTCTGGGAGGATCGAGAAGAGATCCTGGCCCTCCTCTGTGTGACAACCTTTGAAGTATTTGAAGAGTGCTCTCATGTCTCCCCTCAATCTTCTCTTCTCCAGGCTAAACATGCCTGGGGGGGGGGATCTACACTACTGCTTTAAAGCGCTTTATAACAGTTTTGACAACTGTTGGGGCCCAGGACACACGGCATATACAGTTTTCAAAACGTTTTCAAAGTGCTTTAAAGAGCTTTAAAAGCAGTAGTGTAGATCCCCCCCCCAGTTCTTTCAGTCTCTCTTCATAGGGCTTTGTTTCCAGACCCCTGATTATCCTGGTTGCTCTCTGCTGCAAGAATTTTGAGACAGGCAACCGTTGTTTCTTTCCATGACATGCTGGCTGCACTTTAATTAGAGTCGAAAAGATTTTTTCTACAAATGGATTATCATTTTTAAAATGCAAAGCTGTCGTTCAAAATCCCAGTCTTAACCTGCGACGTTAAGAAAGAGCTTTCTGAAAAACCAAAACTAAACCACCTTGACCCATTCATTGATTTTTTTTTTAAGCACCAGTATTCTGTACGTCCTAACATTTATTGATTGCTGAAGTGCTACAAAACCTTGTACAGCCTGTCTGAGGAGGGGCAGCCGCTGGAGAGGAAAACCGGGCAAGCAGGATAGCATGGACCACGGGGACTTTCATCACACTACCGTCAGTTCTTGAAAGCAGACCATCCTCTGTCTACAGCAGCCTTCCTCAACCTGGGGCGCTCCAGATGTGTTGGACTACAACTCCCAGAATGCCCCAGCCACCTGGCTGGGGCATTCTGGGAGATGCAGTCCAACACATCTGGAGCGCCCCAGGTTGAGGAAGGCTGGTCTACAGGCTCAGGAACTAGCCTGCAAATTTCAACTAGTGTCCCACTGATCGGATGGGGGGCGTTCAACTAGTTCTGCATGGGGTTGCACTCCCCCTGAAGGAGCAGGTTCGTAGCTTGGGGGTTCTCCTAGAACCATCACTGTCACTTGAGGCTCAGGTGGCCTCGGTGGCACGGAGTGCTTTCTACCAACTCCAGTTGGTGGCCCAGCTACGCCCCTGTCTGGACAGGAATAACCTAGCTTCAGTTGTCCATACTTTGGTAACTTCCAAATTAGATTACTGCAATGCCCTCTACATGGGCAGCCTTTGAAGATGGTCTGGAAGCTGCAGCTTGTGCAAAACGAGGCGGCCAGATTGATAGCTGGAACATGGAGGTTTGAGCATATAACACCGATTCTGGCCCGCTTGCATTGGCTGCCTATATGTTTCCGAGCCCAATTCAAGGTGCTGGTTTTAACCTATAAAGCCCTACATGGCTTGGGACCACAATACCTGACGGAACGCCTCTCCCGACATGAACCTACCCGTACACTGCACTCAACATCTAAGGTCCTCCTCCGAGTGCCTACTCCAAGGGAAGCTCGGAGGATGGCAACAAGGGAGAGGGCCTTTTCAGTGGTGGCCCCCTGACTGTGGAATGATCTCCCCGATGAGGCTCGCCTGGCGCCAACATTGTTATCTTTTCGGCGCCAGGTCAAGACTTTTCTCTTCTCCCAGGCATTTTAACAGCATTTAACAATGTTAAGTTTGTTTTTAATGGACCCCAGAATTGTTGTTTTTAAATGGATACTGTTGTTTTTATACTGTTTTTTTATGTTTTTTACGGTTTTTAAATTTTGCATACTTTTGATAATAATAATAATAATAATAATAATAATAATAATAATAATAATAATTCCCCAAAAGGAGAAAGTTAGCAAATGGACAGATGGACAACCATCTGTCAGGGATGCTTTAAGGTGGATCCCTGCATTGAGCAGGGGGTTGGACTCGGTGGCCTTGTGGGCCTCTTCCAACTCTGCTATTCTATGATTCTATGATATTGGAAGAAAACTGGAAGCTCAACACTTTCCCTAAAGTGCCAGATTTCTGCATGGGATCACCGGAAAATGGGATCCTCTACCTGCAAACAGAGAAGAAGTTCGTGACCATCGAAAACCGGAAGCTTTCCGGGCTTCCTTGCTTATCTTACCTTCAGTTTCAGGTCTACTTCACTGTTTGTAGCAACTGGAGGCCCAACCAGGGAGTAATCGATCCCGGACACGTTATCAATCTTTGTCGTGACTGAGGAGGAAAAATAAGACACTTTCAGGAAACACCGTCGGGATGATGACAAGAGGGCACGCTCCTTCTAGTATGAGAACCGATAGTTGATGAAGGAATACACACACACACACACACACACACACGGTTCTACTGCAAGTGACCAGTGTGGTTCATAGTGTCATAAAGGCCCAAAGCCACTTCCATGGGGCCTGGTAGTGGCATTCATGTTTCTCCCTCATAGATGAATACATTCTTAGCCTTTGTTGAAAGTAGGGCTGTGCACCGCCTCAGATCCGAACCCCGAATCCGAAGTGGAACGGGATAATTCGGACCCTTCCGAAATGGATCCAAGGCAGTTTGGGTGAAGGCCAAGGTGGTCCAAAGCCGAAGCAAATTGGCTCTGAAGCTTCAGGCCACCTCGGCACTTCGGAGCCTCCCCCACCTCCCATCCCCGCTCGTCTCCTTACCTGCTGCCTTCGTCACCGCCGCCATCTTTGTTCTGGCAGCTTCCGGTGCCGCTGCCAGAAATGAAAGGGAGTAGGCCACGCGATTTTAAGTTATTGCAAGGCCTACTCCCTTTCATTTCAAGCGGGCCTGGAAGCCGCCAGAACAAAGATGGCAGCGGCAGCGACAGAGGCAGGAGGTAAGCCCCCTCCCCACTTCCCTGCATCCGCCGCTGCCTCCAGCTTGTGTCTGGCCGCTTCTACTCAAGGATGCTGAAAGCTGGAAGCAGCATCCTTGAGTGGAAGCAGCCAGATGCAAGCTGGCGGCGGACGACGGTAAGTGGGAAAGGGGGGAGGGGGGGCTTACCTGGTGCCTCCGCCACCACAGCGGTGGACGGCAGAAGCACCAGGTAAGTGCGGAGAGTTTTCTAGGTGTAGGCTGCACAGCCGGCACCCAGAAAACTCGGAGGGTCCGAATGTAGCCTCGACTTCAGTGCCGAGGTGGATTGGGAACCCAATGCAGCCCCGAGGCAGATCGGGGCTGCTTTGGGGGCTCCAGATTGGCCTCCAAAGCAGATCAGGGGGGTGGGTTTCCGTGCACAGCCCTAGTTGAAAGCAAGTGATACATAGTTCATGTCAGTAGGTCACATTCTATAAGGAAGGGAGGAAATTGAAGAAGACTTAAAGGATAGATTCTCCTGCAAAAGTTTCTCTCTTTAAAGCCTGGGTGGGCAACCTGTAGCCCTCCAGGTGTTTTGGCCTACAACTCCCATCAGCCCCAGCCTGGATAGTCAATGGTGAGGGATGTTGGGAGTTGTAGGCCAAAGCATCTGGAAAGCCACAAGTTGCTCACACCTGTTCTGAAGGCTATGGCTCTATCTGCATCCTTCAAAGCACACAGTGAAAATATGAAAGAATCTATCCCAATTCAGGGCAGGAAGGAGGCTCAGAAAGGGTCCCCCTCCGTTTATTTATTTATTACATTTATATACCGCCCCATAGCCAAAGCTCTCTGGGCGGTTTACAGAAATTGTGTTGGAGAATGAGGCTAAGAGCACTTTTCATCTCACTATGGAAAGTCAGTAGACAAAAGTTCCAGCTTGTGGGTCCAATTTCAGGACAGATAAACCAACTGGGTCAGAAAACGAGTGTGGAGCACCTGGTTAGAATGTGCCGCTTCGGAGGTGGTATCTAACCCCGGTGAGATTAAATAAAATAAATAAGTTGAACTCAGCAAATTGTTGGAGAGGTTGTCAAAAAAAAAAAAGGAACGTATTTACATATGTGGTGGGAATGTGAATTTGTACAAAAAATGTGGAAATTGGTGTTTAATGAGATAAAAGGAATTGTAGGAATGGAGATTGGAGAGACACCTGTAGTGGCATTGTTATCATTATATGGAGAATTGAATTGTAGTAAAGAGACAAAAGAATTGATAACGAATTTGTTAACAGCAGCAAGGTTAATGATATCTAGGAACTGGAAGGTTCAAGAGGATTACCATATAGAAGATTGGTGTAAAGAGATTTGGGACATTGCTATTAATGATAAATTAACATGTAATATAAAAGTGAGACGAGGGATGACAAAAACGAATGATTTTGAGGTAATATGGAAACAGTTCCTAGAATTTGTCTTATCTAAGGGGAGTGGGAAAGCACCTCCAGAAGAAACAATGAGATTTTGGAAACAGGAATAAGATCCCGTGGTGGGGGGTGCACTTCTATGTTAAGTATGATTATGTTAACAGATTAAGCTAGAATAGATGTTATCAAGGTTATCCAACATTTATGTATTATGTTGTTTCTTTTTTATTGTATTGATGTATGTTTAAACATTGAATTTTTATTTTTTTTAAAAAAAGAATGTGCCGCTTCACCTCTGGGAGAGTCCAACTTGTTACCTGTCCTTGCATTAATTGCCCTTACCTGGCAGAGACTGTAGAAAGGGCTGCAGTTTGGAACGGGCTGAACTAGCCACCTCTTCACAGATCTTGGACAAATGGAAGAAAGAGAGTAAAAATGAAGCCCCAGCTATGACACTAATCCGGATTTCTGTCTTTATATCATGAATTAATATATTCCCCCCCCCCCACTGCCCCATTCAGAACCAAAGCTGCAGCAGAAAGAAGGAATTTGGAGAGAAAGGGAGAGAAAGAGAACACTCCATTCTTATTAAATTTGGGCCGGATCTACACCAAGCATTTTATAACACTTTGAAAACGGGTTGAAAACTATATATGGAGTGTGTCCAGAACTACAACGGTTGTTGATACCGTTATAAACCTCAATAAAGTAGGTGTGCAGATCCTGCTTTGGTGACAATGACTGGAGTAGTTATGAGCAAATCGGCAAAATTTGAGCTCCTCAAGGAATAACAGGCTCAAGTTAAAGGAAGCCAGATTCCAGCTGGACATCAGGAAAAACTTCCTGACTGTTAGAGCAGTATGACAATGGAACCAGTGACCTGGGGAGGTTGTGGGCTCTCCCACACTAGAGGCCTTCAAGAGGCAGCTGGACAACCCTCTGTCAGGGATGCTTTAGGGTGGATTCCTGCATTGAGCAGGGGGTTGGACTCGATGGCCTTGTAGGCCCCTTCTAACTCTGCTATTCTAGGATTCTAGGATTCTATGGTCTCTGCTGTCACCACGAAACTCAATCCTTGCATGAATGTTTGTCTGTATTTTTGTGCACATTTCCCCAATTGTGGGCATTTTTCAAACATGTGCATTTTTGAATGCATTTCTTTTGTTGCACAAATCCTATCACAAATCCAGAAATGTACAGAGTTCAGACTGCATATTGCGCTCAGGTCCACATTTGGCTCTGGGCAGCGTGAATGGATAAATTCTGGTCAGAAATTAGCTGAAACAAATTTCTTGCTCATCCCTAGACTGGAAGTGTTGCAGATGAGGAAGTGTTTGAGACTGAGCCATCATCATTCTGATTTGGAGTGTAATATACATTTATACTTGTAAGAGCAGTTCCCCATACGATTTGCTCTAGCACTATCAGGGTTTTGAATCGTGCATTTATTTATTTATTTTTACCAAGACAAAACAGAAGAGAGCCCTGCGGCTGCAATTGTGCACAGAAGCCAACGGTAGAACAGCTTAAACTTTAATGAACAATCCCCGGAGACTCCAAATATATCATATCATGACCTTGGATCATAGAATCATAGAATAGTAGATTTGGAAGGGGCCTAAAAGGCCATCAAGTCCAACCCCCTGCTCAATACAGGAATCCACCCTAAAGTACCCCTGACAGATGGTTGTCCAGCTGCCTCTTGAAGGCCTTTAGTGTGGGAGAGCCCACAACCTCCCTAGGTAACTGGTTCCATTGTCATACTGCTCTAACAGTCAGGAAGTTTTTCCTGATGTCCAACCAGAATCTGGATTCCTGTAACTTGAGCCCATTCTTTTGTGTCCTGCACTCTGGGAGGATTGAGAAGAGATCCTGGCCCTCCTTTGTGTGACAACATTTCAAGTATTTGAAGAGTGCTATCATGTCTCCCCTCAATCTTCTTTTCTCCAGGCTAAACATGCCCAGTTCTTTCAGTCTCTTTTCATAGGGCTTTGTTTCCAGACCCCTGATCATCCTCGTTGCCCTCCTCTGAACATGCTCCAGCTTGTCTGCGTCCTTCTTGAAGTGTGGAGCCCAGAACTGGACACAATACTCTAGATGAGGCCTAACCAGTGTTGAATACAGGGGAACCAGTACCTTGCGCAATTTGGAAGCTATACTTCTATTAATGCAGCCCAAAGTAGCATTTGCTTTTTTTTTTTGCAGCTTTATCGCACTGTTGGCTCATATTCAGCTTGTGGTCTACAACAATTCCAAGATCCTTCTCGTTTGTGGTATTGCTGAGCCAAGTATCCCCCATCTGGAAAAAGCAGGAAAAACGTCCTGGCTGTTAGAGCAGTACGAAAATGGAATCATTTACCTAGGGAGGTGGTGGGCTCTCCCACACTAGAGGCCTTCAAGAGGCAGCTGGACAACCATCTGTCAGGGATGCTCTAGTGTGGATTCCTGCATTGAGCAGGGGGTTGGACTCGATGGCCTTGTAGGCCCCTTCCAACTCTACTATTCTATGATCTTGTAACTGTGCATTTGGATCCAACATGGCAATTCTTATATTTGGTAGAAGCAGAAGCAGGGCCTTAAAGCTTATTTCATAGCTGAGTACTGATTTGATCCCAGCCTTTTGCCCCCAGTAAGCCCTACAATGTCACTTCTCCCAGCCTGCCTGCGGCTGTGCATAGCAGAGGCACCCCCTAATTGAGAGCATTGGGGCCTTGGTATGACTGTCCTCAGTAGCTCTTCTCCAGGACCCTGAACCATCCACTAGATGGTGCTAGACATGGCCGAATCAGGTCTGAGTGGTGGCGGGGTGTCATCTGTCCTTGTCCACATGGACCTCCCAGGGCCCTCGGCAGCTCCAGCCAGATTGCCATGTACCAATTATTGCTAACAGCTTGTCTTCATGTCTTGGCACAGGCTGCCTGCATGTTGGCTTTTGCACAGAGCAGAAGATCTCATAGTGTTCAAGGACACGCTCCACTAACATTGAGATACTGAAGGCTTGTAAAACTGATGGGTGTAAATCTCTGTCCCCAGGGTGCAAAAACCTTTTCAGCGAAAGGAACCTTTGAAAGCTGAAGGACCCAGGGATGTTCCTGGGGCAGCTGAATACATAACTGAGAACACAGAAAAGGGGGCGGGGAACCTCGTTAAGAGAAGAGCGATTCCATCAAGTCCACTCAAAGGCTGCAGGGCTTTTGGGGCGCGTGACGAAGCCTGTAGCCAACATCACCTCTGTTGCAGTAGGAGCAGTAAACTCTACAACAATCCAAATATTTTGGAGTGCACCTGCAACCTTTTTGTTGTGCTTGTACTGTGGACAGAGTTCTGGAGGGGATCGACACTAGTCAAGTTAGAACGTGTCTTACCGTTTTTAAGTGTGCGCTTGGTAGTATTTCGCCACATGACGTTCAGGTTGTGACGTTTTATTGTTGTCTGTTCTCCGGTTTTTATTACAAACTTCTCTGAAATAAGTCGTTCTATTTGGTATGATGTGGCTGATTTCATCGCATTAAATGGGTTTCCTGTAGTTCTTAATTAGCCAATCGCATTCCTGGGGGCATGTTTATGTAATTTCCGCGCCCAAAGTTGGAGCTGTTTTTTTCTTTCAAGCCTCTTTTTGAACCCACTTTTAGTTTCACTTTTGGGAGGCTGCTGGCTGGATCGTTTGTAAGTGGGGGATTCTCGGAGAGAAGAGGAAGTGGGAGGGGAAATTGGCAGCCGGGGGAGGGGGGAAAGAACAAACGGATTTCTTTTCTTAGTATGGCCAAAAGGAATACATTCCCACGGGAAGAGAAAAGTAAGTAAACGTTTTAAAAACTGCTATGTTTTAAATAGTTCAAAAACAAAATGTTCAATGACTGTAAAAACAACGTTTTATATACTAGTGTAGATCCCCTGACTGCACACTGTCAAGACTGGTTGTGTGTCCTCTTTTACAAAAGTCACTTCTCCATTTGAAGGGCTCCAGAGGACTGAAGAGTGCTATCATGAGGAAAGACATGATAGCACTCTTCAAATACTTGAAAGGTTGTCACACAGAGGAGGGCCAGGATCTCTTCTCGATCCTCCCAGAGTGCAGGACACGGAATAACGGGCTCAAGTTAAAGGAAGCCAGATTCTGGCTGGACATCAGGAAAAACATCCTGACTGTTAGAGCAGTACGACAATGGAACCAGTTACCTAGGGAGGTTGTGGGCTCTCCCACACTAGAGGCCTTCAAGAGGCAGCTGGACAACCATCTGTCAGGGATGCTTTAGGGTAGATTCCTGCATTGAGCAAGGGGTTGGACTCGATGGCCTTGTAGGTCCCTTCCAACTCTGCTGTTCTAAGATTCTATGATTCTATGACTGTTCTCTATTACAAAATGGCCTCTATTTGAAGGGCGTGTGGTTCAAGTCCAGTTTAAAGATCAAGAGCCATAAGACAGAAGAGATGGCCTGGAAGACACCTGCCCATCACACACAAGGAGCACTTGGAGAACAGGCTGAGCAGGTGAAAAAGAATTTAAATAGCAGGCAGGCGCCCTTGTATGCCCTATACAAGGGCGCCTGCCTGCTATTTAAATTCTTTTTCATTCTATTTAAATTATAGCAATTATTTCCAGATTTGCACCAATGCATATAAATTAGGAAATGCAAATTTTATGCAAATCTGTGTCCTCTTTTGCCTTCTTTTTTTTGGTGATGCAGAAATGGCCACCCTAATTGTGTGTCAGAACAGGACATTAATGAATTAATGTTTATTTATTATTTATTTATTTATTTATTACATTTCTATACCACCCAATAGCCGGAGCTCTCTGGGCGGTTCACAAAAATTAAAACCATTCAAAATATAAAACAACAGTATAAAACCATAATATAAAATACAATATAAAATACAATATAATGTTTCATTCCAAAGGGATACTTTGGGCTGGTTTTGCTATGGGGCCTTTTCCAGGTAGGGCCATGGTAATGCCGGGCTCAAATTCAGCACTATCAAATGAACTCCAGTTTCAGAGCATGGGCAGAGTGCCATGTTCAGTCACTGAGCCAGAGCAGCTATCCTGTAAAAGTGGATTTTTTAAGAGAGGGACATTTCCAGATGATAAGGCAGGACTCCGGCCTCGTCTACACCAGGCAGGATATTGCACTATGAAAGCGGTATATAAAAGGCAGGAGCCACACAACTGCTTTATAGTAGGGCTGTGCTCCGCTTTGCTTTGCTTCATAGAAGCGATAGCAGAGTGTCCTGATTCACCTCCGCCAAAGGCGGAGACGGATCAGGTCAGGGGAGCTGGGGATCGAGACGAAGCGGATCAAACCAAATCGGATCCTTCGCCTCGATCCGGAGCTCCGAAAAAAGGTATGTGTGGGGGAGGGGGGCTTACCTGATGGCAGCACAGTCTTTGCAGCGATGGCAGCAAAGCCAGGTAAGGGGGCAGGGAGGAGGGGGGTTTACCTGCCTCCATCGCGGTCCAGCGGCGGCTTCAACTGAGGCCCAGGCTTCAAACTGGAAGAGCAGGCTGCAGCCGTGGCTTGCTTTTCCACTTTGAGGCCTCGGCCTCAGTTGAAGCCACCGCTGGACCACAACGGAGGCAGGTAAGTGGTGGGGGGAAGGGGGCCTTACCTGGCTCCGCCACCCGCCGCCACGGACCATGCAACAGTGGATGGTGGAATCAGGTAAGGGGGGAGGGGGACTTATTCGCCCCCCATTTTGTTCCCCCTTCCCTACTTACCTGCCATCTGCTGTGGAGGCAAGTAAGAGGGGAAGGGCCCCCCAAAATGGCGGGCGAATCAAGATCCCACCCTTCGGATCTCGCTCCGGGATCCGATCCGGAGCGGGTCAGGGGAGGGTCGGATCGGTGTGAACCGGTTCGGGCCTGATCCCAAAGTTCCGGATCAGGCCATGAAGCAGTTCGGGGGGCTGGTGCAAAGCCCTACTTTATAGTGGTATTGAAGTGCACTGACAGCTGTTGGGGCCCATTGACACAGACCATGTACCGCTTTCATACCACTTTCATAGTGCAATATCCTGCTTGGTGTAGATTCGCCTTCTGAGGCAGGGCTCACTCATGGGTCTCTCCCATTGAAGAAATTAGTGACAGTGGAAAAGGAGCAGACGGAGTGTGGGGTGTGGGACGAGGCTCTTCAAAGACTTAAAAGGTTGTCACCCAGAGGAGGCCAGGATCTCTTCTCAATCCTCCCAGAGTGCAGGACACGGAATAATGGGCTCAAGTTAAAGGAAGCCAGATTCCAGCTGGACATCAGGAAAAACTTCCTGACTGTTAGAGCAGTACGACAATGGACTCAGTTCCCTAGGGAGGCCTAGGGAGGCCCACACTAGAGGCCTTCAAGAGGCAGCTGGACAACCACCTGTCAGGGATGCTTTAGGGTGGATTCCTGCATTGAGCAGGGGGTTGGACTCGATGGCCTTGTAGGCCCCTTCCAACTCTGCTATTCTATGATTCTATGAAGCCCCAGAATGGCTTTACCTTGTCTTCCATGGACCTTCTGAATGCTGACTCGATGCTTCTGTGGAAGAGATTGTAGAGCCAGCTGCAAAGGGAAGCACATGGGGATCATATAGCTCCATGCGTTTATTGTCAGAAGTAGGTGCACTTGGGACATCCTTTGCACCAAGGGGCCCTTCTCCTTTGAGGAATCTTCCCTCACCCACCCCACCCCCACCCCCACCCCCACCCCCACCCAACTGCAGGCTTTGCTGGGCCAAGCTGCCCTTTGGATGGAGCAGAAGGGCAGGTCTGCACGCGGTGCGAGGCTGAAGGGGTTTGATTGTCAAGAGGTCCAGAGAAAGGCAGAGGACTGCGGAGAGAGGCGCCAGGGACTAGGCACCCCCTCTTAGGTATCAGCAACGCACAGGTGCACTCCAACCATTGCAAGCCACCCTCAAGAGAAAGCAAGGCAGGACTTTCCAAAGTCCAGCTGTAGGAACAACCCTTCTTGAGTCCCATTATTTGTAGAAAGGCGGGGTATAAATCAAATGAATAAATAATCAAACATACTCTAATCCGCCGGAAATGTGCACGTGGACATCAGAAATGTGGGCGCTGCAGTCGGAGTTGTTGGCAGTCAGTCTCCCAGTAGGATCACTACCCAGCGTCAGGCTCACAGAGATGGAGACGCCTTCAACCCTCAGGTCAAACGAGCCACTGTCCTTGCTGGTTGGAAACACAGCAGAAGAAAAGGGGGTTGGACTTGATGGCCTTAGAGGCCCCTTCCAACTCTACGATTCTATGATCTGCACTCCGCAGATATCAGGACTTCCTTTCATGTTCCTGTGGAGAGTGAATGATGCAGAAGCCAGCCAGCCTGCTAAAGCCCATGGTGTAGGTAGGCACTTCCGCTTAAAACACCAACCAGGGAGGAGCTCTGTCAGGCAGGTGCTGAGCACACGCTTTGCGATTCCTCCATTAGGTCACCAGGATCTGAAGTTTTAAAAGCGTCAGCTCGTGCGTGGTGGGGAAGAGCCCTGCCAGCGAACGTGGAGAACGGCTGCCAATCAGAGCGCACCACCCTGTGCGAGAAGACCAGCGATCTCTACCGCTCTGTTAGGCAGGTTCGAAGGTTCATATTCAAAACCTCAGGTTCTTGAGGCTTAGATGATGGGAGATTTAGGACAGGTAAAAGGAAGGGCTGCTTCACATAGCGTACAGGTAAACTGTGGAACTCACTACTGTCATGGGCTGAGCCCATGGTTCCTTTGAGAGAACATCTTTCGCTTCATCCCAGGGAGAGGGAGAGGGGTTTCTTTGTGTCTGAAAAGGGAGTAGCAAGTGAAATGCCAAGGCTGTGCTGGGCGAGAAACGCCTGGCATCTGATAACGCCTCCCCTACGAAGGGAACCATGGTGGTAGTAAAAAAAACATAGCTTCCATTTTCATAGAAGGCCCATGTTCCCCTCTGACCATTGGATGCTGAGGATGAAGAATGAGGCATGCAAATTGCTACCATGCACCGTATGCACCGTATGCATACCATGCATACCGTATGCACCTCACTATGGCATCTCTCTAGTCTCCGCTGGTAGAGGGATGGCATATTAATCTCATCCAGGAGGGCCAATCCTCTTTTTCTAGGGAAGAGGCTTCTATCATTCACACCATCGCAGGTTACAGGTGGCCCAGGCAGTTTGGAAGATGTAAAAAAAACCCCAAAAGGTAAGAAGCAAGGATGCACTCACAACAACCAATTCTTCACCTGCCACTTCCCCGTCAATTCAGCAAGGGCACCGGTAATCGAGACCTTGAGGCCCACGCCCGGGATGGGTGCGATTGCTGAGCTTGGCAGCTGGAAACTCTGGATATTCAAACTGTAGGAGGACGAGAGAGGAGACGGGCGGCGATTGGTGTGGAAACACAATTAGAATCATAGAATCAAAGAATAGCAGAGTTGGAAGGGGCCTACAAGGCCATCGAGTCCAACCCCCTGCTCAATGCGGGAATTATTATTATTATTATTATTATTATTATTATTATTATTTATTTATATAGCACCATCAATGTACATGGTGCTGTACAGATAACACAGTAAATAGCAAGACCCTGCCGCATAGGCTTACAATCTAATAAGTTGTAGTAATCAATAAAGAGGGAAGGAGAATGCAAACAGTGTAGAGTCAGAACAAACTCAATATTTGAAGGCTATAGGGAAAAGAAAAGTTTTTAGCTGAGTTTTAAAAGCAGTGATTGAGTTGGTAGTTCTCAAGTGTTCTGGAAGAGCGTTCCAGGCGTAAGGGGCAGCAGAAGAAAAAGGACGAAGCCGAGTAAGGGAAGTGGAGGTCCTTGGGCAGGCGAGAAGCATGGCATCAGAGGAGCGGAGAGCACGAGCGGGGCGATAGTGTGAGATGAGAGAGGAGAGATAGGCAGGAGCTAGACCGTGAAGAGCTTTGAAGGTCAGCAGGAGAAGTTTATATTGGATTCTGGAGTGAATTGGAAGCCAATGAAGAGATTTCAGAAGTGGAGTGACATGGTCAGAGTGGCGGGCCAGGAAGATGATCTTAGCGGCAGAGTGGTGGACAGAGACCAGCGGACTGATGTGAGACGAAGGAAGGCCAGTGAGAAGAAGGTTGCAGTAGTCCAGCCGAGAGATAACCAGTGCGTGAACGAGAGTCTTGGCAGAAGAGACAGACAAAAATGGTCGAATCCTGGCAATATTATATAGGAAGAAACGACAGGATTTAGCTACCGCCTCGATCCACCCTAAAGCATCCCTGACAGATGGTGGTCCAGCTGCCTCTTGAAGGCCTCTAGTGTGGGAGAGCCCACCACCTCCCTAGGTCATTGGTTCCATTGTCGTACTGCTCTAACAGTCAGGAAGTTTTTCT
The DNA here is from genome assembly GCF_023053635.1 of Elgaria multicarinata webbii. Taxonomy (NCBI): domain Eukaryota; kingdom Metazoa; phylum Chordata; class Lepidosauria; order Squamata; family Anguidae; genus Elgaria; species Elgaria multicarinata. Next base: position 217,762,330 of record NC_086171.1, on the reverse strand, counting down.
GGATGTCCAGCTGGAATCTGGCTTCCTTTAACTTGAGCCCGTTATTCCGTGTCCTGCACTCTAGGAGGATCGAGAAGAGATCCTGGCCCTCCTCTGTGTGACAACCTTCTAAGTATTTGAAGAGTGCTATCACGTCTTCCTTATAGAAGATCAGACCATTGGTCCCTGTTGTTGCCCAGAAGTGTGACTGGCAGCAGGGCTCAAAGATTTCTGCCAGAGAGATCCCTTTCCTATCTGCCTGATCCTTTCTAAACCGGGAGATGCCTAGCTGGGAACCTGGTCTCTTCTGCAGGCGCAGCGGCTGCTCCGACACAGTCTTTGAAGAGTGCTCTCATGTCTCCCCTCAACCTTCTGTTCTCCAGGCTAAACATGCCCAGTTCTTTCAGACTCTCTTCATAGGGCTTTGTTTCCAGACCCCTGATCATCTTGGTTGCCCTCCTCTGAACATGTTCCAGCTTGTCTGACATTGCGTCCAGCTTCCTTCTTGAATTGTGGAACCCAGAACTGGGCGCAATACTCTAGATGAGGCCTAACCAGGGCTGAATTGAGAGGAACCAGGACCTCACGTGATTTGGAATCTATACTTCTATTAATGCAGCCCAAAATAGCATTTGCCTTCCTTGCAGCCATACCTGCAAGATGTGGTTGCATAGGGTGACCAACTGTCAGGATTTCCCCGGATTTGTCCTGGTTTTTGTTCTTTCCATGGTGTCAGGGGGGATTTTCTATCATTTTCAATAATGTCCTGGAATGACACACCTTCCCCTTTAAGGCTGCCATTAGCATGGCAGGAGGGAGTACCATGCTTTCTTGAGGCACATCATTCCCCCACCCTGAGCTCCAATTGAGGTCTTAAAGGGGAAAGTGGGTCATTCATGGACGTTATAGAAAAGGCCCCAGTTGGAGTGGATGGTGGTGGTGCAGAATGAAAACTTTTCCCCTCCTCCACTCCAATCGGGTTCTTTAAGGTGGCGGGGGAATAACGTACTTTCTGCAGGACTCAGAAAGCTGCTTCCCCACACACACACACTAGGTGTCCTCTTTTTTGGTTTCCCAAATATGGTCACCCTATGGTTGCAAGAAAGATAGACTGGAACGACTCGCCTGTGGCATTGCCTCAGTCTTTGCATTGGAACTCCAGATCTTCATGGGAGGTTTCACAGAGGAGCAATTCCAGCTGACTAAGAGATCCGTTCCCTAAGGCAAAGAGGCCTCCAGAACCTTTTGACTGGTGAGTCACGTGGGATACGTTTGGCCCTTGCAGAGCGATGTGCTGCTGGGTGAGGCTGAGCAGAAGCATTTATTTACTACACAAATGTCTACAGTATACACCACTTTCCACTAAGGTACTGAAGCATTGAACGAGCAATGTCCGTTCCACGAAAATATAACAACAAAAAGTAACAATAAAACAATACAATAACAAATAATTACTCATGAGCAATGTACTGCAGACTATTCCTGGCTGGGTCACACCTTAGGGAAAGCCTGTGTGAAGAGGTGATCTAAATGTCAAACTGTGGGGACTTGTCTAATGACCCTTGGCCCTGTGTCCCCGAGGGCAAGTGCTGCGACGGCTCCTAAAGCGAACCTCAAGATCAGGTGGCAACATCAAATGTGCTCCTCCTGTAGACTGCAGAGACCAGGCAGCGAGATAAGGAGGGAGGGGACCCTAAGGTCACTGGTCCCAAGCTCTTTAGGGCTTTGTAGGTTGATAATAACATCTTCAACTAGGCCCAGTTGCTTAGTGGCACCAGTGCGGTTCTTTGAGCAAAAGCGTCACCTGCTGTCGGAAAGTGGACCCAGCTCGCAGCCTCGCACCCGCTGCCTTCTGAACCCGCGGCCGCTTCTCCCAGACCAGTCCAAGGACAGCTCCACATAGAACGCATTGCAGTAATCCCACCTTGAGGTTCCCAGTGCCTGAGCCGCTGTAGGAAAGGCTGCAGCTGGCGTACCAGCCAAAGCTACTTGTGGAATCAGGTGGGGCTACTCTGTTTATTCTGCCTTATGATTAAAGCAATCTGTATTGCTTCCTCATCCTCCCCTATGTTAATTCTCAAATCATCATTCTACTTGTTGGAAACTTTCTCAGAATGCCTCCCAAAGTCATTTTGCTTCTCCCCATAAGACTCTCGAATGGTGCCTGTCCAGTTATCATCACCCGTTATTACAACATATAGTCTCACCTGTAGAAATTATAGTCTACCTTTCCGAGAACTGAGACTCTGTAGGACCCAGAGAAATCAGGAAGCGTCAGCGTGGCTAGCTGCTGTTGCAAGGCTTTAATCCCCTCCTGACGAGCTGAAATAAAGCAAAGAAAATATTGAGATCAGGCCGTTTCCTTCAAGGTGGAGGCAATCAACGTACCTTCTTAGTACCCTCTCTCCCATCTGAAGAAAGGCTAAAAGAAAAGGCAACGTGTTTCTATTAAGAACATAAGAACATCAGAAGATGTTGGATCAGACCAAGGGTCCATCTAGTCCAGCACTCTGTTCACGCAGTGGCCAACCAGCCGTCGGCCAAGGACCAACAAAGCAGGACATGGTGCAGCAGCACCCTCCCACCCATGTTCCCCAGCAACTGGTGCACACAGGCAGTAAGAATACTGGAGGTAGCACGCACAGCCTTGAATACTGGAGATAGCACACAACCATCAGGGCTAGTAGCCATGGATAGCCTTCCAGGAATTTATCCAACCCCCTTTTAGAGCCATCCAATTTGGGGGCCGTCCTTTCTTCAGTGTGGTGAACAGCGGCTTTAATACCCTAGCAACCCACTAGCAGCACTGACCACACCTGCGGGCACCAGGGGACAGAGCCCACCAGCATCCACTACCTGAGGCAGCTGCTTCACTCTGCCCAATGGCAGGGCCTGCCCTGTCTCAACGTTATCTTAGTGACCGCTCCGATATGCGCATTCCTCTGGCAGATTTGCAAATGAATCCCTTCTCTAAGGGCACAAGCAGCCTGACAGAAAGAAAAACCCTGGGTACCTACCATAATCCAGGCCTTTGTTAGTGATTCTCCCCACAAACCCAGGGTTTGTACCCTCAGAGCACAGCACCAAATAATAAAGACAGGTGAGCAGAGATCCCAGGAACACGCGGTCCTTGGACATCCTTGCAGCCCGGAGCCCTCTCAGGTACTTCTGCCCAAGGAGGCTGCAGACGCAAATTTAGAGAAACTTAGAGAAAAAGGAAACTTAGAGAAAAAGGAAGTGAAAACGAACAGCCGGAGAAAGCAGGAAGCCGCATTTACATTTCTGTAAATCTGTTTCTCCCAGTTGCACAATTATTAACCTGGACCTGGGTCGGGTTCATCATTTTCTTTAGCAAGGCCTGCGCTGTGGTTGTTTTCTCTGCCTCAGGTGGTACAAAAGTGCTTCTGAGAATTATGGCTTTGCTGCTTTGGTATATCACCCTTCCGGCCATCAAGCGCACGCAGCTCCAGGCCTCAGTTTCTAACAAAAGGTTGCTGGATCTTAACCTAGGCAAAGACCCCTCTCCTGAAGATCCAGAAACATCCCAGATGGGGGTGTGAAGGGGTGGTGGTTACCTATATAGTCAGAACCACTTGGTTACTATTTCATAGAATCCTAGAATCCTAGAATAGCAGAGTTGGAAGGGGCCTACAAGGCCATCAAGTCCAACCCCCTGCTCAAGGCAGGAATCCACCCTAAAGCATCCCTGACAGATGCTTGTCCAGCTGCCTCTTGAAAGCCTCTAGTGTGGGAGAGCCCACAACCTCCCTAGGTCACTGATTCCATTGTCGTACTGCTCTAACAGTCAGGAAGTTTTTCCTGATGTCCAGCTGGAATCTGGCTTCCTTTAACTTGAGCCTGTTATTCCGTGTTCTGCACTCTGGGAGGATCGAGAAGAGATCCTGGCCCTCCTCTGTGTGACAACCTTTCAAGTATTTGAAGAGTGCTTTCATGTCTCCCCTCCATCTTCTCTTCTCCAGGCTAAACATGCCCAGTTCTTTCAGTCTCTCTTCATAGGGCTTTGTTTCCAGACCCCTGATCATCCTGGCTGCCCTCCTCTGAACACGCTCCAGCTTGTCTGCATCCTTCTTCAATTGTGGAGCCCAGAACTGGACGCAATACTCTAGATGAGGCCTAACCAGGGCCGAATAGAGAGGAACCAGTACCTCAAGTGATTTGGAAGCTATACTTCTATTAATGCAGCCCAAAATAGCATTTGCCTTTCTTGCAGCCATATCGCACTGTTGGCTCATATTCAGCTTGTGATCTACAACAATTCCAAGATCCTTCTCGTTTGTAGTGTTGCTGAGCCAAGTATCCCCCATCTTGCATTTGGTTTCTATTTCCTAAATGTAGAACTTGGCATTTATCCCTATTAAATTTCATTCTATTGTTTTCAGCCCAGCACTCCAGCCTATCAAGATCACTTTGAAGTTTGTTTCTGTCTTCCAGGGTATTAGCTATCCCACCCAATTTTGTGTCATCTGCAAATTTGGTGTGTCTTCCTGGAATTCTACGGAATCCTGGGGCTCAGCTATCTCTGGATTCTAAGATTTGCTCTCCTGCTTGTGGGTTCCCCATTGGGGACAGCTGGCATTAAGGGTGGCCATGGGTGGGTCCCTCCTAGCTCACTGACCAAAACTCTTCAGAGTTGTGCCTCTTTATCACAGCAACATACTGGCTGAGTTCGCACGACACGCTGCTCAACGGGGAGTGGGTCGGTGTTAAGAGCAAAATGGAAATCAACCCTTGATCAGCATGTTGTCCGAACTCAGCCACTGGCTCAGTTCAGACAACATGATAATCAACGGTGGTTGAAATCATCAACCATTAGTTGAGCTGTCAACGGTTGATTATTGTGTGATCTGTCGGGCGAAAAACACCCCACAGTTGACTATTTTCCCAAAATGAGAAACACAACACACTGCAGAGTTGACTAGTCGCACAACCGTTGGTTAGTGTGTTGTCTGTCGGTCTCGGTGGATTATTTTGCAGGGTTGAGTTGACTATCTCGGCTAGCGACAGAGTTTCTGGGCAAGAGTGGCCAGAGGCTGCTGGGACAGCATCTGGAGGACTGAGGGAGGAGGGAGGGGCAGGGAGAGGGGTGGGGGCTGTATCAGTCAAATTCCAGGTTGACTATTAATCCACTCGACACAACCCTCAACCACTCCACGGGGGCATGGCACCATGGCATGTGGGGAGTACTCGCAAAATAACCAACTGTGAGTTGACTATTCCTCTCACCATTGACTATTGTGTTGTCTGAATGCAGCCACTTTTTCTCTTGCCTCTCACTCTGTCCCACACGATGGTGGTGGTCATTGCCTAATTAAGGGAATTGCTGGTGGTGCAATACAGCTAAGGTTTCTTTTGGACATGTGTTTTGGCAATGTCCAGTAGTTACTTCTTTTGAGGTAAAGAAGTAACTACTTCTTTACCTCAAAATTTATCGGTGCATTATTGCACCGATAAATTTTGTACTGGAATAGTCTTTAATATTCATAACGTTGGAAGGATAAACATTCACTTCCTATAATGCAACGGATTGCAGTCCTTACAATATTTGAATGAGGGGCATATAGGCATTTGGATATTTGGTCTGCTTTTGTTGAAGCCTACGTATAATTGCTAGAAAGTTGTATGCATTTCGTACAAATCCATGTATATTAAAAAAAAAAAGGAGAACAAATTTTGGGAGGGTGCCTGTGGGCACCACGCTGAGGACCCCTTCGTGGATGTTGCATTGGGAACCCCTGCAGTAGCCTCACTGAGGGAGGGGCCCTTTGAGGGTGTCTTGCCAAAGTCCCCACAATAACCTGGAGCAGCACCGCCATTGGAGCACCTGGTTGTCCACCGTCGAAAGAGGATGTTGGATTAGATGGAATTTTGATCCGGTCCGTCACTGATCTTCTCACGTTCTTCCTTAGGTGCCTACCTGTGCCCCACACAAAGGTCTGCCATTGACCCAAGTTGAGGGCAAAGGTTAAGAATGCACCCCGGTGTTTCCCCAGGGGAAAATGGAACTTCTTAACCTTAGAAGGCAAGACTTCAAACTCTGTGCTGTCCACCTCCCAGTGGGAAGTAGTTGAAAGATGAACCCTGCTTCCTTGAGGGCACCTTTTTTAAGAAAAACAAAACAATAACAACACATGCACACCAGCGCAGCTACGCATTACTTTATCAGTGGAAAAGGGGGGGTTACACCACATCTGTATTCTGTTCCATTGCCCCATTGTGTCCCATTATGAGACATGTTCCACACTCTAGTATAGCTCCTGCAGCTTTAACAGTTCTTATGAAGAGGGAATTTCACCAGGTACTCCATATATACAAATGACTCCTGCCGAAATTCCCTTTTCTATACAACTATTAAAGATGCTAGAGCCCCCCGTCCTCCTTTCCATAGGGTCACCCTAGCTTTGCTGTCATTTGTTGTCACACCCAGCTGACCTTTGAGATCCTTGCAGGAGGACTTGCTGGCCATTCCACTACCATGGTAATGTCATCACATGATATCTCAAAAGCAGGGGCTTCTCAGTAGTGGCACCCACCCTCTGGAACACCCTCCCCAGTGTGCCTCGGGAGGCAAGAAATTGTTGAGGTCCAAAATTTATCCACAGATTAGTTACAGCCCTGGTGGACTTGGACTTGGCATAAAGCCATGACAGGTGCTGGTGGCTCATGAAGAACCTGGAAAGGTCACAGATAAGAAGTGAAGGTTCGGCTAATTGAATAATTGGACAATTGCATGAGTCATGTAGATATGAAAATGTATATAAAGAGTAGTAATTTTAATCATGTCTGAACTCGGAGATGTACGTGTCGTGATATGCTGTGTTGTGTATGAAGAAACGGAATGTGCTGGAAAACGCTGTTTTATACCTCAGTAAAGTTTTGTACTGAAGTGAGACTCTGGTGTGAGTATTTCTTTGAACAAAGTTTTTCTAAACTCTGCTACGTTGAGATTCCCAACAGAAATGTGGTGCGTTTTTAATGCCTCCTGAAAGCCTACGTGTTCAAGCAGGCTTTTCCTGGCTTATAACTGATGATCATCAGTATGCTGCTCTGCTTTATTGTGTCTTATTTATTTATTTATTTTTGTTGCAGTTGTAATTGTTCATTAATAGTATATTTTAAAGGCGATTTTTAAATATTCTTGTATGTAAACCATTTAGAGATTTTATTATATTAAGCATTAAATACTACTGCTAATATGAATAACAGTACTAATAATTCTGCTTTTCCTTTACTCCGGTCCTTAGGGCAGGGCCAGCGTGATCATTTGCCAAAAGCTTTTGACTGCAGCTCTGCTTCTGCTTCCGTTGTGTAGGAGCAGATTTCAAAACCTCCCTCCCACTGAAGCGGATGAAATGGGGGGAAAGTTCATCTTTGCAATTCTTCTTTTGGGAAAAGGACAGGAAATCCGTGAGACGGCAGACTCCGTGGCTACATTCTGCTGTGGGCCCCAGAGAGAGCAAACATCCACCCCAAAAGGCTGACCTTCTTTGCATGCGTTTTCCCTGGGCCAGAGGCGAGGGTTTGCTCCTAGCTGAGCCTGAGCCTCGCTGGTTTATAGTGTACCAGTAGACAATCCCCTCTTCGAAGGGATGCAAGAGGGCTGCCTCTGCTTTGAAGGCTCCCTCTGCCCAGTCCAAGTCTGGTTTAAAGAGAAAGACCTCTTAGAAGGAAGGGCTCAGAGGCCTTGAATGCGCCCATCAGCAGCTCCCCGGGTCACAGCCTTCCTCACTACGGCAAGATGTACTCTAGTCCTATTTAAAATTATTATTATTATTATTATTATTAAATTTGCATCTATACATATATAAATCAGGACATGCAAACTTTATGCAAATGCGAGTCCTCTTTTTTGGCCATTAGCAAGTGACCACCCTACGCCCCAGGCCTGGCATGGTTCTGCAAGTCTTTGGCAGAAAGGAAGGGTGGCACGTGGCTTATTTGAGGGGCTGCCTTCTTCACGGGGATTTCCTACGGCTTGAGCACATTTTGAGGTTGTTCGTGGCAAATGAGAGCCGTAATGTTGCACTTCCTTAATGCTGCATTGCTCACTTCTCTGATGTTGTGTTATTTAGCTTCGGGTTTACTTGTCATGAGCTGAGCGCTGAGCCTTGGGGGAATTAGGCCAGTGCAAGGAAAACAATGTAATTCCCCAGGAAGGATGAATTTCACACTGGACAAAAGGGCAGCAATTTATACACCAGTAATAAATTACCGAAATAAGGACATAAGAAGCGAAATTCATTCATGTCTATAGATTTCATTTACATCATTTACGTAATGTGAATCATTTCCAATCATTTACATGATTTCCTGTAAAATTCAACCTCCCTTTTTTTAAACTAACCTCAGCTTATTCAATGAAAGTTCTTGCTTTGCCTATTTTCTTTGTGGACACAACTACTTGGCTCTTTATCCAGACCCACTTTGTGCAGACCAGTGTGTGGCCTGTCTGAAAATTGGGTGGGATAGCTAATACCCTGGAAGACAGAAACAAGCTTCAAAGTGATCTTGATAGGCCGGAGTGCTGGGCTGAAAACAACAGGATGACATTTAATAGGGATAAATGCCAAGTTCTACATCTAGGAAATAGAAACCAAATGCACAGTTACAAGATGGGGGATACTTGGCTCAGCAATAATACAAACGAGAAGCATCTTGGAATTGTTGTAGATCACAAGCTGAATAGGAGCCAACAGTGCGATATGGCTGCAAGAAAGGCAAATGCTATTTTGGGCTGCATTAAGAGAAGTATATTATTATTATTATTATTATTATTTATTTATATAGCACCATCAATGTACATGGTGCTGTACAGAGTAAAACAGTAAATAGCAAGACTCTGCCGCATAGGCTTACATTCTAATAAAATCATAGTAAAACAATAAGGAGGGGAAGAGAATGCCAACAGGTACAGGGAAGGGTAAGCAGGCACAGGGTAGGGAAAAACTAACAGTAGAAAGTAACAGTATAGCTTCCAAATCGCGTAAGGTACTGGTTCCTCTCTATTTGGCCCTGGTTAGGCCTCATCTAGAGTATTGCATCCAGTTCTGGGCTCCACAATTCAAGAAGGAGGCAGACAAGCTGGAGCGTGTTCAGAGGAGGGCAACCAGGATGATCAGGGGTCTGGAAACAAAGCCCTATGAAGAGAGACTGAAAGAACTGGGCAGGTTTAGTCTGGAGAAGAGAAGATGGAGGGGAGACATGAGAGCACTGTCCAAATACCTAAAAGGTTGTCACCTGGAGGAGGGCCAGGATCTCTTCTCGATCCTCCCAGAGTGCAGGACACGGAATAACGGGCTCAAGTTAAAGGAAGCCAGATTCCAGCTGGACATCAGGAAAAACTTCCTGACTGTTAGAGCAGTGCGACAATGGAATCAGTTACCTAGGGAGGTTGTGGGCTCTCCCACCCTAGAGGCCTTCAAGAGGCAGCCAGACAACCATCTGTCACGGATGCTTTAGGGTGGATTCCTGCACTGAGCAGGGGGTTGGACTCGATGGCCTTGTAGGCCCCTTCCAACTCTGCAATTCTAGGATTCTATGATTCCATTACACTTTTGCACTCCTCTTTGCCAGTTGCACTGAGGAGGCAGCAAGGTCTCACTCTGTGTGTGCCCCAGACCAACAGGGCTGTAGCCTGCCAAGCAGGTCTCACCACCACCTCCTCCTCCCTTTACTGTCTGGAGGGAGGATTCTCTTTCTCACAAAGAAGAAGGAGAAGAACACCCACCCCCTCCTCCTGGTCTCCGGCAGAGGGAACAAAAGTTTGGCAACCCTGCAGTGCAGAGATCATTAGCAGCTGTTTGGAAAGGGAGTGTGTGGGACCGTGGTAAGAAAAACCGCCTGGCTTTGCCTCATTAGAGATGGAAGGAATTAGGATCTAGAAGACGGATGGACTAGCAGAGGTGCCTCCGCATCCTTCCCAGCAAAGCCACCCACCAGCCCCAGGCTGCTTTGGGCAATTCTTTGTTGCCTGGATCCTTCGGGCTTCCTTGCTCCCTGCTCAAAAGCAGGAGACAAATTCCCAAGGAGCAAGAATTGGTATTTTCTACCAGAGCGGAGACAATGCCTGACTGTTTTTGCTCTGCCACCACATCAGCCGTATTCACATTGCAAAGTGGCTCAGGGAGAGACCGGTGTAAGGGTCCAGACAAATGGGATGTCATCTTTTCAAAAATGGAGGAATCAATCAACATGGGATTGGTTTTCCCAAAGTCCTAGCTGTAACCTGAAACCTGCATGGCACCGACTACACAGAGTTTATTCCATTTAAGAGTGCAATCCTGTGCATGTTTAGACAGAATCAAGTCCTACAAATCTAGGGTGACCCTATGAAAAGGAGGACCGGGCTCCTGTATCTTTAACAGTTGCATAGAAAAGGGAATTTCATCAGGTGTCATTTGTATATATGGGGAACCTGGTGAAATTTCGTCTTCATCACAACAGTTAAAGGTGCAGGAGCTATACTAGAGTGACCAGATTTAAAAGAGGGCAGGGCACCTGCAGCTTTAACTCTTCTGATGAAGAGAAAATTTCACCAGGTTCTCCATTTATACAAATGACACCTGCTGAAATTCCCTTTTCAATACAACTGTTAAAGATACAGGAGCCCTGTCCTCCTTTTCATAGGGTCACCCTATACAAGTCCCAGCAGCCCTCAGCCAGCCATGCTGCAACTCTCCTTCCATTCCATCTCAAGATCTCACCATGCAGACTGCATGACTTCAACATAAAGTCAGCCTTTCCACCCACACCGCTTCCCCCGGCTTTTTGAAACAGCTTGCCTGATGAAGAGTTCATAAGAACATCAGAAGCGCCCAGATGCTGAATCAGACCAAGGGTCCATCTAGTCCAGCACTCTGTTCACACAGTGGCCAACCAGCCATCGGCCAGGGACCAACAAAGCAAGACATGGTGCAACAGCACCTTCCCACCCATGTTCCCCAGCAACTGGTGCACACAGGCTGACTGCCTCGAATACTGGAGATAGCACACAACCATCAGGGCTAGCAGCCATTGATAGCCTTCTCCTCCAGGAATTTAAGCCATCCAAATGGGTGGCCATCACTACATCCTGTGGCAGTGAATTCCATAATTTAACTATGTGCTGTGTGAAGAAGGACTTCCTTTTATTTGTCCTGCATCTCCCGCCAATCAGCTTCATGGGATGACCCCATTGGGTTCTAGTATTTTGAGAGAGGGAGAAAAATGTCTCCCTACCCATGTTCTGCACACCATACATAATTTTGTATACCTCGATCACGTCTCCCCTCAGCCTCCTCTTCTCCAAGCTTGCCCACAACATTTGGGTGGTGCTAATGTATAGTATTGTTGTATTTAATGTTGCCCCCTGCCTCGATCCAGAGGGAGAGGCAGGTAAAATATATTATTATTATTATTATTATTATTATTATTATTATTATTATTATTTATCATAGAATCATAGAATAGCAGAGCTGGAAGGGGCCTACAAGGCCATCGAGTCCAACCCCCTGCTCAATGCAGGAATCCACCCTAAAGCATCCCTGACAGATGGTTGTCCATCTAGTAGCAGGGTGCGCTACAAGGTCTTGTTGACCATGTATAAGGGCCTGCATTGCTTGGGTCCTGGATCCCTGAGTACTCGCCTTTCTCCTGTGTCTCACCATTGGCAGACTCGCTCTCAGGAGCAGGACGCCCTGATGGTCCCCTGCTACAAATTGGATTGAGGATGAGGGGTTTTAATGGAATTGTATTAATGTGGGTTGAGGGTTTTTAATGAAATTGTTTTATATGCGATTGTAAAGCGCCTCGATACCAGAAATGGTGAGGTGGCGCTATAAAAATGCTTTAAATAAATAAATATTGTCTGAACATGAATTTTAGGTTTCCTCTTCATTCGTTACCTTTGGAGAAAAAGGGATAAGGCCGGTAAAGCACCTTCAAGAGTTCCTTTAGGGTTCTGACAAACCCAGAATGGATTCATTTCCCCACGGACATTGGAGCCATCAGCCCCCACTGGCCAGGACCCTCCAGATGTGTTGGCCTGGCTGGGGATTGTACTCCAGCACATCTGGAGGGTGCTGGATGGGGGAAGGCTGGGCGTCACTTCTTCTCCTGGCTGCAGCCTTTGAGGCTGCCCTTCCGTTAAATAATAATGAAAAAAGGAAACAACAAACCAGCCCAGGAAAGAGACGCTCAACTTGGCCCCCCAGAGTTTCTGTGAGAGGCGGAGACTGGCCCCAGAGCCTTCTCCACCTGAAGGAGGGGCAGCAGAACGGATGAAGGGGTTCTTTGAGTAGTAGTGACAACGTAAACATTTGGAGAAAGTCTGATATGAATGGATTTAAAAGCAGGGGGCAGTGAATAGGATTCTGCATGGTACTAACGGGCTGATGAAATCACTTTTGTGCGCTCATCTTGTGACCGTCCCATCCATCAGAAGAGGAAGTGTTATCACAAGGGTGGACCGTGGAGGCCCTCCCTTCCATCAACCCTCCCCCCCAGACGTGGTTCTCCCGTGGTTCTCCCGGGAAGGGGGAGGGTTGTGCCCTCCCCCAACATCCATTCCTGTCTTCTCTTTCTCCACTGTCACCAAGGCTCGTTCTCCGTCAGAAGCTTCGTGGCTGGAAGAATTCATTAGAGTTAATCAATCCTAGAAACAAAGACAGTAGTGATTAGCATTTCCCGGCAGGAGCAGCGGTTCTCTCACCCTGGCAGAGGCACAAAAGACATGACGAATCAGCCTTGATTACAGGAGTGAGATACTTATCCACTGATGGAACGGGAGGAGGATGGGCGTCTTTCAAGTAATGACAGAGATAAAAGGACCCAGAGAGTGCCACACTGTCCCTGGCAATCTTATGGTGATCATATGCTGAGCACCGGCTGTTGCGTGTATATAATATCTATTCTAACTTCTTTCTTTAAAAGGGCTTTTGATTGAAGAGAAGACGCAAGCTACTTACAGATTCATGCATGCACCTGCTGTTCCTTCTCCAGGAAGAAGGAAGAGAGAGAGAGAGAAATTGCCATAGATGTCCAAATAATGGCATGATGGGATACTGCAGGAAGGAAGAAGAAGTTGGCTCCGTCCCATCTAACACTCCACATTCATCACTCCGGAGGCCCCACGGCGTTACAAATCGCAACCCAAAGAAAGGGAGCCTAAGAGCTTTGACATGTCAAAGAAAACCAACCACATTAAAAAATACAGCAGGATGAACAATGTGCTAATGTGATTCATCACCAACCCTATGGTGACGTTAGACTTTATTTCTTTTGGGGGGTAGAAAAACCAGAATGAGATTATATCCTTGGATGAACATATGGAAAGGAGGACAGGGATCCTGTATCTTTAACAGTTGCATAGAAAAGGGAATTTCAGTATCTGGTCACTCTACAAAAGAAGGCAGGGCTCCTGCAGCTTTCACTGTTGTGATGAAGATTGAGGGGAGACATGGTAGCACTCTTCAAATACTTAGAAGGTTGTCACACAGAGGAGGGCCAGGATCTGTTCTCGATCCTCCCAGAGTGCAGGACACAGAATAATGGGCTCAAGTTAAAGGAAGCCAGATTCCAGCTGGACATCAGGAAAAACTTCCTGACTGTTCGAGCAGCACGACAATAGAACCAGTGACCTTGGGAGGTGGTGGGCTCTCCCACACTCGAGGCCTTCAAGAGGCAGCTGGAGAACCATCTGTCAGGGATGCTATAGGGTTCCTGCATTGAGCAGGGGGTTGGACTCGATGGCCTTGTAGGCCCCTTCCAACTCTGCGATTCTATGATTCTATGAAGAGGGAATTTCACCAGGTGCTGCATGCATACAAATGACACCTGCTGCAATTCCCTTCTCAATGCAACTGTTAAAGTTTCAGGAGCCCGGTCCTCCTTTCTATAGGGTCACCTTAGATATATCCCTCACATTTTGTGTAGTGAATTCCCCCGCCCCACCCTGATTGTGTTACACTTTTGCATCCCACCTGCCAAGGAGCTCAGGTTTACCGTGTGTAGTGTTATCCTACTTGCTCCTCCCAACAATCTTTTTATACTGTATTTTGTATTTGTGCTTTTAACCTGTTGGTTGTTTTATTATGGTTTTAATTTTGTGAACCGCCCAGAGAGCTTCGGCTATTGGGCGGTATAAAAATGTATAAATAAATAAATAAATAAATAAATAAAACAATCTTGTGAGGTAGGTGAGGCTGAAAGTTTTCCCAAGGGCCACCCAGAGAGCGCCATGATTGTGGTCACGCGCATCAGACTCCATTCTCAAGAACTCCGTATGGACTGGCTCTCGCTCCCCATGCAGGGAGATCCGTATATTACAGCCTCCTGGCAAAATTTCTAAACATTCTTAAAGACACCAATTCAATCCAGCGAGAGCTAGTTAGGACTGTGGGCATATCTACTCTGTGGAGGAAAGTGGGGAGGATCTCGCGATATTCTGATTGTGAGATCCTTCCCTTTGTCCACAGATGGTGCGTGACGTCCAGGGAGGAAGGAGAACGTCACGCCCGCCATTTTGATTTTTATTATTGAAGATGAACACATGAGTGCGCCAATGACAAGGTTAGTTGTTGCTTTAAAAAATATCCCACTCCCCCCCCCACCCTGAAGGGCACAGAGCGCCTGAAGAGCTCCGTGACCTGTGCCCAATTCCCAGCTCCTCGCGTTTACTTGCGAGGAGGCAGGACAAAACTGGGACGGCCGCCCACATGATCCTGAGACCATGGGGAAAATTGGGCTAAAAGCCGTCCCAGTTAACCCGGGGAAATTGAGGGCTCATCCCTCCCTGCCCCCGGGATCCCCTGTGCGTCATGTGGATGCCCGGACCTTAAGATCATCTACAAGGGCCCTTCTCCGTGAGCCCCTGCCAAAGGAAGTGAGGCAGGTGGCTACTAGGATGAGGGCCTTCTCCGCTGTGGCACCCCGGCTGTGGAACGAGCTCCCCAGAGAGGTCCGCCTGGCGCCTACACTGTACTCCTTTCGTCGCCAGCTGAAGACCTTTTTATTCTCTCAGTATTTTAACACTTAATTTTAACTTAAATTTAAATTTTACTGTTCTAACTCTGTATTTTAATCTTATATCAATTTCTGCTGCATGGTTTTATCCTGGTTGTGCTTTTTATGCTGTATTTTGTATTTGTGCTTTTAACTTGTTGGTTGTTTTATTATGGTTTTAATTTTTGTGAACCGCCCAGAAAGCTTCGGCTATTGGGAGGTATAAAAATGTAATAAATAAATAAATAAATAAATAAATAAATAAATAAATAAATAAGGCATGGTGTAAACATGCCCTGTGTTCCATCAAAACCCACGGAACAAGTTAGTTGCAACCAACTTAAGCGCTTAACTTAACTCAATACTACAAAGGGTCCATTGGTCACTGGCTACAGGTGGACAAACCCTCTCACTTTCTCTTTCTCCCAGTTTCTCACTCTGTTCAATCATAAGTTCGGTTCATCTCGAATTTTGAGAATTTCTCCAGTCATAAATTTGGTTCATCCCAAACTTTTGAGATTTAAAAAACAAACAAAAAACCCAACCTCGCAGGAAAAGTCGTAACCATTTTTGTGCTCATTCCTCCTAATACACACATTTTTATGTGCACTTTTGCCTTATATACACATATTTTTGCAAGCCATTTTCCTAATACAATGCATTTTTAATGTTATTTTTCTGAATATGGCATTTTGTAGACTTTTTATTATTATAATTATTATTATTATTATTATCATCGGACAACTGCATTGCAAAACTCAGAGCAGTGCAAATTTCGATGGGTAGCTCATGTTCTGGTTGACATCGCAGTTCCAAAGTGTAAAACTAGGTAGGTTTGCATGCAAACGTGGACGAATTTCTCCCCCATCCCTGCCAGTGGCTGAACACGTGCTTTGCATACAAAGAAAGGCTCCCACAGATTTGTGAAGGCAGCTCCCTACGTTCTCTCTTCCTTCAGGCACGTCTTGGGCAATGATTTGGAATGAGAACAGTCTCTCCCCCAGCTGAAAACGCCTTTCCTCTACCGCCTTGGCTAGATGCAAAAGGGGAGGGGCGTCTGGTGTCCATTTGCTCGGGCACAAAGTTACACACTACTGCTATGAAGCACTCTGGGCCCTGTCCAAGAAAAAAAGGGCAGGTGGCGTCTTTTTTTTTACATGTTGGAGCACCGAGACTCCAGGAATGAATGAAGAAAGTCATGGAGTAGCGGGAGGGGGGGGGGGGGAACACAATATTCCCAGTTCCTTGGTTCCCTGGTCTTACTGGGTGGCTGCATGACCCAGGCTGTTTGTGTTGTGATTCTCCAAATAGATAATCCCCTGCACCCTCTCCTGAGTCCAGGCTCCTTTGGGGCCCGGCGATTCCATGGGCAAGGTGGCGCTAGAGCCCAGAGCATCTTCAGTGGAGTTCTGGGAATCCGTATCTTCCGAAGAAAAACTCCCATGTCTGGAGAGCTGAAAGTACTGGGCGGCTTCTCTCTTCCTGCTCCGGTGACCCCTCGCCGGCACGGATGCGCAAGGGGGTTTGGCGGAAGGCGGGTTCTCACAGCCCCCTGGCACCTGCGTAACGTTAGGGGGAGAAGTGGGCGCAGGCAGAGTCCAGGCAGGGTTCTGAGTTGTTGGGTGGAGACTCTCTGCGGCCTCTTCGTCCAGGTCCTGAGCCAGGGTGGCATCCAGATAGGCCTCCCCACTTCCCTCCCCAGCCTGGCCTGTCCCACCACACAAGGGGACCTCTTGGGAACGACTGTCACAGACACTCGTGTTGTCCACAGCCCCAACCTCATGCCTTCTATTGCCCTCCGGCAGTTCCTCTTCTTTCTTGGGTTTCCCTGATGCTCCATCAAAGCAGAGATCGTCACCTGGGAGTCGGGAACTTGGGTTAGGATCCGGCACGAAGGGGGTGGTCTTCTCTCCACAGTCTTTTGCATTTCCATCCAGGACTTCTTTGCATACGGCCAGCGTCTCTTCAAGGATTTCCTTGCTCTCTTGACATCTCTCCAACGCCTCTCTCCACACCACGAGGCCATTTTTGTTGCGCATGCTGGCAGCTTGCATCTTCATCTGCTGGAACTTCTCGTCTGAGAACTCCTCAGAGAGCCGCTGGAGGGAGTTCTCCACCTCTTCTCGGGCTTCTGTGCTCTTGGGCTCATTCGCTCCGGCTGTCCACCGGGGCAGGCACTGCTTGCAGTCACGGTTAAATTGTGTGACCTTGAAAAACAGAGCAATAGTACTTACTTGCCCCCTGCAAAGGTCTTCCTTCTTGGCCTTCTCCCCATCTGAAATGCTCCCCCTAAAATTCCTCCCTAGACAACTTCATCGTTCTTTAATTTCTCCCACATCCAGTTCTATTACTGCACTTTTAACCCGAGATTCTTGACTTTTCTGGAATCTAAACCAGAAACCCTTATTAAAGGTCAATGTCTTACATTAGGGGATTGGGACGTTCGTAGCTCTTCTTTGCCTCTGTCCCACTCTGCTAAACGTGGGAATGTGGAGGCCCCCTGGGAAGGAATAGGAGTCTAAGCCCAGCCCTGCTGGATCATGGAATAGAATTGTAGAATCATAGAATCGTAGAGTTGGAAGGGGCCTCTAAGGTCATCGAGTCCAACTCCCTGCTCAATGCAGGAATCCACCTTAAGGGATGGTTGTCCAGCTGCCTCTTGAATGCCTCTAGTGTGGGAGAGCCCACAACCTCCCTAAGTAATTGGTTCCATTGTCATACTGCTCTAACAGTCAGGACGTTTTTCCCGATGTCCAGCCAGAATCTGGCTTCCTGTCACTTGAGCCCATTAGTCCGTGTCCTGCATCTAGCCTAGCAGCCTGTTTCGAACAGAGGTCACCCAAATGCTTCTGGGAAGTCCACAAGCAAGCCCTCCTCCCAGCACGGGTCAACTGGACCTGTTGTTGAGCTTAGGTGGGATCACGAGGGAAAAGCCTATGCTAACGACGCCCTCTGATCCAGGGAAAGGTCAGCCGTGTCCCACGGTGGACTAAGAGGCTTGCGATGGGCAGGAGGCCACCTGTTACCCTGGTTTTCTGTTTTCCTACATGCATGGGCAGGTAAGCAAGGGTGGGCTCCCTGTTCACATGGCATTCTTGTAGCACCCTCCAGGACTCCCCCTTCCTCGCTCACTTGCCCCCAGCTCCTCCACCAGCCTCCCTTCAAAATGTTGCTTCTCCTTCGCTTTGTAAATTCACCTTGTCGCAGAACCTGTAGAGGTCCAGGGAAGTCTCCAGCTCAGCCCCTCTCATCTCCATGTCCATGTAGAACGTTGTCAGCTTAGCCTGGAAAGCTCCCTTGGCGGCCTCGAAGGCCCCCGTTTCAGGGAACTTGGACCCTTGGACCCTGGCAGCTTCCTTCGACAGCGAGAGACCGTGGTTGTAGTGGACCTAGCAGAGAGAAGAAGAAGAAGAAGAAGAAGAAGAAGAAGAAGAAGAAGAGGAGGAGGAGGAGGAGGAGGAGGAGGAGGAGGAGGAGGAGGAGGAGGAGGAGGAGGAAAGGAAGGAAGGAAGGAAGGAAGGAAGGAAGGAAGGAAGGAAAGAAAGAAAGAAAGAAAGAAAGAAAGAAAGAAAGAACATCAGAAGAGCCCTGATGCTGGATCAGACCAAGGGTCCTTCTAGCCCAGCACTCTGTTCACACAGGGGCCAACCAGCCATCGGCCAGGGATGAACAAGCAGGACACAGTGCAACAGCACCCTCCCGCCCATGTTCCCCAGCAACTGGTGCACACAAGCTTACTGCCTCGAATACTGGAGGTAGCACCCAACCATCAGGGCTAGTAGCCATGGATAGCCTTCTCCTCCAGGAATTTCTCCAACTCCCTTTTAAAGAATAGGTCTGGGGTCAATGCGAACAGAAGTGTTGAAACAAATTTTGGAGAAAAATCCTCAAACAAATTCTCTTAAATTTGCATGGAAATGTGTTTCCCCCCTGCCCCCGCAACATTTTAAACAAACATTATGGATGCTGTTACAATTTGGAAGTCTTAAAAAACATAAAACAGGATATAAAACACTGAATTTACATGTAAATACTTAACATGATTGTCTCAAGCCTTTTATGAACAAGGCTTAAAAAGTAATATAAAAAACATCTAAAAATGCCCCTAAAAATAAATTTAAAAATGTTGAAGCCCAGCATTTCCAATGCAAATCTTGATCATTTGCCTCATGCTTTCGGGGGTGGGGTGGGGTTGGATTTTCATTTTGGCTGCTGTTGCACGAGGTGTCTGCCTCCTGCCTCACATCACGGCTCAGCATACCGTGGCCTCTTTGAAGAATTCCTTAAACCGCCGATAGGACTCTTCGGTGGTCTCCTGGCTGTCCTCAGCTGACCCCACTGCACGGAGCTCTGGCTCTCCTTGTTCATCAAACCACGAACTGAGCTGTGTGGAGAAGCAAAGAGTGTAGTGAGGAGATGCAGGGCAGAGTTGAAGCCTTACCAAAGGGGAAGCCTCTGGGGAAAATGTTCAGCCAGCCAGCTAAGCAGATCCAATGGGAAAAGGTGAGAGAGGGCAGCAGGGAGGTTGTGGGCTCTCCCACCCCAGAGGCCTTCAAGAGGCAGCTGGACAACCATCTGTCAGGCATGCTTTAGGGTGGATTCCTGCATTGAGCAGGGGGTTGGACTCCATGGCCTTAGAGGCCCCTTCCAACTCTGCTATTCTATGATTCTAGGTGCAGAATGCAACGTGGACAAGCAGCGCGGCCTAGCATTACCTGCCTCCACTGATCTGCCTTAGTGCTATGCTCTCCAGTGGTGCTATTTTTGATTTTGGCCTCCTGGGGCATGTCTACACCACAAGGGTGTAGGATCGCGGACTTACAGCTTCTGTGATCCTCCCTGGGTGTCCAGACGGCCGCTCAACGTCCCAGAAAAATGTGGCCACCATTTTTTGAAAAACAAGGAGAGGAGCGCACATGCACTCCTCTGCCAAAGGTATGGGGAGAAAAGAAAAGCTCCCGCTACCCACCTGACCTCCAATGGGCACGGAGTGCCTGAAGAGCTCAGTGCCCCGTGCCCGGTTCCTGCCTCCTTGCGTTTACTTGCGAGGAGGTGGGATGAAACCGTTACGGCCGCCCACACCTCCAACGGTCTTGGAATGATCCCAAGACCGTGGGAAAAATCAGGCTAAAAGCCATCCCAGTTATCCCAGGGAAATGGAGGGATCATCCCTGCCTGCCCCCAGGATCCCCTGTGCATCATGTGGATGCACAGGGATGATCCCAGGATGATCCCTATGATACGGCATGGTGTAGACATGCCCTTGGATAGTCACAGACCAACAGATTCCATCCCTGGACTACCCATGAGCAAAGCTAAGGGACGCAGACTTGCATCAACACATCTAGACTTTGGGTGGAAATGAGGAATTTTAAACTTAGGGGATGTCTGTCTTTTGAGTGGGGAGCAGTTGTGCAATTATCGTTCCATTGGACCCAGCACTTGAATCTTCCTTATGGGTACAGGACGAACTTTGAAGATTGGGAAGCCGTGGGACTGGAAAGCCAACAGGTGTGGAAGTGGTAGGTTTTCACATGAAGACAAGCCTTGCATTTTTCTTTTCTTGTTTTAAAAAACTTTATTTAAGGCTAGCATTGATTACATGCTTGGAAACCATACAGTTTTTACAACGGAGGTTCCAAAACGTGACAAAAGTTTCCTAAAAATGTCTGGATGAACACCGGTATCTCAAAGACATCTCTACATGGCCAATAGATTCTTCTGCTCCGTGTTCTGAGTGGGGATGAGACATTCTTCCACATGCCCAGCTTGTTCTCCAAACCCTCTTTTTAAGCCATGGTTGTACCCAAGGAATTTCTGAAGGGGTGGGGCTCATCCTAGATATTTAAGTAGAGCCTCCCCCCGCCTCCCCCCCCCACAGGGCATTGTGAAGCATTTTATTTATTTATTTATTTATTTATTTATTACATTTTTATACCGCCCAATAGCCAAAGCTCTCTGGGCGGTTCACAATGGAAGGGACAAGCATGGAAGGGAACTGCCTTTTAGGGATGGGATTTAAGGAAACCTCTTTCTGAAATTCCACAGAGTTGTGACATCTAGAAAATAATTGCGCCTATGCCTTTGGCCTACATATTTGTACCCACTGAATCTCGGATTCCTGAGCATTCAATTCATTTCCATCTCTTGGTTAGGTTGCTATGCTGTAATTAATTCCACTCGTTTCTCTTAATTCACCTTCCAAAAATGACACTTTAAGTGGATCCAGGTCAACACAGCAAAACTACCTGAAATCATAGAATCATAGAATCATAGAATAGTAGAGTTGGAAGAGGCCTATAAGGCCATAAAGTCCAACTCCCCCGCTCGATGCAGGAATCCACCCTAAAGCATCCCTGACAGATGGTTGTCCAGCTGCCTCTTGAAGGCCTCTAGTGTGGGAGAGCCCACCACCTCCCTAGGTCACTGGTTCCATTGTCGTACTGCTCTAACAGTCAGGAAGTCAATGAAGCATCTCTGGCTGATCACACACGTCATAAATGTGTGGGTTCTCCCACACCAGAGGACTTCAAGAGGTAGCTGGACAACCACCTGTCAGGGATGCTTTAGGGTGGATTCCTGCATTGAGCAGGGGGTTGGACTAGATGGCCTTAGAGGCCCCTTCCAACTCTGCTATTCTATGATTCTAAACAGGCTGCATTACACCCCACAAACAAATTGAAAATTGAATCCCATGTCATGCTGTTTGGATTCCTTTACAACTGAACTTATTAGGTTCTTACAAATTCAGAAGGTTGAAGACAACTGCTTAATAATTAGATTTCAGTCATTGAATGCAAAAGTGCCCTGTGCATGTTAACTCATTTCTACTCAATTGCAGGCACTTGCATTGCTGAAGGAGATAAACCCACAGCTCCAATGGAGGGACCCATGGCCAACATAAACAGGATGAAAAGGCATGCCGCTATCCCAAACTCAAATGCCATGTGATGCAAAATGCAGGACCAGCCCTACCATGAAGCAAAGTGAAGCGGTTGCCTCAGGCGGCAGATGCTGGGTTGGATGGAGGGGGAAGTGATAGCAGTCTCATGAGGCATTCCTCTCTGCTTGAGGAGAGTGCTACGTGTTCCAGGCAGACTTCTCTCCTCCCCCTAAGTCAGCCGGGAGCCCCCTTAGGTGACGTGGGGGATGCTATGCCATCAGCAGCATCCAAGTAAAATTCAACTGCTAATCTGGTTGGCTTCTGTAGGTGGAAGGGGGAGGTGCCATCTTCTCCTTCACCTCGGACAGTAAAATGTCCTGGCAAAATGCAGTGGTTAAGCACTGAATTTGAGTGAATTAAGCTAGAGGCTACCCATTCTGCGAGAGGGATGTGAAACCTCTGTCATCCTTGGGAATCCCAACAATTCTGTCTTAGTTCAGCTTTCCTCGTAGAGACCAAATAAGACAGAACCGAATATATTCTGTAATATATATTCTAAAATATATTCTGAAATTAATGCCAGACATTCCCAGCAATTTGGGGTGGATGGATACAGCTGTGGTCGACCCGCCCTCTATGCAACGTGGATCATGTTTGGGTTCCGAGGGGCTCACCTACCTTGCTAAACTCTGCCTCCAGCTCTCGGATCTTCAACAGGAATTCCAAGTGCTCCAAGCGGTGGTTGGATTTGCTCACCAGCGTGTGGACCTCCTCTTCCACCAGGTTGTAGAGGCCCAGGGCGCAAGTGATGCTGTTCCTAGCAAAGAAGAGTAAAAGGTAGGGATGAATGGATTTGGGAGAATTCCACATAGTTTGCATTTTAATATAATTTGCACATACAGACTGATATGCAGTTATCCTTCATTTTTTTTGCATGCCTCTGAATTTTGTGATTCAGTTCTCCAATCAAAAATTGTGAACAAAAATCTCTACGTGAGCGGCAATTGCTCACAGAAATGCAAACGATAGGGGAAATGTGTATAAAACAGTATGCGTCTTTGCATGCAGTCTCCTAATGTATGCATCAAGAGAAATGCACATATTAGGAGAAATGCAGACGTAAATGGGTATGAACTTCCATGCAGACATTTAACCCAAACATTTGCCAACAGTCATGGAACTAGGACAAAATGGCGTCTCAGAAAATTCGGAAGTTGTAGAAACCCAAATGGAAGCACGAGCCTCAGTCTGTAGGCATGTGGTTTTCAAGCCTGCCTTTTTTCACCTGCCCCAGAAGTGGTGCTGAGTCCAGAGCACCTACCGGACGCCAGGAGGGAAGCCGAGTCGGGCCGCCTCCTTCCTCAGCCTGGCAAGCAGGGCTCCGCCTTCTCTCTGCAAGCTCACCAGCTGCGCGTTGCACAAGACGTCTTGCATGAGCTGCCGGTGCCGGTCCATTTGCTGCTCGACTGCCTGTAGGACCATGACAGATGTGAGCCAAATCCATGGGGGATTTGGGGCAGAGCTGATGACAATGAAAGCTAAAGGGAGCCTCCACGGCCTGAGACAGTCTACCCCTGAATACCAGTGCTGGAACTGTTGGGATCTTGGAATTGTTGTAGGTCGCAAGCTGAATATGAGCCAACAGTGCGATATGGCTGCAAGAAAGGCAAATGCTATTTGGGGCTGCATTAATAGAAGTATAGCTTCCAAATCACGGGAGGTACTGGTTCCTCTCTATTCGGCCCTGGTTAGGCCTCATCTAGAGTATTGCGTCCAGTTCTGGGCTCCACAATTCAAGCTGGAGCGTGTTCAGAGGAGGGCAACCAGGATGATCAGGGGTCTGGAAACAAAGCCCTATGAGGAGAGACTGAAACAACTGGGCATGTTTAGCCTTGAGAAGAGAAGATTCAGGGGGGATATGATAGCACTCTTCAAATACTTAAAAGGTTGTCACACAGAGGAGGGCCAGGATCTCTTCTCGATCCTCCCAGAATGCAGGACGCGGAATAATGGGCTCAAGTTACAGGAAGCCAGATTCCAGCTGGTCATCAGGAAAAACTTCCTGACTGTTAGAGCAGTGCGACAATGGAACCAGTGACCTAGGGAGGTTGTGGGCTCTCCTACACTGGAGGCCTTCAAGAGGCAGCTGGACAACCATCTGCCAGGGATGCTTTAGGGTGGATTCCTGCATTGAGCAGGGGGTTGGACTCGATGGCCTTGTAGGCCCCTTCCAACTCTGCTATTCTATGATTCTATGATTCTATGCTGGGAAGGAAGAAAAGGGAACGCTGGCTGTCTCCATATCCTGATAGGAAGCTCCCAAGATGTTTGTAGCTGGCAGCTCTTTATCAGTCGCAGGGTTCACCTTGGAGACATTTCTCATAGGTGTCTGCAGGCAATTTTTAGAAATGTAACCCTCTGAAGAAGGCCAAATCCATGGCAAAGGGCTGAAACACCTTGGGCTACTTCAAGGAATGAATATCTATCTATCCATCTATCTACCTAATTACCTAATATTCTTTTCTTAATGGTAACAAACTGGATGGAACTTTAGAGACTAATCCAGCAGATCTCTTCTTGGATTCTTATGGGGTGAGGGTGGGGGGACGGGGATGACCCTTGTCCACAGCTCCCCTGAGCTAATGCCCGGTGTTGCATGCTGCGTGCAAAAGAGAGCTAAACATTTGGGCAAATCCCAAAGAGGGTCATTGGCTCCTGAGATCAGAAGAGCTCTCTGATCTGGAGGGAAACACCCACCTTCCCTTCCTCCCTCCCTCCCTCCTGGAAAGCAAGACTCATCTGATCTGGTTAAGGGCCAGGCCTGCACCACAAAGAGGAAGAGGCAGGCAGTGCGCCGCGCGTGACAGGAGGGAGCTGCTTCGTGTGGGGTCAAGGCTCAGCCAGGAGGGCCAAACAGCAAGCTCTGAGGGCCAGGGCTCACCTGCACGGTCTCCGGCGCGTCCCCCTGCTCCAGTTCTTGGGTGGTGCTTCGGAGCAACTCCGAGGCCTTTGTGAGGTCGCTGACAAAGTGGTGCATCTTCTGAGAGGAGGAAACACAAACAGGCAGCCTGTCAGATGAAACAAAGAACCAACAACGAAAAGAAGCTGGGCAAGAGAATGGGACCGTTTGCGCAGCAAGGTGGAGAGAGAGCGCCAGGAGAGGAAGCCGGAGGCAGATCATAGAAAACAGCCTGGCCAGCCCAGCCCACCTGGTCCCGTCACACCCCAGAGCTACGGAGGGATAAAGACATGTGTCTTTGGCCTAATCCACATCAAGCAGGATATGGCAGTATGAAAGCCGCGAATATGAGACAGGAGCCACACCAAGCAGGATCTAGCGGTACGAAAGGGGCATGGAAGCGGAACATGGCACGTGTCGATGGGCCCCAACAGTTGTCAGTGCACTCCAACATTATTATTATCATTATTATATTTATTTATTTGTATCCCGCTTTTTGCCCAATACTGGGCCTCAAGGCGGTCTTGCAAAGTTTACAACATACATTGTAAAACCTAGGAAAAGAAATGTAAAAAAAAAATTAAAATGTTAAAATACACAACAAAATTATCAGTCATTAACATAGATGGAGGGCCAGACTATTCTCCAAAGGCCTGCTGGAACAAACAAGTTTTAGCCTGCCTCCGAAAGTCCATCAAGGAGGGAGCCAGCCTAGCTTCCCCGGGAAGAGAGTTCCAGAGCACCGGAGCAGCCACCGAGAAGGCCCTCTCCCATGTTCCCACCAAGCGTGCCTGTGAAGATGGTGGGACTGAAAGAAGGGCTTCTCCAGAAGATCTCAAAGCACAGGCAGGCTCATAAGGGAGAAGACGGTCTTTCAAATAACCTGGACCCGAACCATATAGGGCTTTATAGTGCCATAACCGGCACTTTGAATTGTGCCCGGAAACAGACTGGAAGCCAGTGGAGCTGTTTTAACAGGGGAGTCGTCCGCTCCCTGTAACCAGCCCCAGGTCAACAATCTGGCTGCAGCTCTTTGAACCAGCTGGAGTTTCCGAACACTCAGTTAAATTTCTGGAGAAGAAGACTATCAATGGCTACTAGTCCTGATGGCTATACGCTTCCTCCAGTATCACAGGCAATATGCCTATTTACCCCAGTTGCTGGGGAATATGATTGGGTTCTCTTCTTGATCCTCCCAGAGTGCAGGATACGGAATAACGGGCTCAAGTTAAAGGAAGCCAGATTCCGGCTGGACATCAGGAAAAGCTTCCTGACTGTTAGAGCAGTACGACAATGGAATCAGTTACCTAGGGAGGTGGTGGGCTCTCCCCCCCCCCTCAAATTTTCACACTAATTTTTTTCCAATCACAGCCTTTGCACTAGAAGTACTTGCCATGGACCTATATCTCAAAAGGCGATGCTAACTTCCGTCCATGAGGCCCTACATGAAGGTTGAATCCTTTCCCCCAATAAAATCCCATAATAATATTTCTATGTTACTCTTACTATGTCTTACTTGGGGGCTTCCCAAGCTGAATCCCTATTCCCTGATCTGCCTTTCGACTGACCAGGAGCACCTCTGTCTTATCTGGATTAAGCTTCAATTTGTTCGCCCTCATCCAATCCATTACTGCCAACAAACACCGGTTTAGCACAGAAACTGCTTCCTTGGAATTGGGTGGAAAGGAGTAGTAGAGTTGGGTGTCATCGGCGTACTGGTGGCACCGCACCCCACAACTCTGGATAACCGTTATAAAGCTGTAGTCTGTGGCTCCTGCCTCTTCTATACCGCTTTCATAGCGCAATATCCTGCTTGGTGTAGATGAGGCCCTTGTAATGCCAGAAGAGCCACCGTTTCAGTCTCTCTTACACACACACTCACATACATACCAATCCCCTAACACAACACTCTGTCCATGCTTTTCAGACTTGGGTCTGTCTGTTTGGACACTGCAAAGATGTGTAACTTCAGTCGACTTGCAGCTCTAACGGCTTCCCTACGTGTGTGTCTGTGTGTGTGTGTGGATGGATATTTATTTATTTAGAGCATGCCATCAGTGGTCACGACATTTTACAGCATAAGTGACAGAGTTAGGCTCCTGCCCCAAGGAGACGGCAATCTACAGTCCGAGGAGTGAGAAGGGAAAGGCAGGAATCCCCAGGGTTGGCTGAGAGCAGCAAATGCAGGAGGAATCCTTTGCGTTGGGGTGAAGGCATGAGGGTCTGGGAGCAGATTGCCTCAAAAGGAGGGACGTTCCCCTAGTAATGGCAGAAGACCTCAGAACCCTTAAGAAACAGGTGCGCTGTGAGCCCTCCATCCCGCAGAGGCCAGAGAAGCGATAGGTGTTGAGTAGAATGTTACCCACAGAGGGTTAAATGATTGCAAGGGGTTAAAAGCTTTGTAATCATGTTTCTGGACTTGGCAAGATTGCAACCGGAGCATGGAGGACGTGGTCTACGTGTCAGACGCGGACAGAGGAGAATTGGTTAATTGGACAATTAAGTATGGTGCAATACTAGTGGTGATATGTATTTAAGGTGCACAGTGTTTAATGGCATCTTGTTAGGTGCTTGGAGATCCGTGTCGATGTATTGTGATGATTATGATGACCATGCGTGTAAATGAAAGTTTATACTAAACTGATGAGAAAACCTCAGTAGAAGATCTTTACTGATGAATAAGGACTGTGAGTATTATTTATTCCCTCAACGAGCTTCTCAAGGAAAAGTGCTAGGACTTTGCGGGCATAACTTTCGTTGCGTGCTACGCACTCTGTTCTTATCGTTCGGATAATAGGCACCTGGAAGAACTGAACCCACTCGCTGTGGCAGTACGGGAAGTGGCCGTCCAAGGCCTGGGTCAGCTGGCTACTGTCCACGTGTCGGCCGAGAGCCTTCAGAGAGCTCAGCAGCTCCACCTACAGGTGTGGCACAAAGGGACAGTCAGTATTCTGGATGGAAAAAACATTGTTTATTAAATTAGCCTGGTTTTAACGGATAATGTTTTTAAAAAACCCAACACATTTTGCAAATATCAAAGTTAAAAAACAAAGCAGGGCAGAAGTATCAGCCTGGAGAAAACAACCGTTTTCTCAGTATTTTAACACCTAATTTAACTTAAATTTAAACTTCGCTGTTTTAATTCTGTATTTTAACCTATATCAATTTCTGCTGTGTGGTTTTATCCTGCTTGTGCTTTTTGTACTGTATTTTGTATTTGTGTTTTTAGATTGTTGGTTGTTTTATTATGCTCTTCATGGTTTTAATTTTTGTGAACCGCCCAGAGAGCTTCGGCTATTGGGCGGTATGTAATAAATGTAATAAATAAATGTAATAAATAAATACATAAATAAATAAATAAATAAATAACACAATACTAAAAGACCTGGGGGTATAAAAAGAGGGTTGTTGGACACCCAAAGGACATCAGATTTTGCCCTTCTCCATGGGTACCAAAACCAGAATAAATGATGCTACCTGTTCAAATATAGGCAAGCCTGCTGTATTTGCATAATTTATTCAAGTTGCAGACGTTGGCCTTTGCTGGTGCAGAATTCACCCCTCCGGCTTGCAGGAGGACCCTCGTGTCTTTCTGCAAAGGTCTGTTTCTGCACCGCTGTTTCGCCACCAGCCATTTCAGCTCCATGTCGTGCAAAACAGCTCGGCGCGTCCCTGGGGGTGCGAGCATTGGGGTGGGGTGGGGGTCGGGATGGATGCTTTCTCCGGCCATCCGTCAGCCGTGCCAAGAGGAGACTCTCGCCTGCCTGGGTCCCTTTTCAGACTCACGCTGGGGAAATGTGAGCATTTCCATCGTTTGCAGACGAGGCCGTTAATCAAACTCATTAATATTTCATATTACATTAATTAAACTGAGCGGCATTAATAAAAGAACAGCAAACCCTTTCAAGTGCAGAGTGATTCTCTTAATGCCCGTGTCCGTCCCCACAGAACTATAATTGAGAGGGAGCTCACTGAGCCGTTGGCAACGGGAGTCTGTTTGAGTTCTCTGCACCTACCGGAGTCTTGACTAATTAACTGGCCTGGGAGAGGGAGGAGGGCAGGATCCATGCTGTGAAGAAGGGCTGTACTGATGGCGGCAGAGTAAGGACTTCACTTTTGCTTATAGAATCATAGAGTTGGGAGGGGCCTCAGAGGTCATCTAGTCCACCCCACTGCTCAGTGCAGGCTCTGTGCTGCAGGGTGCAGCTGCAGCCTCCCAGACAGGTGTGTGTCCAGCCTCTCCTCGAGATCGCTGTCATGTCTCTCCTTAATCTCCTCTTCTCCAGCTAAAACATGCAGGTTTTTTCAAGAAATCTTCACAGGACTTAAAAAAGACGCTGTGAAGAACATGAACCCACCGGGGGGGGGGGAACCATCTCCCCCCCCCGCCCCATAGGATGCCCTTAGGAAAAATGCCATGCCATGACGTAGCCTCATTCCCAGGGCATTCACTCTTCAGGAAGGCAGCCAGGCTGCTCAGAGTAACAAAAGCTATGGCTTCGTGAACAACAATAATGTTTTTCCCCTTAGAACAGCCTTCCTCAACCTGGGGCGTTCCAGATGTGTTGGACTGCATCTCCCAGAATGCCCCAGCCGGGCATTCTGGGAGATGCAGTCCAACACATCTGGAGCGCCCCAGGTTAAGGAAGGCTGCCCTAGAAAAGAAAAGTGGGGAAAGTGTGTGTGTGGGGGAGACCTCTTTGCCCTCCTCATATTACAAAGTAACACAATATCCTGAACATTCTTATAATTTTACCCAAATATTCCACTCACATTTTTGTGGCGGGGGGCATATTGTCTACCACCAAAGGGGGGGGTGTATTCATTTCTTGTAAATCAATTTGGGGACCCTTTTTAATTTAGAAAAAAATGATGCATATATATATATTTCCCTTTAAGCAAGCAAATTAATAATGTAAACTCTCATTAGGTTACAGCCTATTCCTGCCACAGGTCTCCCCTGCTTTTAACAGATTCATGACGGAATGCGAGATGACATGGACTTTGCTGCCTGTCACGGAAAAGTCGCTCTTCTCTTCTTATGACAGGCAGCAATTCAACAGGTGAAGCCATTTGCAGCCATGGAAATGCAGATACAGGGAGAGTTGCACTGGCTGATTTTATTCATGTTTTGCTTGTCACATAGCTGTAAATGAGGCAGCCCATTTTGGGATGGAGAACATCACTCATTCCAGTTGCTGAGAACACAGAATGAACAGCTCGAAATCCCAACTATGCTGCACTCATGGGGGGTGCAGGAAGCGGCACAACATGAAGAAGAAATCAGAGTGTCCCCCCCCCCCAAAGTACCTGATACTCTAGAACTCACCTGCACGCCAGGTAACTTCTCCAGGTGTGAAGCAGCCTCCTTCTCTGCCAATAGCAGAACAGCATGGAAGGAGCCAGGCAAGGCCTTCTGCAAGGAAGACAGAGGGAGTGCGGGTCAGTCTTCACCAGGCACTAGCCTTGCTGTGCAGGGGTGTCTCTGAACGTGACGCTTGCAAACTGGGCATTGAGAGTAGGGTGGTGGCAACTCTCCATTTTAATCTGTAAGCCCCTAAGTGTTTCGGGCCTGGCCGGTTTTAGGAACTGAGCCCTTCTCTGCAGCCCATTTCAATGTCTTAGATCTGCTGAGAGCATCCTCAGCTATTCCATCAAAAGTCCGCAAGGCCCGCCCAGAGCCACTTTCACCAGCTACTCCACAGCAACGGAAACCCTTCGCCTGGAGATTTGCTAAAAAGTAAGACCAAGGGAACTACAGCACAAATAAATATCACTTTCATACCTGCTCAGCTATCCTGGCAAAACCCTCCAACACACACACACACACACACACACACACACACACACACACACACTCAAGATGGGGGATACTTGGCTCAGCAACACTACAAACGAGAAGGATCTTGGAATTGTTGTGGATCACAAGCTGAATAGGAGCCAACAGTGCGATATGGCTGCAAGAAAGGCCAATGCTATTTTGGGTTGCGTTAAGAGAAGTATAGCTTCCAAATCACGTGAGGTCCTGGTTCCTCTCTATTCGGCCCTGGTTAGGCCTCATCTGGAGTATTGTGTCCAGTTCTGGGCTCCACGATTCAAGAAGGATGCAGACAAGCTGGAGCGTGTTCAGAGGAGGACAACCAGGATGATCAGAGGTCTGGAAACAAAGCCCTATGAAGAGAGACTGAAAGAACTGGGCATGTTTAGCCTGGAGAACAGAAGGCTGAGGGGAGACATGATAGCACTCTTCAAATACTTGAAAGGTTGTCACACAGAGGAGGGCCAGGATCTCTTCTCGATCCTCCCAGAGTGCAGGACACGGAATAACGGGCTCAAGTTAAAGGAAGCCAGATTCCGGCTGGACATCAGGAAAAACTTCCTGACTGTTAGAGCAGTACGACAATGGAACCAGTTACCTAGGGAGGTTGTGTGCTCTCCCACACTAGAGGCCTTCAAGAGGCAGCTGGACAACCATCTGTCAGGGATGCTTTAGGATGGATTCCTGCCTTGAGCAGGGGGTTTATTTATTTATTTATTTATTTATTTATTTATTACATTTTTATACCGCCCAATAGCTGAAGCTCTCGGTGGCCTTGTAGGTCCCTTCCAACTCTATATTCTATGATTCTATGGGAACTATAGTTTGCTGAAAGTGAAGAGAATTCTGTTAGGGATCCTCTTGCAACCCCCTCCACCACCAAACTACAGTTCTCAGAGGTTCCTGGGAAAAGGGAATGTTGACTTTTAGGGTAGACGTCCCCTCTCACCCAAGTCTCATCCAAAAGCATTGCCCCAAATCTCCCACTTGGCCTTTATCGATGCCTAGCTACTAATCCTGATGGTTACATGGGACCTTCAGGCCTGCCATTAAGACTGGGAGAGGACCATTGCCTTCAGGTCCTCCTTGTGGGCTTCCACTAGGGCATCTTGCTGGGACGCTGGATGGAGCTCTTCTTAGGTTGTGGACAAGCAGATACCAGCAACAACTGATGCTATTCAAGATTAGGGTGACCCTATGGAAAGGAGGAACGGGCTCCTGTATCTTTAATAGTTGTACTGAAAGGGAAATTTCAACAGGGGTCATTTGTATACATGCAACACCTGGTGAAATGCCCTCTTCATCACAACCGTTAAAGCTGCAAGAGCCCTATCCTCTTTAGTTAAGAGTGACCAGATACAGGAGGGCAGGGCTCCTGCAGCTTTAACGGTTGCGATGAAGAGGGCATTTCACTAGGTGCTGCATGCATACAAAGGACACCTGCTGGGATTCCCTTTTCTTCACAACAGCTACAGATAGAGAAGCCCGGTCCTCCTTTCCATATGGCCACCCTATAAGATGGAGATTCTGAGTTTAATAAATAAATACCTTCTCCTGGAAACCTTCCCTTGCAGCAGCCTTCCCGAACCTGGTGCTCTCCAGAGGTGTGAGACTACAACACCTAGTATCCCCCAGCCAACATGGTACCTATAGTCCAACACATCTGGAGAGCACGAGGTTGGGGAACGCTGCCCTATGACAGTCTCTTCTTTCTAATCAATGGGAGATGACGTTTTTCATCCGCATCAGGCTGAGCTGAAATCACAGGGGTGCCATTTTGATGAAATGATTCGACCGTCCGTCCGTCCGCAGACACACACCCGGCTCCATGAAAAGCACACCCTGTTCTGGTGCTATATTAAGAGGTTCACGTGAAGAGGGGCAAAATGACCTCCTCCTCCTGGCAACTGTGTTTCACCACAAAGAGGTCATGCGCTCTTTGGGAGCATTGCAGCGCATGCAGAACCCAATCTCATCCTCTCCCTTATTAAGTGCTTAACTAAGGTGGATTCCTGCATTGAGCAGGGGTTTGGACTGGATGGCCTTGGAGGCCCCTTCCAACTCTACTATTCTAGAATTATGGTAAGTGGGTGCCGTTTCTCTCTGGCGGCCTCCACCCTCTGGAAAGCCCTCCCTCGTGCAGTTTGGGAGACAGAAAATGTAACTCCTTTTAAACGCCTCCTAAAAACACACCTGTTCACACAGGCTTTCCTTGGGCTGAAACTGCTGTTGGGTTTTACTTTGGTTTTATGTGGTACTTTTACAGTTTTATATTGTGTCTTGTCGTGTCGTATTTTATGGTTTTAATTGCGAAATGCCCAGAAAACCTTGGCTATTAGACAGTATAAAATGCAATAAAATAGATAAATAAATAAATAAGTAAAAGCGGAGGACGAATAGATTTCACCCGCAATGGAGAGAGCTGCTGTCTTGGAGAGAAACTGTTGTTGTTGTTTTGTGATGGCTCTTTTCTCGGCCAGAAACAGACCTCAAGTAAAATGCTACATCCAAAGCCATGTGGAAATAAAGGGCATGTCTAGACCTACCGGTGGAGGGGGGGGGGGATATCGCGATATGGTGATCGCGAGATCCTCCCGCTTAGTCCACACACGGCACACAACATCCTGGGAGGAAGAGGATGTCGCGCCCGCCATTTTGGTTTTGTTTTAATTGAAAATGAGCACAGGAGTGCTCCACCGAAAAGATAGGGTGCCCCCCCCCCCCATGGGCAGGGCACTCTTTGGTTCACAGTTCCTCGTGTTTATACTCACAAGGAGCAGGGACAAACCGGGACAGCCGCGCACACATCCCACGGTCTCCGGATCATCCTGGGACTGCAGGAAAAACTGGGACAAAGGTGTAGGGCAATATCCCGGGGAAATGGAGGGATCTTCCCTCCCTGCTCTTCGGATCCCCTGTGTGTCATGTGGATGCACAGGGACGATCCTGGGATGATTCCCAGGATATCGCCCCCTCTAGACATGCCCTACATCTCTTAGAGGAATGGGACAGATTATGGACACATTCAAAGAATATCATTCCTGCCCATATTCAGTAGGCTGTTCCACAGGGCTGTGTCACCAGTTTATTTAGGAGTGTGCCACATGTACAACTCAGTACAACTGTTTGTATGTCTGAGAATAATGAGGGTGAGTATTATTCACACTCGGGTTTTGTCATCAATAAGCGTTTAGAGGCTTTCTTCATGGAGGGAATGAGAAACGCAGCCTCAGTGAAAATGGTCTCTGGAATAAACATGTAACCGTACTGTGCCCCTCTTTCACCGCATGAGGACATAGAATCATAGAATCATAGAACAGCAGAGTTGGAAGGGGCCTACAAGGCCATCGAGTCCCACCCCCTGCTCAATGCAGGAATCCACCCTAAAGCATCCCTGACAGAGGGTTGTCCGGCTGCCTCTTGAAGGCCTCTGGTGTGGGAGAGCCCACAACCTCCCTAGGTCACTGGTTCCGTTGTCATACTGCTCTAACAGTCAGGAAGTTTTTCCTGATGTCCAGTTGGAATCTGGC
The DNA here is from genome assembly GCF_023053635.1 of Elgaria multicarinata webbii. NCBI lineage: Eukaryota > Metazoa > Chordata > Lepidosauria > Squamata > Anguidae > Elgaria > Elgaria multicarinata. The sequence continues at coordinate 217,728,164 of NC_086171.1, read as the reverse complement.
TTCCTTTAACTTGAGCCTGTTATTCTGTGTCCTGCACTCTGGGAGGATCGAGACGAGATCCTGGCCCTCCTCTGTGTGACAACCTTTCAAGTCTTTGAAGAGTGCTCTCATGTCTCCCCTCAATCTTCTCTTCTCTAGGCTAAACATGCCCAGTTCTTTCAGTCTCTCTTCATAGGGCTTTGTTTCCAGACCCCTGATCATCCTGGTTGCCCTCCTCTGAACACGCTCCAGCTTGTCTGCTTCCTTCTTGAATTGTGGTGCCCAGAACTGGACGCAATACTCTAAATGAGGTCTAACCTGGGCCAAATAGAGAGGAACCAGTACCTCACGCGATTTGGAAACTATACTTCTATTAATGCAGCCCAAAATAGCATTTGCCTTTCTTGCAGCCATATCGCACTGTTGGCTCATGTTCAGCTTGTGATCTACAACAACTCCAAGATCCTTCTCGTTTGTAGTATTGCTGAGCCAAGTATCCCCCATCTTGTAACTGTGCATTTGGTTTCTATTCCCTAAATGTAGAACTTGGCATTTATCCCTATTAAATTTCATCCTGTTGTTTTCAGCCCAACACTCCAGCCTATCGAGACCGCTTTGGAGTTTTTTCTGTCTTCCAGGGTATTAGTAGTAGAACTTGGCATTTATCTCTATTAAATTTCATAAGTAAACAGGAACAGCTCTCAGAGCGGATGATTATGGGGTGAGAAAGCTCTCTGTGGAAAATGAGCAGGGCATACACACACACACACACACACACACACACACACACACACACACACACACACACACCCACAAGCACGGAAACCCCCTCTGCTCTTCCCATCCACCTGTGATTACCTGGATGGATCCCAGGGCTGCAGACAGTGTGAGAGAGGGAGGCTGTTTTCTGGCATCGATGACAACCGTCAGCCCCGGGTCGTTTGACTGCTTCCTGTGTAGGGAGGAATGAGGAATGAGGTTCAGTTCGTTTTTTACCTGCCTTTACCCCGTTGACACTCAGGCAGCTGAAGTCCATGCATTTCCAAGCTTGCAATGTGATTCGCAGACCAAAAGAAATGCAATTGGCAGCATGCGTACATTGGGAAAATGGGCTTGAAAGAATGCGTACCTTTTGAAGAATGAGCACAAACACACTTCAATCAGAATGCGTGCATTTCAAAGATGCAAAAAACTGATGTGCACATTTGGAAAAATGCACACAAAAATACACATGGATTTTCAGGAGAAAAGAAAAGAAACAAGAAAGCAATCTGATATGGCCTTGAGTCAGAACAGGTGGAATGTGGAGGTGGAATGTGGAGGACTTTAACAAGCGGAAGTCTTGCTAAGTTGCACATCCCTATTCCAGTGGGATGGAATGATAAGCGGCCAGACTGATCTGGTCAATTGTCAATGATGGATGCAACAATCCCCAGGAAGGGAGGGAGCTCAGTCTTCAGGGGCAGTCATATTGTACAAACCAGTAATTTGGTTTGTACAATTACTAAAAGACATAAAAGTGCAGGTAGGAACACCAATTAAAGTGTTTGAAGACAATCAGACTTGCATTCACATGGCAAAGTCTGGAAGAATGCATACAAGAAGCAAACATGTGGACATTCGGTACTGCAATGTAAGACAAGCTGTACAAGAAGGATTAATTGATCATATTTACTGTAACACAAATGAGAATGTTGCTGATGTACTAACGAAGCCTTTAAGTGTACATAAGCATATGGAATTAATCAAACAGCTTGGAATAATAAGTTACATTTAGGCACATATGGGAGGAGGCGTTCCTTCAGATAACCTGGCCCCAAGGGCTTTAAATGTTAATAATACCAGCACTTTGAACCGGGCCTGGACCTGGACTAGCAGCCAATGAAGCTGGAAAAGGACTGGCGTGACGTGGTCTCGTCGGCCAGTCCCTGTTAGTAAACGGGCTGCCCTGTTTTGTACCAGCTGAAGTTTCCGGACCGTTTTCAAAGGCAGCCCCACGTATAACGCATTTCAGATTTTTCTTTTAAAACACACACACTACAGACTCACTTTTTCGCTGGAGCGGAGCCTCGCTCTTGTGAGGCCCCGCTCATGGGGGGCAGGGGAAGTAGCGGCCGTGACGTGCCTCTTTCCTCCTGGCACATCACGTGCCACGTGTGCACCCTGGGGGAGGATCATGCAACCAGGATGTTGCGAGATCCTGCCCCCTCCCTCTCGGAAGGCCAGGAGGTGCAGAAAGGGCCAGACTGAGCTTCAGTTTATTTGCACACAACCCTCTTTACAACTTCAGACAGACCTTCATGAGGACTGCTACACCTGACACCAAGGCCATAGCTAGACCTGAGGTTCCCTGAGGGTCAAACCTGCTCATCTAGGTGACACACAGGGGATCCAGTGCTCAGGCAGGGGTGAACCCTGGATGATCCCAGGATAAACCTTAGGTCTAGCTGGGGCCCAAGTGAAAGGAGAAGTGTATAGTGACCTGATGACGCTCCACTCCAAACTCTTCAATGACCGCATTCGTACCCATCATTCCCAGAGGTAAAGGGGTGTGTGTTGAAATAATGGAAAATTTGTCTACAGTGATTTCAAGACTTGTCTATGGAAGGAAGGCGGGGTGTTTTTTTAAAAAAATGTAGACTCTTTTAACGTGCTCCATCAAAACAATGACATTAGACATCTTATTTTTGTTTTTGCTCTTTACCGAGAGACGACTTATATGGTTTATTTTTGCTATTTGGCATTTTGTAGTTTTCACTGTTTTTATTGCCTGGCTGCTGTTTTAAGTCGCTATGTATATTTATCATTGATAAGGTAATGCAGGGTATAAATGGTTGAACCCATAAAATAATTGTGTTGGAAATCACAAGGCAGCAAACATTTTGAGATTTAGCAGCCAAGTGAAAATTATCCAGCAGGGAACAGTAGAGAAATCGTGGCAGCCTGCACCCAGCTGAAAAGAACTGCATCCATTTGCAAAAAGAATTGGAATCCTAGGAAACTGAGAGTCCTCGGGGACTTCAGGAACACAGTTTTCATTGGCATAAAGGAAAAGAGCAAAGGAAGACCAGGATGGAATCACTCCAGAAAGGAGGCTACTGGAGGATGGTTTACTTACCTTGTCAAGGAGAGCAGATAGAGGAGGAGTCGTGTCACTTCTCTGGCGGAACACCAGGGGGCTTGCCACGCTCCGCCACCATTCGTGGTGATCTGGACCACGGGTCTCCCGAGTTTATCTGTGTTCCCTGAAGCCCAAAGGAAAGTGAAGATAACAACAATCAATAAACAGCCTGAGGAGACTCACATTACTTTGCAAGAACCTCCCGGTCGAACGGCACCCATTCTTTTATTCTACAGTCAAATTAGGAAAACAGAAAATTTAATTAATTAACTAATTAATTAACTTGTTATTGCACAATTTGAGACTTTGCAAGCGTTTCTCCCCTCTGAATTTGTTCCAGCTTTGTTGCATGTTTCTTTTGGGGGGCATTAGGAGAGCTTGCAGCCTTGGGGAGCAATTCAGCAGGACGTTCTCAGGTGTAAGTCCTACTGAGAACAAATAGGAGCTACACAGGAGGTCATCGGTGTGCCTTATGCAGGAAAGAATCCCGGTCGATTGTGCTCATCTGGAAACAAAGCCCTTTGAAGAGAGACTGAAAGAACTGGGCATGTTTAGCCTGGAGAAGAGAAGATTGAGGGGAGACATGAGAGCGCTCTTCAAATACTTAAAAGGTTGTCACACAGAGGAGGGCCAGGATTTCTTCTCGATCCTCCCAGAGTGCAGGACACGGAATAACGGGCTCAATTTAAAGGAAGCCAGATTCTGGCTGGACACCAGGAAAAACTTCCTGACTGTTAGAGCTGTACGACAATGGAACCAGTGACCTAGGGAGGTTGTGGGCTCTCCCACCCTAGAGGCCTTCAAGAGGCAGCTGGACAACCAACTGTCAGGGATGCTTTAGGGTGGATTCCTGCATTGAGCAGGGAGTTGGACTCAATGGCCTTGTAGGCCCCTTCCATTTCTGCTATTCTATGATTCTATGATTTCAGCTCCCAGTACCTGGCAGACACACAATCCCAGAAGATAAAAGCTCAGGACTGAGCGACTCCCACCGGACAAGCTCCTGAGTGCCAGATCCTGGAAGGAGGCATTCCTTGAGCAGAGCGTCTGTTGGGCTCATGGTGGTGCTCTCCATGACCTTGGGAGTTGGAAGTTCTGAAAACATTGCATCAGCCTGACTGGTACCTGGGCAGGGGAAGAGGTTGAGAAGTTAGAGAATCACAGAGATGGCATCTAACAGAAGGCGCTCTAGCCTGACTCACGAATCAGGACTAACCACTCAGTAGAACCTGCAAATCATTCCTTATCCTCGTGTGCCCATGAAAGTCCTACAAGGTCAGAAGAGCTGGGTAGGTTTAGAGCCTGGCGAAGAGAAGATTAAGGGGAGTCACGATCACGTTCTGCAGATATGTAAAGCCCTGCCATGCAGAAGATGTAAACCGCCCAGAGAGCTTTGGCTATGGGGCGGTATATAAATGTAATAAATAAATAAATAAATAAGATGGGGGAGAATTGTTCTCTGTTGCTCCGGAAAGGAAGGGCTACAAACAACTGCTGGAGATGGACCACCCCAGATTGCAGGGCTTTGAGAGCCAGCATGCTGTAGTGGTTCAAGTCTTAGACTGGGACTCAAGAGTTCTGGGTTCTAGTCCCCACTTGGCCATGAAGCTCGCTGGGTGCCTTTGGCCCAATCACTGACTCTCAGCCTAACCTACCTCACAGGGTTGGTTTGAGTATAAAATGGAGAGAAGGATGCTCATGTACACCACCTTGGGCTCCTTGGAAGAAAGGTGGGATATAAATGTAATACATAAATAAATGAAGTCAGACTTACAGTAGACCAGTTGAAAACAATCGGATCTTGAGTTAATCAGGACTAACTTAATTTTCATTTATTTCAAAAGTTCCACTCTAAGTATGACAACTCTGAATCCAACCAGAGGGAAGCAGATCTCAGCTAAACGTTAGGAGAAACATAAGGGACGTCATTTTATTGCACACTTGTTACTGGGCACTCACGGATTTTTGCAGGCCCTATTCACGATGTCTGCATCCCGCACGCCTCCCGCCCCTTCTAGCCTTCTTTGCGGGACAAAAAAAAAACACACACCCCGGTAAATTGGAATTATTTTTGATACGGAACTTGCCACTATCTCTGGCTGTGTATGCTGGGAGTTGTAGGCTGTGTGGGGGCCAAGGGCTGTGAAAGGAAATGGCGGATCCGCCATAAAATGGCCTCTGTGATTCGGATTTCCGAATCCGAGGCCCGAGGCTTGCACAGCCCTAGCTGTTGCAGAGTGTTCTGCTTTGTTGGTCTCTGGTCGATGGCTGGTTGGCCGTTGTGTGAACAGAGTGCTGGACTAGATGGACCCACGGTCTGATCCAGCCTTGGGGCTCTTCTTAAGTTCTTAAGAAACTTAAGAAGTCTCACCTGCTGCACGTCAATGTACCACTACAACCACCGTCCCTTTTAATCCCTTGCTTTATTTTGCTCATTCCTACATGCCTCCCCTTGTGATTACCTTTCCCTGTTGCTGCTGCAGGCTTTGCTCGGGCCGCTCTGGGAGAGCAAACCATCAGGGTCCTTTTCCGAGGCCCTTCCTGTCTCTTGCCAGCTTTCTCTGGCCCTGAGAAGCCACCCCCTGAGGAGGACGGCTGACGGTGGCCCTTCAAGAAAGAGAATTTATTACTGGCAGCCGGACACTCCGCAGGAGACTTCTGAAGTCTTAAGGGACTGAGCTTGGGAGCCTCCTCCACCTTCTCGTCCTTGTTTGGATGCCCAGAGAGGATTCTGGGAGCCGCTTGGTCTGACCCCTCGGGAGGCTGAATAGCTGTGCTTTCTGAGGAGGAGGCCTGTTTGGCTACATCTATCTCCTCCAAAATGGCTGCCATCAACCCCGAGCTGAAGCTGACAGGGTTCTTGAGGGCAGCCACATACGACTCGCGGTACCGACATCTTGGCTCATGGACCTTGGGGTCCTGGTTCAGTTTCCTCCTCAGGCAAGGTGTGCAGGGACCTTCCTCTGCGTTCGGTCCCTTCCCACAACTCCAGTTTTCTGTTGCCGCGCCATCGTCTCCGTCCACCCAAACAAGCCCTTTGTTAGTCCTGGGTGATGCCTCTCCTTGAGGCTGTTGCTGTTGAGCAGCCAACGTTGTTGACTTGGCGGGAGAAGAAAAGTCTGGCTTCTTTCCTTCAGAAAATTCCAGCAGGTTCACGTATTCCCCTTCCAGGTTCTCACTAATGATATCGCACAGACTTGGCAAAACGAACAAAGTGGATTTCTTCCAGGATCCTTGATCCACCTTGATCAGGCCTGGGTACTTGCTGTGAGAAGGCCCCAAACTACCATTAGGACTTCTGCGTTCATCTCCAGCAAGGTGGCAATCCTGCCGCTGAGAATTCAACTTGCAGCAGGTCTCTGAGCTGTCTGAGGATTCCGGCTCCACCAGACCTTCTGTTTTGGCTATCTCGACAAATTCTGGAGTCGCTATTTTACTCCATGGAACGGGGACGATTCCGTTTCCAGTGGCCACCAGGCAAGTGTGCAGCATTGGCCGGTCGAGGTCCCGATTGATCTCCTCCAGCCACTCTTTCGTGAAGAGCAAGGAGCACGAGGCTTCAGGGATGGGGATCTTCTCCACGGTGGTCAGATCCCGGGAGAGACATTTCACCACCAGACACGCTGACTGCTCCCCACAGGGCTCTGCTTGGAGGTAGAAGTCCCCTGGGCGCAAGAGGAGTGGGTTGAGCGGGCTGAGGTGGACGGCCACTTTCTCATGGAGACACAGTGGCCAGCCCTCATGGAGGAAGACGCGGTTGAAGTACGGAGCCTGGTGGGCAGAGAAGGAAGAGGCGCAACGTGTAGAATAATTTCCCATCTTTCGTTTGCAACCCTCCCAGCCGTCCCACTCCTCACCCCACACACATCCCGTTCCGAAGTAGGAAACTCACAGCAGGCCTGACAGGCCTCTGGATTCCTTCCCTCACTCCCAAGATCCCACAAATCCCGAGAAGCCCTAGACTGGTGGGAGGGGCAGCATGACCCACATCTGACCCACCTGGGATCCCAACCCAGCCTCCTGGGATTCCCCGGTGGGCCACGCCCTTCCCTGTAGCCCCACCCCCTTTCCCCCCAACAACCAATCTTTTGATGATTTCCTGGCTTTGGCGACGTTTTTCCTCCCACTTCCTAAAAAGCTGGAACCCCTCTTGGAAGTCTCTTTAGTTATTGGCATTAAGAGCTTTAAGCTGGAAACGTGCTGCTATTTTTAGCCCTGCCCCTTTTTGCGTTTGGCTCCTCCCACCACTGGAATACGGTCCCCAAAGGCTCCTCCGAAGTGGAATCTGGCCCTTGGGCTGAGAGGGGTTCCCCACACCTGCCGTAGACTGCCTGACTACGACCTTCTCCTTTCCCCACAACATATCCGGCAGTTGCAAGGTCTAGTGTGGTGTGCGTGTGTCTCTGCCTCCCGCCTTGGCTCTGTCCCTTCCTCTGATGCTTAGAATGCCACAACAGCACCGTCAGAGGTACAAGGAGCCCTGAACAGTGTAGTGCTTCAGGAAGGGTAGTGCATATGGAAAGGCGGACAGGGCTCCTGTGTCTTTACCAGTTGTGCTGAAAAGGGAATTTCAGCAGGTGTGCTTTGTATGCACACAGCATCTGGTGAAATTCCCTTTTCATCACACCCGTTAAAGCTGCAGGAGCTATACTAGAGTGACCAGATACAAAAGAGGGCAGGGCTTCTGCAGCTTTCACTGTTGTGATGAAGAGGGGATTTCACCAGGTGCTGCACGCATACAAATGACCCCTGTTGAAATGCTGTTTTCTATGCAACTGTTAAAGATACAGGAGCCCGGTCCTCCTTTCCACAGGGTCACCCTAGCTTTAGGGCACCTGAGCCCAGAGTAAGAAAAACGTGCATGGATTTCATACAATTTGCACATGAGCAGTGATGATGTAGTGACATGCTAGTGTGGCCCAAGGGACTCTGTCAGTGACTTACCACAAATAAATAAATAAATAAATAAATCATGACATGCATTTGACAACAAGCCAGAGTCCATGGCCAGGGACATTTGCCTCTGTTTGCCTGGGATCATTTATTTTGCTTTTATGAGCCCATGGCAGAGGCAGAAATGACAAAGAGCACCTTCGGTCCTCCTCTGCTCTTTTTCTGAGATTCCTCCAGGCCAAGGGCACTGCAGATGGTTTGGCCTACAACTCCCATCAGCCGTAGCCAGCATAGCCAATGGTGAGGGATCATGGGAGTTGTATCCCAAACCATGTAGAGGGCCTCAAGTTGCCCTCCACTGCCCTGTCCACACATTTTCAAGCTTAGCTTCGTGACTTTTAGGGCTAGAAAGTTGCTTTCGTGTGTGTGTGTGTGTGTGTGTGTGTGTGTGTGTGTGTTCTGAAGATTATGACTTCTGTGCCCAATACCATAGTGGATTCACAGAAATGTGCAGTATGCACAGTGCTGGCTCAAAGCCTTCCATGGATATGCCTTTGACTAGGGATTAAATTGCAGAGAAAGAAGTCATAAGAGCACCAGTTGCTTGGGAACATGGGTGGGAGGGTGCTGTGTTGCACCATGACCTGCTTGTGAGTCCCTGGTCGACAGCTGGTTGGCCACTGTGTGAACAGAGTGCTGGACTCGGTGGACCCTTGGTCTGATCCAGCATCAGGGCACTCCTGATGTTCTTATAGCAGTTTAGGTAACTCTGGTTCATGCAGACTCAGGATGAGAATGAGCATGTTCTGCTGTGTCACTTGGGCCTGATTTACACCAAGCAGAATATTGCATTATAAAAGTGGTACATAAAAGGCAGGAGCCACACGACTGCTTTATAGTGGTATTGAAGTGCACTGACAACTGTCGGGGCCCATTGACACATCCCATGTACCACTTTCATACCGCTATATCCTGCTTGGTGTGGCTCCTGCCTTTTATATATCACTTTCATACCACTTGGTGTAGATCTGGCCTTGGTTTCAGTGTGGCTGAATGAGAGAAGATGAAGGTGGATCAGGCCCGCCCTGCGTAGAATCATAGAATAGCAGCGTTGGAAGGGGCCTACAAGGCCATCAAGTCCAACCCCCTGCTCAATGCAGGAATCCACCCTAAAGCATCCCTGACAGATGGTTGTCCAGCTGCCTCTTGAAGGCCTCCAGTGTGGGAGAGCCCACTGCCTCCCTAGGTCACTGGGAGGTTACATGTGCTGCCCCCAAAGGCCTCACACCAACGCACAACCCCCCGTGGCCACCGCAGGCCTGAGCCCGGCCTGGCCCTCTCCTTGTACTCACGCAGGCTGCCTGCCGCACATGCTCCAGAAGCCGCTTCGAAGGGATGAGGAAGTCGAGGAGGCAGCAGAGCCCGTCCCCGTGGTATCTGGCCTCCAGGACTCGGAAAAGCTGGCTGAGGACGGTCGGGGCGGTGATGTCGAACGGAGGGAAGAGCCCCGAAAGGGTGTTCTGCACTGCGGCGTCAAGAGATTGCGGGTCCTGTTAGGAGGGAGAGTGGGCAGTAGACCAATCCATTAGGGGCTCTGCAGTAAATTCAGGTGGATCAAGGAGAGAATCGGGCTGATTTGGAAGGTGTGGGAGCAGTCCCAATCACAGCAGGCGGTCGGTCCCCTGAATAGACGGCATCCAATCTGAACCCACTGACGCTTAGGTAGCAGCAGCTCAGAAGGATGCAGGTACAAAGACCGGGTGCCTGCAATCAACTGATACATCCTAACCACCAACCATCAGCTCTCCATAGAACAAAGATGCCAATGTGGGGAGTTGGTGGGAAGGAGGAGGAGGAGGAAGTGTTGTTTTGAGACTAACAGCTACAACTTCCAACCAGGCAAAAACCTTAGCAGGGCTCTCTTTTTTGGTTCCAATCACTGTGCTTTCTGGGAGGGATGTAGAAGGAATAGACATAGTAGTGGGAGATGAGTATCATAGAATAGTAGAGTTGGAAGGGGTCTAGAAGGCCATCGAGGCCAACCCCTTGCTTAGTTCAGGGATCCACCTCAAAGCATCCCTGACAGATGGTTGTTCAGCTGCCTCTTGAAGGCCTCTAGTGTGGGAGAGCCCACAACCTCCCTAGGTCACTGATTCCATCGTCGTACTGCTCTAACAGTCAGGAAGTTTTTCCTGATGTCCAGCCGGAATCTGGCTTCCTTCAGCTTGAGCCCGTTATTCCGTGTCCTGCACTCTGGGAGGATCGAGAAGAGATCCTGGCCCTCCTCTGTGTGACAACCTTTCAAGTATTTGAAGAGTGCTCGCATGTCTCCCCTCCATCTTCTCTTCTCTAGGCCAAACATGCCTAGTATTGAGCACATACCCCAGGGGTTGGAAATGCAGCCCACCTGCAGTCCTCCATCTGGCCCTCCAGGGTTCCCCAGGAGGCCACACCTCCTCCCTTTGGCCCCACCCCCATCATCCTACCAGCAATTGCTTGGTGGTTTCACAGTTTGGTTCAGTTCCCACTCCTTCTAAAAACATTAGAATCTCTCGCCTTAGGCTGACATTTACTGACAGTTAGAGCTGTAAGCTAAATATGATGGGGAAGGGGTGGGTGTATTGTTGGCCCCACCCCCTTTGCCTTTGGCCCCGCCCATCACTGGAAACTGTCCCCCCCCACCCCGGTTTGGCCCTTGCATGGAATGAGGTTTTCCACCCCTCGTTATGCACCTTGGACAACAACCACTGCCCCAGCCTGGCGTCCTCTAAATGTGTTGGACTACAACACCCATCAACCCCATTGACCATGCTGCCTGGGAATGATGGGAGTTACAGTCCAACACATCAGGAGGGCTCCTGGTTGGGGAAGGCCGCTCTCATCATAAACCTTGGAGCCTCTGAAATGCGATGGCCGGACTCCAGCAGAACTTCTGAATCTCCACGGCCCCCTTTGGCAAGCCTCTGTTTATGCAAAGGTGAAAACATCTGACTCTAGGAACTCTCTCAGGGCTTTTTGTTTGCAGAGAAGGGCTCTTGGCGGTGCCGGCAACATCCGCCCAGTATAAACAAGCCGAACGGTACCCCACCCCGCTGTCCCTGGCCCGCAGGAGAGCAAGCTCTCTCTTCCACTGACCCCCCTCCCCCTCCCAGCCTCCTTGTGTATTTTCTGCCCGACATGAAAGATGCTTGCTGAGCTCCATTCCTCCAGCCCACGCACTGGAGGGGCCACCCGGACTACTCTGCCGGCCAGGAGTCCTTCTTTCCCAGACAGAGCATTTTTGGCATCTAAAAAGGCAGCATCTACACAACTGCTTTAAAAGAGTTTGTAACAGTCGTGACAACTCTTGGGGCCCATAGACAGTAGTCAAAGCGTTTTCAAAGTGTCATATCCTGCTTGGTGTAGAACTGGCCGAAGAAGACGCACAGGGGATCCGGGCAGGGGCGATCCCTCCATTTTCCCAGGATAACCGAAGTCTCGGTTATCCCGGTTTTACCCGTGGTCCTGGGACGATCCTGAGCACCATGGGCGGTGTGGGCACCTGTCCTGGCTTCTTCCCTCCTTCCCATGAGTAGTGGAGGTCAGCAGAGGGAAGGAGCCGGGCCGGGGGGAGTCCAGGGACATCAGGGGGGGCGGGGAACGGGGTCAGGGCTTTTTTGTTTTGACTTATTTTTCGCTGGAGCACAAGTGCACTCCTGGCTCCTGTGTTGTTGTTTTTAAATGGTGGGCGCAACGGGATGCGCCGCTTCCATTTAGACGCCCAGGGATGATCCTGGAAGCAGGTAAGTCTGGGATTGCATCCAGTTCTGGGCTCCACAATTCAAGAAGGACGCAGACAAGCTGGAGCGTGTTCAGAGGAGGGCAACCAGGATGATCAGGGGTCTGGAAACAAAACCCTATGAGGAGAGACTGAAAGAACTGGGCATGTTTAGCCTGGAGAAGAGAAGATGGAGGGGAGACATGATAGCACTCTTCAAAGACTTAAAAGGTTGTCCCACAGAGGAGGGCCAGGATCTCTTCTCGATCCTCCCAGAGTGCAGGACACGGAATAACGGCCTCAAGTTACAGGAAGCCAGATTCTGGCTAGGTATCAGGAAAAACTTCCTGACTGTTAGAGCAGTACGACAATGGAACCAGTGACCTAGGGAGGTTGTGGGCTCTCCCACACGAGAGGCCTTCAAGAGGCAGCTGGACAGCCACCTGTCAGGGATGCTTTAGCGTGGATTCCTGCCTTGAGCAGGGGGTTGGACTCGATGGCCTTGTAGGCCCCTTCCAACTCTGCGATTCTATGATTCTATGATTCTATTTATTTATTATTTATTTATTTATTACATTTCTATATCGCCCAATAGCTGAAGCACTCTGGGCGGTTCTATGATTGCCCCCCCTCCCTCCCCGAAGGCCCATAGGAGCAGGAAGGGCCGAAGATGAAGAAGGAGAAGCAGCAGATCCAGGAGGGTGAGAGTGAAACGTGAGAGCCATCTGGAGCTGAGGCAAATGAGGCAGTCTGGGACGTATTGCCAAAGGCCCTTCGGTTGCCCTCCCTCAGACATCTGAGCTTCCCACAAGATGAGAGCAATGCCAACCCCCTGGGAATGTTATCCCCAGCCTCGTGGTATTTGGTGCTTTGCATCCAAAGCTTTGCTTTGGGAGTCCTGGGGCCCAAATGAAGATCCCAGCTGCTACATGAACTGCATTGAAATTGGAACTGCCACTCACCCACCCACCCACCCACCACCCGCCCTGCCAACTTTCTGGCTGTGGAAAGGTTCTGGGAAGTCTTGGCGCAAACTGAGAAGGTTTGCAAGGCATGGGGAGGGAGATTGGGGGGAAAATGTCTTGCTTTTCTGCCTTGGATGCCTGGTTCAGGTTTTACAAACCTGGCTGGTAATTCCAAGTGACAAACAGAGCCAGATCTATGACTTTGTTGCATTAAAAACGCAGTGGAAATACAAGTGATAGCTGTGCAGGCATTTGAGCGCCACTGAATTGCTCCAAAATTTTGAGCCGCGATTAGTGCTGGAAGCAAAATTTGAATGCCATATATTTCATGACATATAAATTCTGCTCACAGTCTTGCACAAGCTACCCAGGATAGCTGAACCCTAGAAAGCCTTTGGTTTTGAGGGGAGGAAGGGGAGGAGGCGGAGGAAATAAGACGGCTTCTTCTCTTTCGTCCTCTGTGGAATTCCCTGGACACGGTTCCCTTTCCCAATAAAAATTCAGCTGCCAGAATCTTCTGATGCAATGGAAAGTGGACGGATGGATGAGGGAGCAGCAGCAGCAGCAGCAGCAGGAGGAAAGGTCTGCTCCAAATCCCACTCCAACATTAACGAAAATATTATTTGTCTCTTGCACAGCTTGGTCTCATGCCATAGCACTCGGCCTGTGGTCTTGTCTATCTTGTGGAGGAACCCAGAGTTACAGCCAGAGATGCTGCGATTCAGTTACTCTGGGTCTGGACAATCTATGGCCATTTCTACACCAGCCCGAAAATGCAGGCTGGTCACGGCCGAGTCCCTGTGCGTCCAAATGACGCACAGGGACTCCGGGGGGCAGAGGGGACGAGCGCGGGTTTTCCCAGGGATAAATAATGACTTTCTGCATTACTGCATTATTGCATTATTCCTGCAGGGATCTCCTGCAGGAATAGATGGTTGGAATGGGTGACCTTTGAGGTCCCTTCCAACTCGGGATGATCCTGAGACCACGGGAAGAATCGGATTCTTCCCATGGTCTCGGGATCATCCCGAGTTGGAAGGGACCTCAAAGGTCACCCATTCCAACCATCTATTCCTGCAGGAGATCCCTGATGGATGATTGCTAAAGCCTCTTCTTGAAAAGTCTAACAAAAGACAGCGTGCCACTTTCCGATCCAGTATTTTCAGTTTGTTCTTCAGCTTCTCCTCTCAGGGTGTTCTTCCTACTATATAATCTCAATTTCCCCCCTTATAATCTGAATGTAGTGGTTTGAACCCTACCCGCTGGAGAACAGAAAACAAATCTGTTCCCTCATCTGTGTCACAACAACTCTCCACCTGTGTGATGATGGCAGGCCTATCACCTCTTCACCGTCTCTCCCCTGGGCTAACCCTTTTTCCCCCAGGACTTTGTCTCCAGGCCCTGACTGTCTTCACTGCCCTCCTCTGGACATGCTCCAGTTTGTCAGTAGCCCTATTCATAGAATCATAGAATCATAGAATAGCAGAGTTGGAAGGGGCCTACAAGGCCATCGAGTCCAACCCCCTGCTCAATGCAGGAATCCACCCTAAAGCATCCCTGACAGATGGTTGTCCAGCTGCCTCTTGAAGGCCTCTAGTGTGGGAGAGCCCACAACTTCCCTAAGTAACTGGTTCCATTTTCATACTGCCCTAACAGTCAGGAAGTTTTTCCTGATGTCCATCTGGAATCCGGCTTCCTTTAACTTGAGCCCGTTATTCCGTGTCCTGCACTCTGGGAGGATTGAGAAGAGATCCTGGCCCTCCTCTGTGTGACAACCTTTTAAGTCTTTGAAGAGTGCCATCATGTCTCCCCTCAATCTTCTCTTCTCCAGGCTAAACATGCCCAGTTGTTTCAGTCTCTCTTCATAGGGCTTTGTTTCCAGACCCCTGATCATCCTGGTTGCCCTCCTCTGAACACGCTCCAGCTTGTCTGCGTCCTTCCTGAATTGTGGAGCCCAGAACTGGGTGCAATACTCTATTATACTCTTCAGGCATTAACTCACAAAAGTGGGGAGTGGGCCACATCACCCAATGATGTCACTTTCATTACATAGACCCTCCCTTAATGTTTGTGTGTACCACAGGAATATACAGCTGAATACACAAAGGTCGTCTCGCTACAGACGTCCGCAGTATATGCATGGACATTAGGAAAGGGACTACATGATGTGTGCAACAGAGGTGGGCAGGATACATGGGACAGCCCAGCTCATTATTCGTGCAAGGTGTTTATATCCCACCTTTTTACCTCCAAGGAACCCAAGGCAGCATACATAATCCTCCGCCTCTCCATTTTTATCCTCACAACAATTGTGTTTTAAACTGTTGGGTGTTTTACTGTGGTTTTAATTTTTGTGAACCGCCCAGAGAGCTTCGGCTATTGGGCAGTATAAAAATGTAATAAATAAATAAATAAATAAATAAATAAATAAATAAATAAATCCCTGTAAGGTAGGTTGGGCTGAGAGTCTGTAACTCACCCTGATCTCCCAACTCCCAGTCCAACACTCTAGCCACTATGCCACACTATGCCACACTGGCTCTTAGTTAACCTTATTTAATAACACCTGGGCAGGGCTAATGTCCTTCTTAAATTGGACATAGTCCTTCTGGAGAGGTCTGACCAAAGCAGAAAACACCGGCACCATTACATCTCACGGACCCTCTTCCGACAACATGCTAAGCCCCAGTAATTAAGCATTTTGAGCTAAACATTACACTTTAGTGTGTCGTGTGAACCATTCCTAACCATGGTGGCTACAGAACTAGGGTTTAAAACACACTCACTCACTATTTGCTGCAAAAAGGGTTAGCAGCCTAGCCATGGCTTAACGTGTTGTCTGAACAGGCCCGCTACCTGAAAATTATACTTCTGTTGATACAGCCTATTATAGCTTGATATTGATAAACATGCACACACATACACACACATCTTTATCAAGAGGCACACAGTCTGTAGTCATATGACTGTGCCTCTTTTTTCAACTCTAGGCATATTACACACAATCCTTTTCAGAATCCCTTGCAAAGAACCTCTCTAAGGCCGTAACTAGACCGAAGGTTTATCCCAGGATCATCCCGGGTTCGTCCCTGCCTGAGCGCTGGATGCCCTTGGTGGCATTTAGATGAACAGGTTTGACCCCAGGACAATCCTGGGATAAACCTTAGGTCTAGCTACGGCCTAAGATGCAACTTCTCCATTTCTCTGAAATTCCTCATCAAAACCCTTTTTCTCCCCGTGAGCAATTCTGGCCTAATCCCGTAACCCTCATAACTAACCAAAACCCACAGTGGCACTTGGTGTCATTCTGGTTCCCTTGTTTCCTTCCCTCTTCCCACAGTCACATTTTAGACGGCAAGCCCTCGGGAGGGGACGTGTCATGTGTTATGTGTTGTCACCGTTTATGCTGTCAAAGCGCCATGCACGTTCTGAGCACAATGCAGCTCTCGCACAATCTCCACTTCTTTCCACGCAAAGGAACTTCCAGGAAAATTGTGGCCAAGATTTGGGAGGAAGAAACTGCTTGTCTCCGTCCTGCCAGAGATGGCCACCTTCTGATCTGAAGCAAGAAAAGCCAGCACAAGAAGAACTACCTGGTTCTCTTGCCCTTGTCCAAAGGGAAGCGGCCACCCACGCTTTTGCAGTCAGCTTCCAACAAGGAGCTGTGCGCAGTGCTCCGGCAGCCCCCACCAGGCGCCCTGCATGCATCACCCCTGCCCTTCTAGGGATGGAAGAACGAGCAATGTTCAAGCTAGTCAGGGGCCTCCATTTCCCACCTCAATGCCTCATTTTTGCTCCCGAATATGAGGGTCTTCTCCCCACACCCAACAGGAAAAGTGCACATTTTCAAACATGAAAAATGTGCACTTTTCCAAGCATGCACTCCAAACACACATTTTACCCGCATAGATTAAAGCATGAAAATGTTTTTTTGAGGGGTGGGGAGGTTGAAATGCACTATTTTCAGAAGTATGCATTGGCGCAAGTGTGCATTTTTGGAGAACAGGACATGTTTGCAGGATTCACAAACAGGAACTTAATTCTGGCGCCGTCCTATGGAATTCGCAACCTGCTGCTGCCCAAAGGAGAGATTCCCTTTTCCATAAAGACTCAACTCCCATCTCTCTGCATGGATGCATCCCCCCCCCACCCTGAGCCTTTATTCAAAAGGGGAGAAGAGCCAGTTGGCTGAGTTGAAACATTCAAGCACTGTCTCTACCTTCCTAGAATACCAGTTCCTGCTCCTCTGGAACTTCCTTGAGGTTATCAGAAGGATGCGAAGGCAGCTGAAGGCAGCCCTAGGTAGGAGCATCAAGGCAAAGCGTATGGGGAGGTGGGTGGCTTTGCTGGGAAGGGTGGGGTGGTAGTTCTACTACACCATCTGTTTCCTGGATCTAAGCCTTTCTATCAGTAACGAGGCAGAGCAAGGCGGTTTTTCTAACCACTGAGGTTTCCAGTCTCACGTGCTCCCTCTTCCAAACAGCTGCTAATAATCTCTGCATCCCTCAGTTGCTCTCCTTCTCTCTTTCAGCGCCAAACTTTTGTTCCCTCTGCCAGAGACGAGAAGGGCGGCTCCTCCTCCTCCTCCTCCTCCTCCTCCTCCTCCTCCTCCTCCTCCTCCTCCTCCTCCTCCTCCTCTTCTTCTTCTTCTTCTTCTTCTTCTTCTTCTTCTTCTTCTTCTTCTTCTTCTTCTTCTTCTTGTCAGGGATGCTTTAAGGTGGATTCGTGCATTGAGCACTGGGTTGGACTCGATGGCCTTAGAGGCCCCTTCCAGTTCTATGATTCTTCTTCCTCTTCTTCTTCTTCTTCTTCTTCTTCTTCTTCTTCTTCTTCTTCTTCTTCTTCTTCTTCTTCTTCTTCTTCTTCTTCTTCTTCTTCGTGAGAAAGAGAATCGCCCCTACAGACAGACTGGGAAGTGGGAACATTAACAGCCCTGTGGGTCTGATACACACACAGTGTGACCCTGTGGCATCACTACTGGACCAAGACATTTGGAGCTGTGCAAAATACAAAGAGGAAAGACTCCCCAGTACCCCCCTACACAAGCTGGGTCTGGAGCAAACGCAAGGAAGGACCAGGTAAGATACGTCTGTAGAAGCAAGAGGCAAAACAATATCTTTCACTGGTCAACTGAAGTTGGACAATCTGCATGTTGACGAGTTCCACCAGACTCTTTGCAAGGAATGACCAGCAAAACATCCACATCTATTAATGCATATAAGTGGATGCAAGCCTATGGGTTGATAATTTTTTGTCCAGGATGAAATTAGTGGCATCTAGAGATTGCATCCCAGAGACATGACATTTTCTCTTGCAGTGACTTCTCAAATGGCTCAACATTTGGCTGTGGCGGATAAGTCAAAACACGGCAAAGCAAATGACTGTGGAAAGATGCTGAGAGTCTCTTACAACCCCCTGTGCTGCACATAGAATCATAGAATCTTTGAATAGCAGAGTTGGAAGGGGCCTACAAGGCCATCGAGTCCAACCCCCTGCTCAAGGCAGGAATTCACCCTAAAGCATCCCTGACAGCTGCCTCTTGAAGGCCTCTAGTGTGGGAGAGCCCACAACCTCCCTAGGTCACTGGTTCCATTGTCGTACTGCTCTAACAGTCAGAAAGTTTTTCCTGATGTCCAGCTGGAATCTGGCTTCCTTTAACTTGAGCCCGTTATTCTGTGTCCTGCACTCTGGGAGGATCGAGAAGAGATCCTGGCCCTCCTCTGTGTGACAACCTTTCAAGTCTTTGAAGAGTGCCATCATGTCTCCCCTCAGTCTTCTCTTCTCCAGGCTAAACATGCCCAGGTCTTTCAATCTCTCTTCATAGGGCTTTGTTTCCAGACCCCTGATCATCCTGGCTGCCCTCCTTGGTTGAAGCTTAGTTACCACTTCTTCCTGCCTGCCTGATGAAGAATACTGTGAAATCTACAAGGCTGCTCACAATTATACCGCTTTACCCATCTCAAATTCCCTATCCTTTTAAACCACCACTTTACCAAAGAAGACCAAAGGTGAGACGACGCATGTCAACATGCATCCTCAGGGACATCCCTGGTCTGAAGCTCCTTTTTAAAAGCTCCCTCTCATTTCAGTGTCTTCAGCTTCCACGGTGGGCTCCTTCTCCACATTTGGTGTTTCCTTGCAGCTGTCTCTAATGGCTGCTAGAAAACCAATGAAATGCTTTCCCTAGCTGCAATAGTAGCACACCTTCCAACACCTCTCGCTCTCCTATCCTTTGAAGGAGCGTGTGGTTCTTAGGAAACCTGAACTTTGTTTTAGAGCATATTTTTTCTTCTGTAGGACAAAGACCCACAGTACTGAAAAGCTCCCAATGTCACAGAGAAAATGGGCTGTAAGAACCACCAGTCCTCATCCTACACTAAGGCCATAGCTAGACCTAAGGTTTATCCCTGGATCGTCCAGGGGTCAAACCTGTTCATCTAGGTCACACACAGGGGATCCAGTGCTCAGACAGGGGCGAACCCCGGATGATCCCAGGATAAACCTTCGGTCTAGCTGTGGCCTAAGTTGGGCGGGTTTTTAAAAGAAGACCGCAGGAAGGGCCCACCTCGGACGCCTCCCTCTTGGCCAGGTGCTGCCTTGTCCTGGGCTGACCCCTCGTCCGTCCGGCTGCAGAAGCCGGGGCTTGAGCCATCCAGCTGATGGACAGGCATCCGAAAGGGGGAGAAGGTACAGTGTGGCAGAGGCACAAAAGAGGTACAAAAGCATTCGTATATTACCATGGCTCCCTCTGAAGTGACGCTGGAGAGGAGGGCAGAGGAGCGGGGGGGTCCTGAGCCTCCCCCCTCCACAAACAAACACCCCTGTTCTTTCCTTGGTGATCACTTGTTGGCAGACTTTCTCTTCCTGCTCCTGGATCTCCCGTCACACTCCTTTCCGGCCATCTGGACAGATGTGTTTTTCTTCTCCGCGGAGGCACCGCGACATAATCCAGGTGTGTTTGGCCCCTGAAGGGACTCAGGCCGGCCGGCCGGCCCCGCTCCAGCCCCAGCGGCCCGGCCTGAGTCGAGTCCCACAGCTCGTTCCTCTACAATCCCACCCTTCGTGTGTCTTGCAAAAAGGAGCCAGCTCTCTGGCTGGGAAGGGGAGGGATTGGGGAGTGGAAAGAAGGAAAGGGGGGTGAGGTCGGGGGGAGAGGCTGTCTGGTCTTTAAAACACCGTCTCTCTCTCTCTCTCTCTTGCACACACATGCCTGTGCTGCAAAAGACTTGCAGAGCTGTGCCAGACCTGGGGAACAGCGGCCCTCTTTGTATCCAGAGGCAGGCGGGCCGTGCCCCAGGCCCAGACAGGCCAGGAACTGGTTCCATTTGCACAGGAGGAGGAAGAGGAGGAGGAGGAGGAGGAAGGGTCTGGCTAAAGCCAGCCACCATTTAACTTGTGCCTTTTGCACCCAGGTTCAAGCAGAACTCTCGCCCCCCTGTTTGTCTAGCCATCGCCCCCCACTCACCCCACCCCACCCCACCCCCAGCCTCACAGAGGTTTCCTCCTCTTGCTTCTCTGAAAGGAGCCGGACGGCTGCAGACTCCACTCAATGGAGCTGCTCAGCTTAACGGGGGCCCTTGTTTCCTTTGCAAGGCGACAGCATCCCGCTTGCCGGCTCTTCGGAAATTGCGATTCATAAGAGTTTGGGAGGAGTGAAGCAAGCCAATTGGGAAAAAAGAAATAAAGCAGGGGGGGCGCCTTCCCCCCACCCCCAATCCCACTTTTCTTAGCATTCAGCGGGACCTTTCAGGAGAAAGACGGTTTTTACGCAAGACGCCAAAAGGTGTTTCCAAGGCCTCTCTTGTGCGCCAACTGGACAGTGTGTAGATAAAAATGTTTCTAATGCCAGACAAAAGTGCAGGAGAAGACTCAAAGGACGCTCCTGCCCGCCTGTCGGTTTATAGCTGCATGGACAACAGATATCAGGAAAGCCTCATGGAAGCCTCACTTGTGAAAACAGCCACGCCACGGCAATGGTCTTGGGGACTCTAAGAGCTTCATCCCACGTACCTGTTTTTCTCGAATTATCCCCTACAGCACTAAGCTGTCAGCGTTGTTGTTGTGGTTGCTAAATCACACCCCATGCGGCAGCGCTCCGAAGATCCTTTGCAAGGGGTTGAAGGGGGGAAATGTAAAAAAATCATAAAAAATTAACAGATGACCCAATCCGATTCAGATTTGGTATGCTTAAAGCTCTCCTTAATATCTATTACTGTGCCAATTTTGATGTCTTTATCAAATTTGAATTTATCAAAATTAAGCATTTGTTTAATTTTTCTTTAAACATATCAAATCCTGCTCCTGCGCCCCAGTGGCCGTTCAGAAAACAAAAAATGATTCGCTCGAAAACTAGTAGCAAAATAGGGCGCGTCTTTTGCCTTTATAGCACAATTAAAGCAGGATGCATGGGAGTACTTCACAGTCAAAGCAGGTTATAAGCTGGAAAACTTCGGAGTCCTTTGCACACAATTCACAGTGACTGCACAGTATAACGCTGGTGTGATAAAACTCTAAAAGATTAGCAGAGGGCTGGTTGATTCTGGAGCCTTCCTTAGCCCTGGCTGCAATTTGCACATGCTCCACCATGTACAGGGGTCCAACTTCACAGTCCTCTGTTTGAAGGTGTCCTCTCTTTGACCAGCTCGATCACAGTCCAAGTCCGGTTTAAAGAGAACTGAAAATAAATTCTGAGACAACAAAATTCCCACACATCCCTACTGATGACAAACGCCACATGGACCAGCTTGTATTTTGAATCGAACCCACGGATTCCTCAGTGATCTTGCAGAACGTTTTCTTTTTTTTAACTTAGGGGAATTTTGCAAAAATTTCATTTTTGAAAACTATGCAAAAAACTATAGCCCAAAAGGCTAAAACGTGAAAATATGTATTCAGGGAGAATTTGCAAATTTCGGAAAGAGAAATCCGCACAAATTTAGAAACAGAACAAAATCTAATTCTGTCAGTGGGCAGATGACAGAACGAAAGGCACCTAAGCACACTGTGAAACACAGAGGGAGTGGGTTTTTCACAATCCACGCATCCCTAGTATGCAGAATCCAGACCAGGGGGAGGGGCAGCCACTTTTGGTCCAGGGACTAGATTACTCTCGCAGACCAAGCTGGCAAGGCGGATGATGTTAGAGGGCAGGGCCTCACTCCCAAAGCCCTGCCCCCTCTCATGACATCACATGCCGTCACCCTGCCCATTTAATAGGGGTATCATATGAAAAGGGGGACTGGGGTCCTGTATCTTTCACAGTTGTATCGAAAAGGGAATTTCAGCAGGTGTCCTTTGTATATATGGGCAACCTGGTGGAATTCCCTCTTCATCACAAGAGTTAAAACTGCAGGTGCCCTGCCCTCTTTTAAATCTGGTCACTCTAGTATAGCTGCAGTATAGCTCCTGCAGCTTTAATGGTTGTGATGAAGAGGCAATTTCACCAGGTGCTGCATGCATACAAATTAGGGCTGTGCTCTGCTTCTTTTCAGATCGGAGAAGCAGAAGCGGATCAGGGTGCTTCGCCTCTCCTTAAGGCGGAGGCGAAGAGGATCGGGGGGCGGGGCAGCGGAGCATCGCGGAGCAGATCGAGATGAAAGCGGATCCTTCGCCTCGATCCGGAGCTACGAAAAAAAAGGTAAGAGGGCCTTACCACACGCCGCCCGTGTGGTGACGGCGGCAGAGCCAGGTAAGGGGGGAGGGGGGACTTACCTGGTCTGTTGCAGCCTGTCACCAGCTTCACTAGAGCCCGTGGCTCAACCTGGAAGTGTAGGCCCCAAGCGGGGCCTATAGTTCTGGGTTGAGCCGTAGGCTCTAGTGAAGCTGGCGACGGGCTGCGACGGACCAGGTAAGTCGTGTGCGCGAGGGGGGTTTACCTGGCCCTGCTGCCGCCCGTGCGGTGATGGCGGCGGAACCAGGTAAGGGGGCAGGGAGGAAGAGTCTTACCTGCGTCCGTCCGCGGTCCAGCGGTGGCTTCAACTGAGCCTGAGGACTCAAACCGGAAGACCAGGCTGCATTGGCGCCAGTCGGGCCTCCAAGGGGAGGGCATTCCACATTGGGGGTGCCACCACAGAGAAAGCCCTCTCCCTTGTCCCATCATAGCGTATGTGTTGCGCTGGTGGGATGCAGAGAAGGGCTCCTCCAACAGATCTCAAGTCTCTAATACTAGAACCCAATGGGGTCATCACGTGATAGTGATTGGTGGGAGATTCAGGACAGATCAAAGGAAATCCTTCTTCCTACAGTGAGTAGTCACCCTATGGGATTTTCTACCACACGGCATAGCAATGGCCACCAGTTTGGATGGCTTTAAAAGGAGGTTGGACAGATACCTGGAGGAGAAGGCTATCAATGACTACTAGACTAGTCCTGATGGCTATGTGCTACCTCCAGTATCAGAGGCAGTAAGCCTATATATACCAGTTGCTGGGGAACATGGGTAGGAGGGGGCTGTTGCACCATGTCCTGCTTCTGGGTTCCTGGTCAACACTGGCTGCCCACTATGTGAACAGAGTGCTGGACTGGAAGGACCCTTGGTCTTGATCCAACACGTCTCTTCTTAAGTTTTTAAGTTCTTTAGGGCAGGGGTCCCCAACCCCCGGGCCATGGACCGGTGCCGGTCCGTGGCCTGTTAGCAACTGGGCCACGCAGGTGAGCTGCTTTCACCCACCCACCCCAGTGTACCTGGACGCAGGGCGCCATCTCACCTGCCCAGCCGAAGCGAAGCCAAGACGCTGGAGTGGGGGGACGTGGCTTCCCAAAACCATCCCCTCAACCCACCCACTCCGGTCCGTGGAAAAATTGTCTTCCACGAAACCGGTCCTGGTGCCAAAAAGGTTGGGGACCGCTGCTTTAGGGGATGGACACACACACACACTGCTCCCATCTTCTTTGACTAAAGGAAACGGTTGAGACAAGGGTCCCTCACACGTACACCCCTCACTCTTCTCCCACGCCCTACCAGCTCGGCCCCAGCCTGAATTTTCTGTACAGCTGCAGAGGCCCGTCTCCATGTGGCTTTCCCTCTTCCTGGGATGGCACAGAGTCCCCATTCACAGACCCTGAGCGGCTTCTGGGGCCACCCTGGAGAGACTCTTAGAAGTCACCAGCCCCACATTTCTTTTTGCAAATGCACCCTAGCCCGGCGCTCTGGGTCTCCATTGTGTCTCAGTTTGTCCCTCCAGAAACCATGATGTCACTGAGCAGAAGTGCTGGAAGTAGGAAGGGGGGAGGGGGGAGGAAGGGGCTAAAGATGACCCAGTGGGCAGCGGGAGAACAGGGATCTTTTTGTGGAGGGGGCTGACCTCAGCGCATATCACGACACACCAAAGGAAGGCCTCTGAACACGCCTTTCATTGTAGAAGATATTACATCTGAATTAGAGGCAAGGGGGAGGGGCAACCTTATTGGAAGTTGCCAGCAATGCCGTCTGCAGAAGGGTTGGCAGCATTGCCTAGTGGCAAAAGTGTTGCACAGAGATAAGACCATAAGAACCTAAGAAGAGCCCTGATGCTGGATCAGACCAAGGGTCCATCTAGTCTAGCGCTCTGTTCACACGGTGGCCAACCAGCCATCGGCCAGGGATGAACAAGCAGGACATGGTGCAACAGCACCCTCCCACCCATGTTCCCCAGCAGCTGGTGCACACAAGCTTACTGCCTCGAATACTGGAGACAGCACACAACCCTCAGGGCTAGTAGCAGACGCTCCACACATTTCGCATACTTCTGTGCATGAGTGCTTTCGGCTGTACTGCTGGCCACCAACCTGTCCTGAGCCACTCTGGCCAGATGCATGTTTGTGCTTTTGTAGATCGTGGTTGTATAGAGAAGACCGTTTCCGAGGGCTCAGGGACTGCCTTCCCCACATCCCTGAAGACTTATATCCAACCTCTGTGCGACCTGGATGAGGGGAACTGGGTTCTTGGCAGAGATGTCCTGGCTCCTAGGCAGGCAGGAATCCCATTCGAGGAACATCAGCCTTCCCCAACTTAGTGCCCTCCAGATGTGTTGGACTGCAATTCCCATCATCCCCAGCCAGCATGGTCATCATTGGCAGTCCAACCTATCTGGAGGACGCCAGGTTAGGATGAGCTGTCCTGTGGGGCTACTTCTAATGTGACAGGGAGACTTAGGCCTCGTCTACACCAAGCAGGATATTCCACTATGAAAGCGGTATGAAAGTGGTATATAAAAGGCAGGAGCTGCACGACTGCTTTATAGCGGTATTGAAGTGCACTGACAACTGTCGGGGGCCATTGACACATACCACGTACCACTTTCATACCGCTATATCCTGCTTGGTGTAGATGTGCCCTGGGCCCTAACAGTTGTCTGTGTACTTCAGTATCACTATAAAGCAGTAGCGTAGATCCTGCAGTGCAGTTCAGTACTACTATAAAGCAGTCGTGTGGCTCCTGCCCTTTATATACCACTTTCATACTACTTTCATAGTGGAATATCCAGCTTGGTGTAGATGAACCCTCAAACATGGCTTCTCCTTTAGTCTTCCTGCCCTGTCCCCAGCCTCCCTCCTCCTCCTCCTGCCTTTTCACAACAAAGAGTGCTGAATACAGCTAACAAGAAAAAAAAATAGATAAAATGCAAACGTATCGTTAAAACATAAAGACTAGATGGTCCATTAAAAACACATCAGCAAAAAGAAGCGAAGAGCAGCGATAAATAGATCATGACGCAACCCGCAGAGTTTTGCAAGAGTTCTCCGGCTGCTTCCCCTGAGATGTCCAGGACTTTCTGTCAGCAGGCTTGTTGCATCCCTGCCATGGCGGCAAGGGGGCGGCTGCTGCTGCTGCTGCTCTCACTGTTGTGCCCTCAGGGAGGAATGAAGAAATGCAGAGCTCCTCAAAGGGGCCTCGTGTGTACTCTGCCCCACTCTGGGTAGCAGAATCATAGAATCACAGAATAGCAGAGTTGGAAGGGGCCTACAGGTCATCGAGTCCAACCCCCTGCTCAATGCAGGAATCCACCCTAAAGCATCCCTGACAGATGATTGTCCGGCTGCCTCTTGAAGGCCTCTAGTGTGGGAGAGCCCACCACCTCCCTAAGTCACGGGTTCCATTCTGCTTTCCTTGCTGCCCAAGACGGCCATTGGATGGGACAGGGAAGCAGCCTCTATGGCCTCATCTACACCAAGCAGGATATAGCACTATGAAAGTGGCATGAAAGCGGTAGATAAGAGGCAGGAGCCACACGACTGCTTTGTAGCAGTATTGAAGTGCACTGACAACCGTTGGGGCCCATTGACACATGCCATGTACCGCTTCCATGCTGCTTTCATACAGCTATATCCTGTGTGGTGTAGATTAGGCCAAGACCTGCCCCACGTGGGTGTGATTACGCGGCCATTGCAGAATCCCATGTGCTGGGCACAGGAGGTACCTGCCTTACCTCAGGCAGGATTCCCAGGGCTCTGCTTGTGGCACAGCAGCAGCACCCAGAAGAAAGCAGCACGCAGACGTTGGCCTTCTCCTTCCAGAGTTTTCCCACTCTTGGACTTTATTTATGATGTCCCCAACACGGGTTTCCTGTTCCCAGTGTCCTGACCAGCTGTTCTGGCCAGCTCTGTCCCAGCAATCCGACACACAGGCGCCGTCTCCAGCAACACTCTGAGCTGTGGGGTCACTGCACAGGTCGGGAAAAGCCCCATGCTGCAGCTGGGAAAACAAGAGCAAGCCAGGTGGGGCTGCCCTTCTGCACAACCACCCTCGTCCGGCTGCTGGCCTGGCGAACGTTTATAACCTGCCAGAGACAGTGGAAGGACGCCTGGCAACAGCTGGCAGGGGCTGGGAGAGAGATCAATCGGTCTCCGGCATAAAGAGGGGGGCGCTTCCCTCCCTCCCTCCCATGTGTTGCTGCCCTTGGGATCCTGCGCAATGAGCAGCCCGTGACTTGTTCTAGAGCAGTTCACCCGACCAGCCTTCTGAGAGTGTTGAACAAGTGGCATGAAAGAGTAGACCTCCCCCTTCCTTTCCATTACTTCACGAGATAGTAAAGCTGTTTTTTAGGGTTTGGGTCCCGGCTAGCCCCTGCCACTTCTTCCTAATTGCTCAGAGGAAGCGGACTGGATGTTTTGAAATAGGAAATTAATTTTAGGTAGAATGACAGAGTAAGGAGCGGGCTATCTGGGCTTTCAATAAACCATTTAATTTGCACTAAATCAGTGACTGCGAATAAAAAACTCTCCCCACTTTACCCCGTGTCAGAACACCTAGGCACTAGTGGAGAATGCTTGTGGGAATAATGAAGAAATATATTATCAAATCCATGACCCTTTTGCTATAAACATTTATTTATTTATTTATTACATTTCTATACCGCCCAGTAGCCGGAGCTCTCTGGGCGGTTCACAAAAATTAAAAACATTCAAAAGTATAAAACAACAGTATAAAACCATAATATAAAATACAATATAAAAGCTCAACCAAATAAAAACAGCAGCAGTGCAAAATTACAAATTTAAAACACCAAGTTAAAATTTATTAATAGACTGTTAAAATGCTGGGAGAATAAAAAGGTCTTCACCTGGCGACAAAGGAGTACACTGTAGGCACCAGGTGGACCTCTCTGGGGAGCTCATTCCACAGCCGGGGTGCCACAGCAGAGAAGGCCCTGCTCCTGGTAGCTACCTGCCTCACTTCCTTTGGCAGAGGCTCACGGAGAAGGACCCCTGAGGATGACCTTAGGGTCCGGGCAGGTACATATGGGAGGAGGCGTTCCTTCAGATAGCCTGGCCCCAAGCTGTTTAGGGCTGCGCAAGGCAAGCAAGGCCAGCCTCTGGCCGTGGACGTTTGCTCTCAAGGCCCCACAGAATGCAGCTATAGGGGTGGAGGCGGCCCTCCGCTTCTCCTCTCCGCAGGCTTCCTGCCTCTTCCCCCCAAAGAAGAAATAAGGGGTTCGTAAGTGACGAGCCATCTCCCCATTCCATCCACTTCAACGGGCAGCTTTTGAAATCCATCTCTGCGCAATGGAAGGCAACAGAAGAGCTTGACGCTCCTTGGCAAGGCGCTCTTCAGTCAACAGAGCTGGGCTCAGCCCCAAGAACCGAGGTCAAACTGAGGTGGAAATAGGGTCCTCATAACTTTTGCAAGAAGAACATGCCACGACACAGGGTCTGGACGCCCGGCCCGGCCGTGGCTACTCCCTGCTCAAGCCAAGCCCCACCGCTTGATACGCCTGAGGCGAGGGATAAAAACCACCTTCCTCCAAACTATGTGGAGAAAGGGGTTAAATGGAGAAGGATTTCAATATATAAAATAAAACACTGTGAGTTATATGTGCTGAGGGGAATGATTGTCAGAGTGGGTGCTAAATGTGTAAACTTCAGATGATAAATGCCAAACAGACACGTGGGATTTTTGTGGTAG
Source organism: Elgaria multicarinata webbii (assembly GCF_023053635.1). Classification (NCBI taxonomy): domain Eukaryota; kingdom Metazoa; phylum Chordata; class Lepidosauria; order Squamata; family Anguidae; genus Elgaria; species Elgaria multicarinata. Next base: position 217,700,067 of record NC_086171.1, on the reverse strand, counting down.
TTAAAAAGAAAGTAATTAAAATTTATTTCTAGAAGTTCACAAGCTTTGTTTCAAATAAAACATTTAAAAACCTTTTTGAAACCTTTCATCCAATCCTTTCACTCATTCACATACACGCTTTCCTTTCTCTCACACAATCACTCTTGAGCTTTCTTTATTATCAGTATTGATTAATATACGTCAACTACGCGCACAGCACACTCCAAAGACACCACTCTCTACCCTGAACCTCAAATTTCCCAGAACTTAAGTACTCTAAACACAGAGAGCACTAAAGACTCTATGGCCACAGCTAGACCTAAGGTTTATCCTGGGATCATCCAGGGTTCACCCCTGCCTGAGCACTGGATCCCCTGGGTGTCACCTAGGGCGTTACTAGACGAGGCTGTAGCGCGCGTTACCTTCCGCAGTCACGTCGAGGCTTCCAGATGATGTTCAGGAGGATCCGTCGTTATCCTGCGGTGAAGCCTCTTTCTCCCGACTTTAAAAAAGTGAGTTCTAGTGCGCCTTTTCCTGCCATCCCGCGGTAATTCGGAGTACGTGTGGGAGGATGTGAGGTCACTGTGGTCTGCACTGGGCAGGAAAAGGCGTGCTAAGGGGGAGTGGTCAGCGGCTTCGGTCAAGCCGCATCCGCCATTTGCGCGGTCCGCCAGCTGGGGCAGCGTGGCGGAGCGGCTTTTTTTTTTTACTCCCCAGTGACAGTTTGCGCAGGAACGGAGGACCGGAAAAGTGGCTAGTGTGCTGCTGGGGTGTGTGGGGGATGGGTGGGGGATGTGCGCCTGTTCTAGTGGTTTTTTTTTTATTCCCCCAGTGACAGTTTGCGCAGGAACGGAGGACCGGAAAAGTGGCTGGTGACTCCAGCTACCATGGCCGCATAATGGCGGTGCTGTACGCTGCCTGTTAGTGTGGGTACCAGGCTGGCAGAGGGCAGAGCTGTTTGTGGGCTGCTGCCATGGCTACGGCCAGATGTGGGTTGGCTCCTTGGGATGGGGCACAGGGCACAGAGGCGGTCATCGCCGCCGACACCTCAGAGGCATGATGGGAGATGTAGGCACAGAGTGCCCATGCAGACGATTGACCTCGGGTCATATGACACCCGCCAGGACCCCCATCAGGAAGTGAGCGCATCAATGTTGACCCTCAACAGCACCAGCAGCACTTCAGCTGGCACTGCCACTGCCGCCGCCGCTGCTGTCGCTGCAGCCGCCGCCGCCAGGGGCGGCATCGCTGACGGCTGCGCAAGTTTGCGGTCTTTCGGACGTGCGCAAACCGTGCAGTGAGCGAAAAAAAAAGCCGCGGCAATCAGGCCGGTGTGGCTGCGCAACCGTGCTCGCGGCGGCAGCAGCACAACCGGCGCAAACTTCCGCCACAAATCGAAGGCAGGTGTAGAGCATGAGGCGTCACGGCTGAATGGGAAAATCCGCTTTCAAAGCTCCTCAACGACGGAACACCTGGTAGGTCTAGCAAAGCCCCTAGATGAACAGGTTTGACCCCTGGATGATCCAGGGATAAACCTTAGGTCTAATTATGGCCTACGAGTACCTAAAATGTCCCCCTCAATCCCCTCAGTCCTTCCCTTATATATCCCTCCTCCCCCCTCCCCAGACATTCTAACTCTGCCCACTCAGGCCAACATTCTAAACTCACCACAGACTTACAAACTGCAGACATAAATTTGGGAACTGACTTGTGGGGTGTAACGCCACAGAACACAATTATAAAAGAGAACCACGCAGAGGGTAGGGATAAGGCGAGGGTTTCACTGGGTTCGGCGTTCTGATCAGAACTGTCCAAAATCCACAAATGTCTTCATAAACAGGACAGAAAGAACTTCAAATAACTGAATGTAGGAGAAACTGAAATGGACAGATTAATGCATCCCCCACCAGAGGGATGGGAAGAGAAAGCAGATCGATCCAGCATAAAGGGGACGAGTACCGGGGGTCCTTCAACAGAGCTGCCGGGTTGCAATCCTTAGAGCAGATTTACGGCTTTGCATTCCCCAATGCCGTGGGAGGGAAGAGGTAGCTATGGATTCCCTTGGCCTGTCCTCCATTCCTTCCCCGCCCTGGTCCTCTTATCCGCCTCCACCTGCTGTGTGGGGAAGCCACAACCTTCTCTTCTCCTGCATCAGGAGTTGAAGCTCTATGGGTGATTTCGTCCAGGCTGGAGGATGGCAACCTTAGCAGAGAGAGAAATCCGTGAAATGGTGGGATATCGCTGCAGTGGCGTGGAGACGAAGGATAGCGTTGCGGTTGTTCACCGGAGCAAGTTATTATATGCTTAGAGTTAGTTACACTTTATCTGTGCTGTCAATGGGCTCATCTACACCAAGCAGGATATTGCACTATGAAAGTGGTATGAAAGCGGTATATCATAGAATCATAGAATAGCAGAGTTGGAAGGGGCCTACAGGGCCATCGAGTCCAACCCCCTGCTCAATGCAGGAATCCACCCTAAAGCATCCCTGACAGAGGGTTGTCCAGCTGCCTCTTGAAGGCCTCGAGTGTGGGAGAGCCCACAACCTCCCTAGGTCACTGGTTCCGTTGTCCTACTGCTCTAACAGTCAGGATGTTTTTCCTGATGTCCAGCTGGAATCTGGCTTCCTTTAACTTGAGCCCGTTATTCCGTGTCCTGCACTCTGGGAGGATGGAGAAGAGATCCTCGCCCTCCTCTGTGTGACAACCTTTTAAGTATTTGAAGAGTGCTATCATGTCTCCCCTCCATCTTTTCTCCAGGCTAAACATGCCCAGTTCTTTCAGTCTCTCCTCATAGGGCTTTGTTTCCAGACCCCTGATCATCCTGGTTGTCCTCTGAACACGCTCCAGCTTGTTTGCGTCCTTCTTGAATTGTGGAGCCCAGAACTGGACACAATACTCTAGATAAGGCCTAACCAGGGCCGAATAGAGAGGAACCAGGACATCACGTGATTTGGAAGCTATACTTCTATTAACGTAGCCCAAAATAGCATTTGCCTTTCTTGCAGCCATATCACACTGTTGGCTCCTGTTCAGCTTGTGAAGTCCAAGATCCTTCTCGTTTGTAGTGTTGCTGAGCCAAGTATCCCCCATCTTGTAACTGTGCCTTTGGTTTCTATTTCCTAGATGTAGAACTTGGCCTTTATCCCCATTAAATTTCATCCTGTTGTTTTCAGCCCAGCACTCCAGCCTATCAAGATCACTTTGAAGTTTGTTTCTGTCTTCCAGGGTATTATTCCAGGTTGGAGCCTGCCTCTGGAGGTCAGGCAGGTGCCAACCTTGTACTCCTTTCGGCATCTCCTGAAAACATCTTTATTCCAAGAAGCCTTTCCTTAATATGCAGCCTTGAATCTCTGTTTTTGCTTCTTTAAAATTTTGTTTTAACTGTTTTATTCCGTTTTTATTTTCATTTTATCTTGTACACCGCTCCGAAATTCTTCAATGGGGAGCAGTATATAAATATTCTAAATAAATAATTAAAGGACAAGGGTCCCCAGGGCTCCGCCTCCAGGGTCTTTAGCAGAGGGGCAGGCGGGAGGTGGGGAACGTTGCTTCCTTTGACTTGCTTTGTGCTTTTCTTTTCTTTTTAAATCTTCAGAACTGCACAGGGCCAAGTGTGCTCTGGTTTCCGGAGATTAATTATGGGTGCCTCTCTTGCATGAGAACATTCTGGCTCAATTGTTGCATGCTATTCCAACATGGATTCAGGGATTTAATCCAATTGTTGAGAGTATCCTTTCAAACTTCTTGTACTCAACTTTTTGGAATGCCAAGGCGTGTGCCATCCGCTGGACTACGCCTGGAAGCTGGTCTTGCATGTGTAGAAGGCCGGGCTCAGTCCCTGGCCTTTTGATATTGGCTAAAGGTTGTATTAGGGGTGTGCACGGACCCCCCAATCCTCTTCACAGCCGATCCACGAATTGCGGATCAGGCCCGCCCCACCCCGCTTCGATCCGCCTGGGGGCCACTCCGCTCTGCTGCGGAGCACCGGCTCCGAATCGGAGTTCCGCAGTGGCGGGGAGTGGCGTCAGGTAAGGCCCCCCTCCCTCCTCCCGCTTACCTGTGTCCGTCGTGGCCCATCCCAGCTTCACTAGAGCCCGCGGCTCAACCAGGAACTGTAGGCCCCAATTGTGGCCTACACTTCCTGGTTGAGCCGCAAGCTCTAGTGAAGCTGGGATGGGCCACGACGGACTCAGGTAAGACCCCCCTCCCCCTTGGTTCCTTACCTGGCTCTGCCGCCATCGCCGCACGGGCGGCAACGGTGGCAGCAGGGCCAGGTAAACCCCCCTCCCTCCTCTCCCTTACCTGCATCTGTCCGCGGTCCCATGGCTGCTTCAATTGAGCCCAAGGACCCAACAGGATGACTAGGCCGCAACTCGGCCTAGTCTTCCTGTTTGAGTCCTCGGGCTCAGTTGAAGCAGCCGCGGGACCGCGGACGGACGCAGGTAAGGGAGAGGAGGGAGGGGGGTTACCTGGCCCTGCCGTCATCGCGGCAGGGCCAAGTAAACCCCATTTACCTTTTTGGCTGAGCTCTGGATCGAGGCGAAGGATCCGCCTTCACCTCGATCCGCTCTGCAACGCTCCGCGGGTCCCCCAATCCTGTTCGCCTCCACCTTAAGGGTAGGCGAAGCCCCCCGCTCCGCCTGCTTCTCCGGTTCGAGGAGAAGCAGAGCACATCCCTAGGTTGTATATGCTGATCAGTCCCTAAGCTATCATTATCTTTTGAAAAGGGATGTTTTTACTAGTTCATGGTTCAAAGGTTTTACTGTCAAACTGCATTTATGAGGTCTGTTTATGGGTTTTCTCCATATACAAGATTATCCTGTTGCAAAATCTGTTGTAGAACAAGAGATTAAGGACACTGATTTTCAATATTAGATATAAAATGTGCGTAGATTCTGCTCTCTAATACACTGTGGTCTAACTTTTGAATTTGCTAGATATGCCAGATATCTTGATTATCTGACCATTCCTAAGCATCGCTATGTTTCCCCCCACTAGGCCTAAGTTTAACTGCCTCCCCTCTGCCATACTGGAACAGGGTGTCCCATATGAGGATCGCTTGTGTTCCTGTGGTGACGAAGCAGCTGAAACTTTAGGGCGTGTTTTTTTCAAATGTAGCCTCCACAGGGAGGAGCGAAATAGACTACTTGGTCCTATTATGAGGAAATGCCCTGGAAGGTCATCAGAACAGCATTTGGAATACTTCCTGGCAGGTACAAACAAGTCAACAACAGAGTCAGTGGCTAAGTTCCTCTTCTCAATCCAAAGGTTTCATAAGACTACTTTTTTTATCCTAATTGTAACTTCTATTTTTTAAAAATCTTTTGTACCATGTGTTTTAACCATGCTCATATTTTAAACATGTCTATGTTTTAATGGCTATTTTTAGTAGGGATGTGCTCCGCTCCGATTAGAATCGGAGAATCAGAAGCGAATTGGCCTGCTCCGCCTTGCTAAGAGGCAGAGTAGAAGTGGACCGGGGACCTGTAGAAGCACGGCGAAGAGAAGTGCCCATAGGTGGAGCGCTTCTCTTTTCGCGGACCGATCCGATCGCCATTTTGAAAAATTTCGCCCATAGGATTGCATTGCGGAAAAGAATAGGGGATAACTGTGTTGTTTTTTAAGCTATCTTTCTGAAACTTCTTGTGCTTAGAGAGTCGTGGCTGGGGGTCATTTTGAGCCTACTCTCAGCTCTCTGCGTGCTGCGGTTCGCTTGCTAGAATTTTTGAAAAAATTGGTTAAAAACAGCGGGAAAAGGTACCTTTTCGAAGTGCTGAGGGGCAGAGTCAACTCCCGGTCATGATCACATGATCCCAAAGTTGGAGGAGGGGATAGGCAAAATGGGTAACTTGGGATCCTGGGAAACTTCTTTTTCTACTCTGACCGGACTTTTCCCAGTGTTTTTTAAAACAGCAGCCCCACCAAATGCACAAACACAACTTGAAATCTTATGCTAAGCAAATAAATAACAGATAGGAAACACAGCACTGCTACCCACCCTAACCTTCGGGAACAACTGAATAGATGTGGTGCAAGGGGATGAGCTCCCCTAGGGCATGTGGACGTGCCCAGTGCACACACTCCTGTTCTTGGAGGGTCATCAGAGCCCTCCAAAGGTAAACCAGTGGAGAAGCAATGCCTATCATGAGTTGAAGTGAAAGTTTGCTTCTTAAAGACTGGTCCCTAGACAGGGACAGTCAAAATTGGCGCAATTATCCCCCTCCCCCTGGGCATGTCCACTTCCCTCTTACTGGTAAAAGACAGATATAGCCTTTTTAAAAAAATTCTTCCTGTTGTTTATTCAGCAACACTGCTGCTTTTAATTCCACCCCTCCTTTGTTTATTTATTTATTCCATTTTATATTTACACCCCATAGCCCAAGCTCTCCTGGCTTTTCCTCTTCAGTGAAGTCAGGCAGGCTTTCATTGTGGTTCAACTCCTTATTGTTGTTGTTATTATTATTGCTATTAATATTAATTAGTACTGCTATTATTAACAATATTATTTTGTTGTTGTTTAATAATGGCTGTGATCACAGTGCATCAAAAAGCTTTACTCTTATCCTCCTAGCCTCCTAGTTAGTTATGGGATGCAAAAGAAAAGGCATCTCTCTGTGCTGCTCCCACCTCACAGGGATGGTTTGCATTACTGGCTTTGAAACGATCCTTGGCTCACTTCCTTATGCCCCCAGAAATGTCTGCTGCCTGCCTGCCTCGCAGGGATGGTTTGTGTGTGTCTTGCTTTGACTCAGGGGATAAGTCCTTCCTGCGCTCACTTAGACTTTTGGAAGTTCCAAATCAATTTTTCAAGTGTGGAAGAAGATTCATATAGGTTTATCTCTACTCCCCAATTCATGGCATGTTGGGATTTCCTTTGAAATGGCCCCATTGAGCTGTCTGCAGCTTTAAATCCCTGAGATACTGGGGTGTCCGATTTTCATAAATTCCCAAAAAATCAGGGGATGATGGGATTGGCTTGAGTCTTGGCATGCATGTGTATCTATGGATAATCTATCATGGTGCTGAGTTTGAGGTTTCTAACATAAAAATTGACGGAGATATCGAAAGGGGTGTGAATTGGGGTTATGGGTGGTGCGTTAGAGGTTTAAGCCCCGCCAAAAATCAGGGGATGATGGGATTTGCTTGAAACTTGGCATGAATGTGGATCTAGATGGCATCTGCGAGGGTGCCCGCTTCCAATTTTTTTATCTGTCAAAATGTCAGAGAACAGTCCATGTCTGCAAATGGGGTGTCCGATTTTCATAAATTCCCCAAAAATCAGGGGATGATGGGATTGGCTTGAGTCTTGGCATGCATGTATATACATCCATGAGGTGTCATGGTGCCAAACATGAGGTTTCTAACTTTAACAGAAAAAAAGTTGTATACTTTTTTGTATTTCAATGCAAACCTATGGGGGGGTGAAGCGGAGCTCCGATCCGGATCCTGAGCTCCGCAGCAGAGTGGAGCAGACTATAGGTGAAGTGGGGCAGAGTGAAGCGGCCCGATCTGCAAATTGCAGATCTGGAAGAGAAGCGGATCGGGGGGTCCGTGCACACCCCTAATTTTTAGTTCATCTTATAATGAATTAATGATTGTGTCTTTATGGTTTTATGGTTTTAATAGGGTGACCATATTTTGGAAACCAAAAAGGAGGGCAACATGGCCACTAACATGTCCAGCCCCCAAAGGGGTGTGCCCACTCAAACATGGCTTTGGTTACAGGGCTGATTTCACACAACACAATTAAGACACACAATTAACACACACACACAAACACACACACACACACACACACACACAGGATCACCCATTCCAAAGCATACTCAAACAACCAGGCACCCTCACCCATACACTCACTCTCACACAGACACAGACACAGACACCTTAGTCTTACCTTCTACTTGCTGCTGCTGCTGCTGCTGCTTCTTCTTCTTCTTCTTCTTCTTCTTCTTCTTCTTCTTCTTCTTCTTCTTCTTCTTCTTCTTCTTCTTCAGCACTAGGGGAAAGGGTGCTGGAGGCTGCGTTGCTGGAAGTTCCCACACGCAGCCCCCAGCCACTCGCCTCACGTCGATCCGAGGCTTTTCTTGGTCGGCGCCATTGCTCTGGCAAAGAAAAGTCCCGGAAGTGCTAGGCGAGGTGACAGGCGGGGCTGGAGGCTGTGTTCCCGCACTTCTGGGAACACAGCATCCAGCCCTGCCCGTCGCCTCGCATTGATCCGAGGCTTTTCTTGGTCGGCACCATTGATCTGGCAAAGAAAAGTCCCGGAAGTGCTAGGCAAGGTGACAGGCAAGGCTGGAGGCTGTGTTCCCGCACTTCTGGGAACGCAGCATCCAGCCCCGCCCGTCACCACGTGTTGATCTGAGGCTTTTCTTGCCATTGTGCCGGCCAAGAAAAGTCCTGGATGTGCGATGCATCACCCTCATGCTTGTTGGCATGAGGGCGACACGAGGCAGGGGGCAGGGCTCCGGGTTTGCTCCCCATCTTTGCTCCTCGGTGCAGAAGGGAGCGAACTGAGCCCTGCCCCTTGCCTCACGTTGCCCTCATACCGACAAGCATGAGGGCGACGTGAGGCAATGGGTGGGGCTCCATCTTTGCCTCCCATCACAAGCGGCTAGGCAAGGGAGTGAACTAAGCCCCACCCCCTGCCTCACGTCGCCCTCATGCAGGCCTTCTTCATAGAATCATAGAATCATAGAACAGCAGAGTTGGAAGGGGCCTACAAGGCCATCGAGTCCAACCCCCTGCTCAATGCAGGAATCCACCCTAAAGCATCCCTGACAGATGGTTGTCCAGCTGCCTCTTGAATGCCTCTAGTGTGGGAGAGCCCACAACCTCCCTAGGTAGCTGATTCCATTGTCGCACTGCTCTAACAGTCAGGAAGTTTTTCCTGATGTCCAGCCGGAATCTGGCTTCCTTTAATTTGAGCCCGTTATTCCGTGTCCTGCACTCTGGGAGGATCAAGAAGAGATCCTGGCCCTCCTCTGTGTGACAACCTTTTAAGTATTTGAAGAGTGCTATCATGTCTCCCCTCAATCTTCTCTTCTCCAGGCTAAACATGCCCAGTTCTTTCAGTCTCTCTTCATAGGGCTTTGTTTCTAGACCTCTGATCATCCTGGTTGCCCTCTTCTGAACACGCTCCAGCTTGTCTGCGTCCTTCTTGAATTGTGGAGCCCAGAACTGGACGCAATACTCTAGATGAGGCCTAACCAGGGCCGAATAGAGAGGAACCAGTACCTCACGTGATTTGGAAGCTCTACTTCTATTAATGCAGCCCAAAATAGCATTTGCTTTTCTTGCAGCCATATCGCACTGTTGGCTCATATTCAGCTTGTGATCTACAACAATTCCAAGATCTTTCTCGTTTGTAGTATTGCTGAGCCAAGTGTCCCCCATCTTGTAACTGTGCATTTGGTTTCTATTCCCTAAATGTAGAACTTGGCATTTATCCCTATTAAATTTCATTCTGTTGTTTTCAGCCCAGCACTCCAGCCTATCAAGATCACTTTGAAGTTTGTTTCTGTCTTCCAGAGTATTAGCTATCCCACCCAATTTTGTGTCATCTGCAAATTTGAGAAGCGTTCCCTGCACCTCCTCGTCCAAATCATTAATAAAAATGTTGAAGAGCACTGGGCCCAGGACTGAGCCCTGCGGCACCCCACTCGTTGCCTCTCCCCAGTTTGAGAAGGTTCCATTGATAAGTACTCTTTGAGTCCGATTCTGTAGCCAACTGTGGATCCACCTAATAGTTGTTCCATCTAGCCCACTTTTAGCTAGTTTGTTAATCAGAATGTCATGTGGTACTTTGTCAAAAGCTTTGCTGAAGTCAAGATATATGACGTCCACAGCATTCCCACAGTCCACAAGGGAGGTTATCCTATCAAAAAATGAGATCAAATTAGTCTGACAGGATTTGTTCCTGACAAATCCATGTTGGCTTCTAGTAATCACTGCATTGGTTTCAAGGTGTTTACAGATTGACTTCTTTATAATCTGCTCCAGAATTTTCCCAGGGATGGATGTCAGACTGACTGGTCTGTAGTTCCCAGGTTCCTCCTTTTTGCCCTTTTTGAAGATAGGGACAACGTTAGCCCTCCTCCAGTCATCCGGCACCTCACCCGTCTTCCATGATTTTGCAAAGATAATAGACAAAGGTTCTGAGAGTTCTTCCGCTAGCTCCTTCATTACTCTTGGATGCAGTTCTTCTGCACGTTGGAGCGATGGCGCCAGCGCACAGGAGAAGCCTAGGTCGGCACTGGGGGGAGGAGCTGGAAGACGCGTTCCGGACTTCTGGGAATGTGTCTTCCAGCCCCTGCCCCCCAGCGCCGATCTAGGGCAGCTCTGGGAGGGCTGCTGCACACGTTCCCAGAAGCCCAGGAACGCATACAGCAGCCCCAGCCCCTGCGTTTTCCCCTGACATAATGGGGAAAATGGGGATTCCCCCCCCCGGATCAGGTTTGCCTTCCTGGTTCTGGACATGTCCTGGCAAAACCAGACGTATGGTCACCCTAGTTTTTAACTCTGACTGCTGTTGTTTCTAATGGGTCTGTGACCACATAATAAAACAATTGATTGGTTGAACATAAGCTTAACACCTACAGGGTTAATTCCATGGGACTCCAGGGCAGGGGGAATGCAAAACCAGAAATCCCTCTTTCAAATCAAGTCTAACTCCCTGGAAAATACCCTCACCTGTCTGCAGCCTTCATTGACCTAAGTGCCAATGAAAGGGCCCTCTGCACATGTGCAGAGCCCTGATCCCTGGCACTAAAAGGAAGTTCCAGGCCTGAGCCTGGTAAGCCCTGGACAAGCTCCAGTCTGCTTGAAGGCTCTTCTGCCTTTCGGAAGAGCATCTGCCTGTGTTTTCCCAGCCAGGCATCCATTTACAAGTCACAGGTAATTGGTTGCTAATGTGACGCCTTCAAAGGAGGACTCAGCAGCAATTTAGGAAAGTCATTCCAGCAATGGAGCACCTGCTGCCTCCGCCACGGCCGCTCTGCCTATGAAATATGCTCCGCTAAAGAGGGGCCAAATAGATGTGTGGCAGTTTTGCTTTCGCATGAGGAGGAAACGAGCCTAAATCAAACACGGGGCCATCCATCACTTCTGGGGAGATCACCCAACCCGCTCCACCTCCGTCCTCCCTCTTCATCTGGGCTGCTGCAACATTCATCCAGCACCCAGAAACGGTTTCCATTCTCATTCATTTTCATCTGCAAGACTCTCATTAAACCACCAAGAGAAGCCTTGTGCCATTGTTGGGAGGGATGTGAAGGATGCCTGTTCCTCTCTGGTGTGTCACGTCTTGATGTTATTAACACACCAAAGAGAGGGGAAGTCAGGATGGTTGAGGAATTCTAGCTTTGTAAATTCCTAGACTAAATAGAGCAATATGTGGTTCAGCATTTAGCTATCCACTGTTGTTGTTGTTTTAATTTTCTAAATGTTATGATGCAGTTCTTGGCAGTTTGGACATACCAAAATAGGCATTTAAAATATGCATTTTGAGAGGAAACATACATTTTAATTTTTGTGAAATCCATCCTACACGTGATTTATGGATTGTGCATTGTCATTCATTCTGGCATCCGTTCACAGAAGGATTCGATTTATTTTCTACGCTGCAGGGAAAAAAAGTAAATACATTTGTAAGGAAGTTCACAACAATTTACATAATTTGTGTTAGTACATAACATTTAGCGTACTTTCCAGCATGGCATATGTCTCAGCAGAAACTCGTGGACTTCCCTGCAAATGAATTTGCGTAAATTTTTGGAAAGTAAAAAAATAAAATGCAACAACAACCCAGAAGTCTGTGGACTCCACGTATCCTGAGGGGAGCAGGCTGCAGCAGAGTTTGCAGGTTGGATTCTTAGAACTCTGAAATAATATTAGTCCTTCTAGGATTTCTTCAGTATCCCAAATTTCAACACACACTTTGAGAAGGTTTTTTTAAAAAATATTATTATTAATAATAATAATCGCAAATTGATGCAGAACCAGAATGGAATTATGGGGTGTGTGGTGTGTGGGAATGTGACAGGAAATACACCATTTCACACATATGTGGGAGAGAGCCTTTTGGAAACTTAGGCCAGATCTACACCTTGTGTCACATTGATACGATCCCAGCATGGAAACGCTGCATCCCTCTTATAAAATCATAGAATAGCAGAGTTGGAAGGGGCCTCCAAGGCCATCGAGTCCAACACCCTGCTCAGTGCAGGAACCCACCCTAAAGCGTCCCTGACAGATGCTTGTCCAGCTGCCTCTTGAATGCCTCTAGTGCGGGAGAGCCCACAACCTCCCTAGGTAACTGGCTCCAATGTCGTACTGCTCTAACAGTCAGGAAGTTTTTCCTGATGTCCAGCTGGAATCGGGCTTCCTTTAACTTGAGCCCGTTATTCCGTGTCCTGCACTCTGGGAGGATCGAGAAGAGATCCTGGCCCTCCTCTGTGTGACAACCTTTTAAGTCTTTGAAGAGTGCTCTCATGTCTCCCCTCAATCTTCTCTTCTCCAGGCTAAACATGCCCAGTTCTTTCAGTCTCTCCTCATAGGGCTTTGTTTCCAGACCCCTAATCATCCTGGTTGCCCTCCTCTGGTTGCGCTCCAGCTTGTCTGTGTCCTTCTTGAATTGTGGAGCCCAGAACTGGACACAATACTCTAGATGAGGCCTAACCAGGGCCGAATAGAGAGGAACCAGTACCTCACACAATTTGGAAGCTATACTTCTATTAATGCAGCCCAAAATAGCATTTGCCTTTCTTGCAGCCATATCGCACTGTTGGCTCCTATTCAGCTTGCGATCTACAACAATTCCAAGATCCTTCTCGTTTGTAGTATTGCTGAGCCAAATATCCCTCATCTTGTAACTGTGCATTTGGTTTCTATTTCCTAAATGTAGAACTTGGCATTTATCCCTATTAAAGGTCATTCTGTTGTTTTTAGCATTGTTGTTTTCAGCATCTTGTGCATTTACACTTCGAAGTGCACACACAGTGACATCTGTTCCGGTATTTTGGATAATATGGAATAAAAAGTTGGAAATAACTTTCATAAAGTGGTATATGGAATAGGCAATGTGTCCCAATAGCTATCAGTGCACTTCAATATCGATAAAAAGCACTAGTGTAGATCTTGGCCTCAGCTAGACCTACCTGTTATTGCGCAATGGAGGGGTGAAGATCTTGTGATGTTTTTATCGCAATATCCCACCTCTGTTTACACGTGGTGTGCGACGGCCTTGGAAGAAGGGGATGTAACGCCCACCGTTTTGTTTTTTTAAAGAAACAGAAGATGCTCACGAGCGCTCATGCCCAAAAGGTAAGGTTGTTTTTTTTTAAAAAAAAACATTTTCCCCACTCTCCCACCCCACCCCCAACGGGTGCAGAGCTCCTGGCTTCTCGTGAGCAACCAGGATAAACCATAACGCCCGCACACACGTTCTGCAGTCTTGGGCTCAGCTCAAGATCGCAGGAAAAAGTGGGCCTAAAGTGTGGGGGGGGAGATCCTGGGGCACGGATCATACCTCCCTGATGCCGGGATCCCCTGTGCATCATGTGAACACACAGGGGCGATCCCGGGATCACCCTGGGATTTCGCCCCGTCTAGCTAAGGCCCTAGAGCAGCCTTCCTCAACCTGGGGCGCTCCAGATGTGTTGGACTGCAACTCCCAGAATGCCCCAGCTGGCATTCCATTACAAAGGTGGACGATGCGGTGAAAGTGCTGATTGCTGATGAGATCCAGAAGAGGGAGACATGAGACCAATAAACAGCAGCATTCAAATTAGTAACGATAATGTCCCATGTAATAAAAATGGCATCACCTCCACTTCGTCACTTTGTATGTGTGCTTTTAACAAGTAACTTATATTTTATATGAGTTCTGCTTATTACCCCATCTCAAAAAGGAACCACAGAGCAGAAAAAATGGAGAGATCTTTGAAAACACACAAATAGCAAACTAACAGAAGATGACCCAACGAGAGAGACAGGACAAAACATGTCACTAGCTGTCCTTCAGAAATGGTGGCTATTTATAATCCCTCTATCATAACACTAATAAAACACGAGAGTTATCCAACAGAAGTGGATGGGCAGTTGATTCAGAGCCGACAAAAACGAAGGTACGTGTTTTAGCTTTAGGCCATATCAAAATGGCAGCAAGGTTGAAGGAAGCTAGGGTGACCATATTTGGGAAACCAAAAAAGGGGACACCTAGTGTGTGTGTGGGGAAGCAGCTTTCTGAGTCCTGCAGAAAGTACGTTATTCCCCCGCCACCTTAAAGAACCCGATTGGAGTGGAGGAGGGGAAAGGATTTCATTCTGCACCACCACCATCCACTCCAATTGGGGCCTTTTCTATAATGTCCACGAATGACCCACTTTCCCCTTTAAGACCTCAATTGGAGCTCGGAGTGGGGGAATGACGTGCCTCAAGAAAGCATGGCACTCCCTCCTGCCATGCTAATGGCAGCCTTAAAGAGGAAGGTGTGTCATTCCAGGACAGTATTGAAAATTATAGAAAATCCCCCCTGACACCATGGAAGGAACAAAAACCAGGACAAATCCGGGGAAATCCTGACAGTTGGTCACCCTAAGGAAGCAAATTTAGCTTTGATAATGAACATCACAGAAGGTACAACAAAGGTATCGGGCACAAAAATGTGCAAACATGGACAGCTAATAATTCACCAGACTGTAGATCTTGATTATCACATACATGGTGAACTCAGACGGCTCCCCTTTGTAGCTTGTTAGTGTGGTAAAGCATCCAAGACTGTGTGAGTATCCCTTCGACTGTATAAAACGGTATCAGCCTTACGCGGGTCCGGGGGTTCATCCCACAAATAATTATTCTCTAGTGTGGTTTGATGGCTTTATGAAATCTGCAGCCTAAGGAAAATGTGCTGTCCATCAGTGTGATCACTACTTACACTATCTGGGTATGACGCACCCTAGTAAACTGCCCTAGTTTTGAACAATAACCGTACTTGCCCTGCGCTCCTCTAGCTCATCAAACTTGTCTAAAAGCTCCATTCCAACGAGCGTTTTACTGCACACTCGTTGCTGGGCATTCACGGATTGCTCACATGACGTCGTCTGCCTCTCGTGCGTCTTCTGCAACTTCTAGCCTTCTCTGAGCCGCAAACCACCACCCCGCCAGAGAAAGTCCGGTTGCTGCACTCTTCTACCAGACTGAATGGGCCTCATTACTTCTTGTTTTCAGGAAGCGACGTCGGCGGGACTACAGAGAAGTGACGGGAGCTGTGCATTTTGACTAGGATCCAGGAATCCGTTATGGATCCCTGGATCCGAAGCGGAGTGAGCCTATCCAGACCTTTGAAGCCTGGTTCTGGAGCAGATCAGGGGAGGTCCGGATCAGCCTGAAGCAGTTTGGACTGGTCCGAAGTGATTCGGACCAGTCCGAAGCTTCGGAGCCAGGTAAGTGGGGGAGGGGGCTTACCTGGCTCCCTGTCTGCTGCTGACACAGTTTGTGTAGCAATGGCGGTGGAGCCAGGTAAGTGGGGAGAGAGGAGGGGGTTTACCTGGGGGAGGGGGGCTCTGTTGTGGTCCGGGCGGCGGCTTCAACTGATGCCAAGGCCTAAGGCCTGGCCTTAGGCCTGGGAGTCAGTTGAAGCCACTGCCCAGACCGCAACAGACGATGGAGCCAGGTAAGTGGGGGAGGGGGCTTACCTGGCTCTGCTGCCACCACAATCTGTGTGACGGCGGCGGCAGAGCCAGGTAAGTGGGGAAGGGGGGGAGTGGGACTTACCTGGCTCTGCTGCCACCACTGCACTCCGTGTGGCGATAGCGACGGAGCCAGGTAAGTCAGGAGGGGGCTTACCTGGCTCCTTCGACTGCTGCGGTCCATGTGGCAGCAGGCGATGGAGCCAGGTAAGGGGGAGGGGGGCTTATTCGCCCCCATTTTGTCCCCCCTTCCCCACTAACCTGCCTCCACCATCCGTCGCGGAGGCAAGTGGGGAAGGGGGGGCAAAATGGTGTCCGAATATCGATACGGACCTCCGGATCTCACTCTGGATCCGGTTCCAGAGCAGATCGGGGGAGGTCTGGATCAACCTGAACCAGTTCGGGCACAATCCGGAAGGTCAGGATAGGAATCCAAAGCGGTTCGGGGGCCTTGTGCATTGCCCTAGTTTCGACCTAGATGTGATGGGGCTTTAAGATTGTTATGGACCTTCTGAATCATGTGCATTTTTATCTGAAAGGGAGGTGGGCATCTTTGCGACAGAGTGCTGTTAAAATGTCTGGAGTGCTTTTTCTAGCCCAAAGGGTTAGCACTGTGGTGTCCGTGGGTGCACCAGCACCAGCCATGGCCCCTGACGGATACTTACCTTTGTTTTAGGCTAGATTTGGGCTACTTTTGCAGAGGCAGGAAGAGTCAATTTGCCCCTTTCAGAATGGCTGCTGCAGCTGCAGCTGCAACCTTCCCTAACTCGATGCTCTCCAGATGTGTTGGTCTACAGTCACCATGCTGGCTGGGGACAAGCATAGTTGTAATCTATCACATCTGGAGAGCACCAGGATGGGGGAGTCGGTTCTGGTGTTTTGTACAGTCAAGGCTGCCTCCTCCAAGTGATGCCCACATTGTCTTTGCCCCAATTTGGGTTTTGGTAAGCTCAGGATTGCCTCGCCGTCTCTGAAAGATGCACCTTTCAGAGAGGCCTTTGCCTAGAATTCCAATCAATCCCTCAAGGGCTCTGTTTTTCAATCAGCAAATTATTCACAGTGTTCATCCAAGTCCCTAACAAATGACTCCGCAGTGTCTCCAGGCTGCTGAGCAATTTGTTAGAAGCAGGTCCTCTCATAAACCACATTCCCCTTGGAGATGACATGGGCATGAAACTGGACCAGGAAAAGGTGCTTATGAGACTTTTCATGAAAGATAAATGGTTTATAAAAATTGCTGGCTTCATTCCCCATGGCATATAGGAGTGAATTATTTACTCGCACTGTTCCTTCCTCCTTGTGGAGCTTTGCAGCTAGGCAAATGCAAGCCTATGTTCCTTTATATCTGGGCCATGTTGTGGGATTATTTGTTTGTTTGTTTACTTCATAGAATCATAGAGTTGGAAGGGCCATCGAATCCAACCCCCTCCCTTGTGGACTGTGAGAATGCTGTGGACGTCATATATCTTGACTTCAGCAAAGCTTTTGACAAAGTGCCCCATGATATTCTGATTAACAAACTAGCTAAAAGTGGGCTAGATGGAACAACTATTAGGTGGATTCACAGTTGGCTACAGAATCGGACTCAAAGAGTACTTATCAATGGAACCTTCTCAAACTGGGGAGAGGCAACGAGTGGGGTACCGCAGGGCTCAGTCCTGGGCCCAGTGCTCTTCAACATTTTTATTAATGATTTGGACGAGGAGGTGCAGGGAACACTGATCAAATTTGCAGATGACACAAAATTGGGTGGGATAGCTAATACCCTGGAAGACAGAAACAAACTTCAAAGTGATCTTGATAGGCTGGAGTGCTGGGCTGAAAACAACAGAGTGAAATTTAATAGGGATAAATGCCAAGTTCTACATTTAGGAAATAGAAACCAAAGGCACAGTTACAAGATGGGGGATACTTGGCTCAGCAATACTACAAACGAGAAGGATCTTGGAATTGTTGTAGATCGCAAGCTGAATAGGAGCCAACAGTGCGATATGGCTGCAAGAAAGGCAAATGCTATTTTGGGCTGCATTAATAGAAGTATAGCTTCCAAATTGTGTGAGGTACTGGTTCCTCTCTATTCGGCCCTGGTTAGGCCTCATCTAGAGTATTGCGTCCAGTTCTGGGCTCCACAATTCAAGAAGGACGCAGACAAGCTGGAGCGTGTTCAGAAGAGGGCAACCAGGATGATGAGGGGTCTGGAAACAAAGCCCTATGAAGAGAGACTGAAAGAACTGGGCATGTTTAGCCCGGAGAAGAGAAGATTGAGGGGAGACATGATAGCCCTCTTCAAATACTTGAAAGGTTGTCACCCAGAGGAGGGCCAGGATCTCTTCTCGATCCTCCCAGAGTGCAGGACACGGAATAACGGGCTCAAGTTAAAGGAAGCCAGATTACGATTGAACATCAGGAAAAACTTCCTGACTGTTAGAGCAGTACGACAATGGAACCAGTGACCTAGGGAAGTTGTGGGCTCTCCCACACCAGAGGCCTTCAAGAGGCAGCTGGACAGCCATCAGTCAGGGATGCTGTAGGGTGGATTCCTGCATTGAGCAGGGTGTTGGACTCGATGGCCTTGTAGGCCCCTTCCAACTCTGCTATTCTATGATTTTATGACTCAAGACTTCCTCCAGATACAACTAGTGAGGAAACCATGCCATGGCGCCATTCATACAGAGGGCTTCGGAAATTGTAGATTTAGAATTATGAGGTTGAGATGAACAATTAAATCCTGTCTATGGTGTGTGGGCTTTAGAATGACGCCTTTTGGTGCTGATTAGTGGAGTGGTTTTGGAGCATTTCTCAGAAACGTGATGGACGGCAACTGCTGCTTTCCTATTAGTTCAGCTGCTGCTCTCAGTGTCAGGGCACAGTCCAGAAGGACATGAAGTGAAACACAGAGCCTGTGAGCATGGGCGCAGTTCTCTTTCCTCACCACTGAATAGCCGGAATTAGCCCACATATATCATAGAATCATAGAATAGCAGAGTTGGAAGGGGCCTACAAGGCCATCGAGTCCAACCCCCTGCTCAATGCAGGAATCCACCCTAAAGCATCCCTGACAGATGCTTGTCCTGCTGCCTCTTGAAGGCCTCTAGTGTGGGAGAGCCCACAACCTCCCTAGGTAACTGGTTCCACTGGAATTGGGGAATGAAAATTATTTTTACCTTTAATTTTTGTTGAAGCGCTCGTGCGCTCCAGCTTTTCTTGGTTTTTAAAAAATGGCGACCGCGACAGGCACTATGCCCGAGATGTTGCGCAGCCCATGTGGACTGAGGGGGAGGATCTCGCGATCAGAATACCACAAGATCCTCCCCCCTACCGGAATGCCAGGAGGTCTAGACATGCCCTGAAACAGCTGTTCCTTCTCTGCATCTGCATCTGCAGTGTTGAATGTGTTGCCTTTCTCCCCCACAGCTGGATGTCCAACCTCTTCTACAATAGTGTCAAATCACCCTTCAGAAAGGTTCTGAAACATAATGTAAAGTCACCAAACCTCTTGAAAAAGCAACCCACAGGAAAATGAGAGTTTGAATCTATGGAAAGCATCACAGTACTTCTCACGGCAAGTTCTTAGCAACCCGAAGTTCGAATTAGAATCATAGAATCATAGAATAGCAGAGTTGGAAGGGGCCTACAAGGCCATCAAGCCCAACCCCCCGCTCAATGTAGGAATCCACTCTAAAGTGTCCCTGACAGATGGTTGTCCAGCTGCCTCTTGAAGGCCTCTAGTATGGGAGAGCCCACAACCTCCCTAGGGAACTGATTCCATTGTTGTACTGCTCTAACAGTCAGGAAGTTTTTCCTGATGTCCAGCTGGAATCTGGCTTCCTTTAACTTGAGCCCGTTATTGAGCCCGTTATAGAAGGGAAGTTCCACGTGCAGAGTGCTCCCAGAGGCTCAGATTATGATGGATGCAAACAGAGGGGGCTTCAGGCAATGCAGATAAGATGTTCTTAGCAAAGGCTCCTCACCTTTGCATCAGCTTAAAAGGGGAAGGTGTGACTAAGGCAACTCCTCCAGACTCCCTTGACAGACACGGGCTTTTCAGCAAGGCCTCTGTCGAAACTGGGCGTCACTGCTTGGCCCTCCAGAGTTGATACTTCAACCCGAGTGACCCTTCTGCAAACCCTATCCCACACCTGACAGGTTCTTGCAGTTAGCTTCCAGCCTCCCTCCCTGCCAAGGCCAGACCAGCAGGTCGATAGGGAGTAGGGTGACTCCCCCTGGCTCTGCCCTTGTACAACTTACAAAGCCTACTCTAACACTGAAGCTGGGCCCTGACTCAATTGACCTCACCTCCATACTGACTTAGCCTTTGTCTCTTGAAGGGGCCTTGCCTGATTTAGCAATCTCAGGCTGTAACAATGTGGGTGTGGCAGTGGTATGAGAGTTTCTTCATGGCCCAAGTCCTCAGAATCTGAGGAGGTTGCAGGAGAGACTCCTTCAAGAGACGAAGCCTAAGTCAGTATGGAGTTGGTGCCCAATGGCCTAAAGTCAACCACACTCTTGTTTAAACCCCAGCCTTACTCTGCTCCTTGTTGGAGCAGGCGGGGTGAGGGCTTATCCCTGGGGTCTTTCTGGAGCACTGGGCCTTGGGGAGGTGGAGCCTCATGATGTCTTTCTGTGACTGAGTCCTCTCCCTGAGCTATTAATTCTGGAGCCTCTTCTTCAGTGGACAAATTAAAGACTAAATTCAATGGTATTTTGGAACCTCCATGTTCAGAGGCGGTGTACCTCTTGATGCAAGTTGCTGGGGAGGACTCTTGCACTCATCCTTTGCTTGTAGGCTTCCTGGAGGCATGTGATTGGAAGCAGAGTGTCTGACAGAAGAGGCTTGTGATCAACTCTGGTAGCGCTGCCTTTCTTATGTTTTTAATTCCTAAAATAAGAGCTGTTTGGCATTTGCTCCTTCAGTGTTTTTAAGAGCATAATCATGGGGGTGGGGGGATCACAATTGCTTACCGTTGCTTCTCTGCCCGCGCCTTTGTCCCTCATTGCTTCCTCTTTCAAAAGAGGAAGTAAACAACGTGCACATGACCCATTCAGTGGGCTGTTTTGATCACGCTGCTTCTCCTGCACACAGCAGGAGACAGCAGCAACTTCTGTCTTTAAAAATAAGTCGTACTTACTAGGGTGTTTTTTTGTCGTGCCAAGAAGGCCAGAAGAGGTTATGGAGGCACGTGGGAGGCAGACAATGTCGTGAGTGCCCAGTAACGAGCGTGCAACAAAACGCTCGTCTGACGGAGCTCTAAGTGATGTGATCTGACCGGGAAGCTTTCCCTCCTCAATCCAGATGCACAGAGATTCATTGTGCTCGCTCAGTGGAGTACAGGGAAAACTCCAGAATGCAATAGCTTGGCAGCAATATTGTTTGGATTGTCCAGGAAACCTGAGCTAGTGAGCAGCATCGATTCCAGAAGAAAAGGCGAGTGTGGAAAACAGGGCAGCCTCTCTCTCTCTCTCTTTTCCCCACACTCCCCCGCCTTTCTGCTTGATCCGCCTCCAGTTCATTCCCTTTTTTTAATGATGTTTTTACAAATTCTGTTGGCTGATTTACACAATCCTCTTGATGGCTACGATACAGCCACTTTTAAAGAACTTTGCATGACTTACGTGGCTCATCTGGATTTTATATATTGTCCTACTCTGTCTTTTCATTGCTACAATGTTTGGGGCACAATCGGACGAAAATGCTGCCTTAGATCCTCACAAATCCCCCTTTCTTCTTTACTGTGCCGTAGCCCCAGCTTATTTTTTCCTGTGCAGTTGAGAGAGAGGGAGCGAGGGCTGGCACCTCTTTGTGACAAGGAAATCTGGAAGTACCCCATTGAAACCCCTCAATTTGACATGAATAAAATGCACAAGCATATCACCCTCCTGATACTTTCCCCCCTCAGCCCCTCCTCCATGCCTGCAAACAAAGAGACACAGAAGAGCCACCCTATACTCTTCGCCCACTCATTGTCCTGGTAATCTGACACAGTGGAAAGGTTACTTTTTCCAGAAACATATTTGAGAAACTTGAGGCCTGGAACTAAGTCCCATATCACCATATTCACACAGACATGGAGGCGCATCTTATATTTGTTTATCACCTAAGCCCCCTGCGACACCACCACCCCACTCACCAGGCTGTGATGCGCACGCACACCTCCCTCAGGCTAAGCACCACCACTTAAATACCTGAGGAAGGGGTAAAAAGAAAAGTATAACGTTTCCCTTATAGCAGAGGGAAAAGGTAAGGAGATTTGGAAAGGGCTTTTCTGTGAATATAGCAGGCTGAAGGTTTAATGTAATGTGTTTATTTATGAACCAATAGAGCAGGGGGGAATCCACACGTCGTACCGAGATCGCTTCTAAGCGACCCCAGTGCGGTGTGAAAGCGATCGTGTAACTTGCCTTTGGAAGAGCCGACGAAGAGACGTCCTTCCCGCCGCCGCCGCTGCCGCCGCAGCCACCCACAGACCTCCTCGCCGGCTGGGACAGAGCGCTCGGGGGAAGAAGGTGGGGTGGAGAGCTTCTTCCGCTCTCAACCCCGCCTTCTTCAGCAGAGCTCTCCTCGCCGGTCAGTGAGGAGGTCTGTGGGTGGCGGTGGCGGCGGCTGCGGCAAAGACGTCTCTTCGTCGGCTCTTCCAAAGGCAAGTTACACGATCGCTTTCACGCCGCACTGGGGTCGTTTAGAAGCGATCTCGGTACGACGTGCGGATTCCCCCCAGGAGACACAGCCAAACTGACACATGGTTTTATGGCAGCAAAATAAAGAAAATGTTTACTGTTGTTTACAATTCTTAGTTCCTTCGAATTCTATTCCAATCCTGCCTATTCTTAAGAATACCCGGTGTGCGGATTTGCAGTACGGTATACACAAGACTGTCTTGCTGACGCCCCGCCTTTCCCGTCTTTTCCTAGAACGCCTAAAGTCTGGATTGTTTTCCTTAAGCGCGTTTTCCTTTGTTCGGGGCATGTGCTGTGATGGGAGCCTTGCTGTTGGCTTGAATGGATTGCATCAGGTCCTGGCAGGGAAAAGCGATATCTCCCAGCAGCCGGCTCCAAGCCTGAATAGAAAACCCAAACCTTGCCTCCCAGGCTCGAAAGCGTTTCTTAAAAAACCGTACAATGCCCCAATCTCTGCAGAAACAGGATTGTGCTCCCTCGATGCCCCCAAAGAGCCAGACTAAAGGGTCGTTCTGTTTTTGCTTGGCAGAAAGGCGGTCTGGTTGAAGTACTCAGCTGACAGGACCTGTCTTGTGAAACTGGGGCGGGGGGGGGGGGGGAGAGGAGCAACCAATGAACTGTAGGGAGAAAGAGAAGGGGTGGGGTGGAGTGGAAGAGCAAAGGTGCAAAAGAGCATTGGAGGTAAAATAGCGCAGAGGCAAAGCAGGGGAAAAAATAGGTGTGATGGAGCCCTTAGTTGCAGTAAGAACTTTAACTAAAATACACAGGTGTCTTTCACATTTTGGCCCCGCCCATCCCTGGAATGCAGCTCCTGACAGCTTCTCTGAAATGGAATTCAGCCCTCAGGTTAGAAGAGGTCCACCTACCCACCGACCCCCAGTTTAAACACTAGAGACCAGGAGGGGTCCTGGCTGGCCCCATCCGGTGATGGCTGGTGGCTCCTATGTCAATGGGGCGGTGATTCCGCTTTGGGAGCATCTTTCCTTTGGAGTTCTAATTGGTACCAAGTGAAACCTAGAGTGGATTCACTGCCCCACTGACGTAGGCGCTCCCAGCCTCCACTGTCCCCATCGGGCCAAATACTGGGTGGGAAAAAAGCTTGCCATTGATACCTCCAGCCCCAGAAAAGCGAATTAGCTGCAGGGAGCCTTCAAATGACAACCCTAAATCCCTATGGCCTCAATTCATTAATTGGAGAAAGGCTGAATTAATAACCGAGCCCAGGGGGGCACCTCTCAGGGCTCTTGCTTCCTCTACGCTCACTGTAGGTCCCAGAATTCAAAAAGGGGGTTGGGAGTTTCTTTAAAGCTGAAGAGATTTGTTTTGCCTCCTGGGGGCAGAGACGCACAGCCTCCGACTTTACAAGCTTTTGCGGGCTCAATGCTAGCGGAGCGTGTCCTGGAACACAATGAGATCTTCTGCCCTGCGCAAAAGCCAGCGTGCCGGCAGCCTGTGCCAAGGCAGGCAGCCAAGCTGCGAGCGATTATCGCTACATGGCGACCTGGCACTGGCGCCTCTGTCCGAGGGCACAGGAAAGAGCGGAGACAGCTGCCGGGCAGCTGCGAAAGCTTCAGGTAGGTAACGAAACAGATGGCATTGAAGGCGTAAACACCACTCATACCTGTTTTGGCACTGTTTGGTGGTTCCTAGGGTGGAAGAAAACTGAGGGTACCAAGGGGTTTACCAGCATATCCACACAGGTGGCTTAAACCTTGAGTCAACTTTGGCTAAAAGGGGGATGTAGGAAGCATGAATTCAAATTTCCACTGAGCCATGAAGCAAGCTTGGAAACAGATTGCGAATTTGACCACCACCACCACCACCACCACCACCACCACCATCTTCTTCTTCTTCTTCTTCTTCTTCTTCTTCTTCTTCTTCTTCTTCTTCTTCTTCTTCTTCTTCTTCTTCTCCTCCTCCTCCTCCTCCTTCTTCTTCTCCTTCCTTCCTTCCTTCCTTCCTTCCTTCCTTCCTTCCTCTATCCTCCTTCTTCATTTACTTTCTCTCAAGTCTGTGAAATGGTGACTAATCTGGAGGAATTCAAACTGCAGCCCTATTTGCAGACCCTGCCAGGTATGGAGCAGCCAAGGTGGGGACAGGTAACTAGTTGAACAGGTAACCAGGGAGGAGAAGAACAGTTTCCCTTCTGAGACATCTCAGGCCTGTCTAATGGTTGCCTAATGTGGCTCACAGAGCTGGGCTCAGAAATTTATTCATTTAATTATTATCACATTTATATCCTGCTTTTTTCCCTTATTGCAAGGAACCCAAAGCAGCTCACATGGTTCTCATCTTCCATTTTCTCCTCCCAATAACAACCCTGTGAGGTAGGTTAGGCTGAGAGTCAGTGACTGGCCGAAAGTCAGACGGTGAGCTTCCATGGCCGAATGGGGACTAGAACCCGGATCTCCGGAGTCTCAGGGCCTGTTCACATGTCATGCTAACCCATGGAGGGTGATAAGCTATGCAGAGTATTGTGCTACTGTCAGACAATGAGGCCAAAAACCTATGCAGTGTGGTTTATTTCCCTCTTCCTCCTGTGGTCCTCCTGCCTGGCCAGCCAGGTATCCCAGCTTCCTTTGCAGTGGAAATCATATCCCACAATCCCTTGCACTGCCACTGCATCAGCAGCCTGTCTCTGACTGGTCTGCTTTGCATTATCTTCTGGGGAGGCACAAGATGCACTATGGGATAATTGCACAACTTTGCTTTTCCATGGAAAAGTGAGGAGATGATGGGTGGGTGGCTGTGTTTTAGAGGCAGAGACAGAGGCCATGGCTAGACCAGGCCTATATCCTGGGATTGTCCTGGGGTCATCCCTGTTCATGTAAATGACACACAGGGGATCCAGGGATCAACCAGGGATGACCCCGGGACGACCCCAGGTTATAGGCCATGGCCAGAGTGGAATGTGGTAGGAAAACAACTTTGCTCAAGGTCACTCCACCGATTACACACTTGTGCGAGCGAAAGCAACTTTGCGGTTTTGCAGAGCGCATCGCCGGAGGAAGGAGGAGTGGGGCAGTGAAGAAGATGGAGCACCAGCGCAGCACAATCTATTGCTAAGCAGATCTCATTAACAGAGATCGCTCAAGAGCCCAGCGGCAACGGCATTTCCGGACGCTCTTGCGAACTCCGTAACCTACGCTGGCACGACAGACAACACGCTAACCCAGGCCTAATCTACACCTGCCGCCGTTTTGCAATGGAGGAGGGATAATTGTGAGGTTTCCCGCTTCCGCGATCGTCCCTCACGGGGCAAATGCGAGGGACGTTTCCTGTGAGTAAAGGAGATCCGTTGCGGGAGGACGTGGGCCCCGTGATGATGCTTCCGAAGGTGTATTGGGGGAAGTAGGCGGGACAGGACAGATGGGTACGGGGCACGGATTTTTTTTTAATAACTCCTCTGAGATACGCACCGGTGCAAAAGCACAGAAACACAAGGGGGGGTAGGTACTGTGTTGAAGATGCGCTTCTGCGCATTGATATGGTTGTGTTAATAAAAAAAAATACCCACAGTCGGCACCAGAACGCGCTGATAGCCAATCAAAAACTGTGCCAAAAATGGCAGCTGCCCACTCGCACACATGTCCGAAACCTCTGGACACGCCCCTGACGGTAGGTTGGCTGTTTGCCGAGCTGGGAGCTCGTGCCGAACAGCGACAGCTTCACGACAGGGAGGCCACACCAACTGCAGACTTTGGGATTGTAGTGAGAGCAGGAAAAACCGTGGCAAAAGCAGGCAGCGAA
This sequence comes from Elgaria multicarinata webbii, assembly GCF_023053635.1. Classification (NCBI taxonomy): domain Eukaryota; kingdom Metazoa; phylum Chordata; class Lepidosauria; order Squamata; family Anguidae; genus Elgaria; species Elgaria multicarinata. Next base: position 217,673,972 of record NC_086171.1, on the reverse strand, counting down.
ACTTGCTATGGGTTTCTTGTTTTCTTTTCTTCTCTTTTTTTTTTTGCAATTCCACTCCGATGACTGCAGTCAGGGTTGGACCAAGACATTTTGCTGCCTGAGGCAATGAACGAGACGGCTTCCCCTCCCATTCCCTGTAGGAAAGCCAACTGGGCTGGCAAATAAATCTTACTTCAATACTGGGGGTGAGACAGCATCCCCCACCGCATGTGAAGACCGCTAAGAGGGCACACATGGGACGCCCAGCTCTTTCCTCCAATGGCTTCCTGCCAACTCCCAGCCTCTGCCGTCCAAGGTGATTGCCTCCCTCTGCCTAATGGCAGGGCCGGCTCTGCGGTCCTGAGCGTATGATGCAAAACAGCCTGGATGCTGCAGGGCCCATAAACCCGGGTCCTCCCTCCCTCTTTCTTTTACATGTCATAGACTCATAGAATAGCAGAGTTGGAAGGGGCCTCCAAGGCCATCGAGTCCAACCCCCCTGCTCAGTGCAGGAATCGTTGCTTCCTCCTCAGCTGAAGAGGTGGCTGCAGTCTCATGGCTGCATGTAGCCAGTAGCGGTTGAAATCAATGGAAACCCAGCATTTCAAAGCTGACAATGAATGGATAAATGCTCATCCATGGTTGAAATCCGCGGCGCAAATCTGGGGAAATTTTGAAAAGCTCTTCCGGGGCTAAGAGCAGCTCTGAGCTGTATGAGACCCTCTGGGTAGTATCTCTCAGGCATAGGGACCATATGGGTGAGCTTACCTGCAGATTGTGTCCTACACATTTTAGCAAAGTGATTCCTTCCTGCACACTTATTGCAGGTCTCTCCAAAAGCTGGACACTGCCTGGGCCTGTGAACATAACCGCATCTACTGCAGGAATTGCCCCTTGCTGCTGTTGGTTTAACTGTTGCAAAGGACTGCCTTTTTACTTTCTTGGTAGCTTATGGTGCTTCTACTTTTAAGTTGGATGGCTAAGATGTTTGTTTCTGAGGTCATTGCTGTTGCCTGAGCCCTGATAAGAGCCTTTGCTCTGCAGATGGTAATAGCTTGCTGTAGAGTCAACGCAGGGTCTTCTAGAAGCTTTTCTTTAAGCTTGCTGTCTGAGATGCTGAAAACAGTAAGTCTCTAAGCATCAGGTCTGTGGAGGCCCCAAATTCACAATGCTGAGATTTTTCTCTGACGGCTGTAACCTGCTTCCTCGTTATAATCATAGAATCATAGAATAGCAGAGTTGGAAGGGGCCTACAAGGCCATCGAGTCCAACCCCCTGCTCAATGCAGGAATCCACCCTAAAGCATCCCTGACAGATAAGGAAGCTGCCAGAACTGGTACCGTTCAAAAACAGAGTTTCTCTTGGGCTCACAATAATTTTTGAATGCAGCAAGGGCTTCTTTTCGTGTCTGACTTTCAGGATCTACATAGATATTAGGAATTGTGTTGTAAATTTCTAAAGCCTTTTTTCCTATGCAGTGCAGCATTACAGCAATTTTGTAGTCTTCTGTCTCTTTCACAGCTTTTGTAACTGTAAGGTATACTTGTAGTCTCTGTTCTTATTTCTTCTAATTTTCTCTTAAGTTCCCAATAAAGCTTAGCTCAGAAGGAGGTTTAAAATGCTCCATATTTTCTTCCAATATGGCGGCGGGCACTAAAAACTCCTCTTCAAGTGGTTTTCTGAAGGGGATAGTCCCACTGCTGACACCATGTAGTATCTCTCACTCGGGGTATGGGACTTTGCAAGCTCCCTTCCCTCCTGAAAGCTCCTTGCTTAATCAAGCATTTGATCTCGCATGGAGAGGCTTGCATGCAGGAATAGCTGGCAACAGACGAGCGCTTCCCTTTGATGTGCAGCCAGCGCCTGCTCGGGGCGCCTTGTTCTGCACTCACAGCGCACACCACACGCTTCGTAACTTGGAGGGGAATCAGCAGGCACCAGGCACCTTCCAAAGCCTCAACTATTTATGATCCACTGCGAAAACCCAGGTTGGAAGAAAAGCAACAAGGGCAGCAACTGAAAATAGCCCTTGGTTACTGCTGGACCATCTGGGCCCAGGTTCATTCTGGCCCCCGCGGAGACCATGCCCGACCGTCCATACAGGCTTCTGCTGCCAAAGCGAAATGGTTTCTCCTGGTGCGCTCCCCTTGCCTGCTCACACTGGGGGCCTTGCTAGATGGAGGTTTAGCCCGGTGCTTGCCCCGGGCTAGCCCCTGTGCGTCCAGATGACGCACAGGGGATCCCGGGGTCAGGCAGGGGTGAAACCTCCCTGGGTGCGGGGTAAATGAAACCACATTTAGCCCGGTTTTTCTCGCACCGCAGGCGTGTGGACCGTTCCGCCGCTTTTCCCGGCTACCGGACTGGTAAAGAGACAGAAATCATAGAATCATAGAATAGCAGAGTTGGAAGGGGCCTACAGGGCCATCGAGTCCAACCCCCTGCTCAATGCAGGAATCCACCCTAAAGCATCCCTGACAGATGGTTGTCCAGCTGCCTCTTGAAGGCCTCTAGTGTGGGAGAGCCAACAGCCTCTCTAGGTCACTGCTTCCATTGTCGTACTGCTCTAACAGTCAGGAAGTTTTTCCTGATGTCCAGCTGGAATCTGGCTTCCTGTAACTTGAGCCCGTTATTCCGTGTCCTGCACTCTGGGAGGATCGAGAAGAGATCCTGGCCCTCCTCTGTGTGACAACCTTTCAAGTATTTGAAGAGTGCTCTCATGTCTCCCCTCCATCTTCTCTTCTCCAGGCTAAACATGCCCAGTTCTTTCAGCCTCTCTCCATAGAGGTGTTGGTTTTTCTGTCATTGGCCAAAGGGAGTCTAGAATTCCTCTTCTGATCTCTCCCCAGGACAGCCTGATTTTTGGATTTTGAAGCAGATGTTCTGTACAGTTCATGAAGAGGCCGAGCAAGAGTAAAGAATGTACAGACAAAAGGAAACAAGTTCTTCCTGTTTTGCTTTGGGGATTGGAAGGAAGGTTCCCTAGGAACAGTGTCCCTGCTTAATATTAATAAGAGCCTTCATCACACCTAACCATTTCCCTTGAATTATCCCATAGCATATGAAAGTTGTTGTTTTTATCCCCATCCCACCACATCTGGAGGGAGAGGAAGGAAACTTCGTGCTGGCCCCTCTGCTTTTTCTGTGTGGTGCAGAGCGGTAAAGCAGCAGTTACTGCAGCCGAAACTCTCCCCACAGCCTGAGTTCGATCCCAGCGGAAGCTGGTTTCAGGCAGCCGGCTCAGGTCGACTCAGCCTTCCATCCTTCCGAGGTCAGTAAAATGAGTAGCCAGCTAGCTGGGGGAAAGGTAATAACGGCCGGGGAAGGCAACGGCAAACCACCCCGCTATAAGGCCTGCCAAGAAAACGTCAGTGAAAGCTGGCGTCCCTCCAAGAGTCAGTAATGACTCAGTGCTTGCACGAGAGGTTCGTTTCCTTTCCTTTTACTCGAGAGTAAGCATGCACACACACACAAACACTAGCAAACGCAACTTGAAAAGAGCTTACTATTTCTGTGATTGGCAAGGGATAGGATCGAGCTGTTATCCTGTTTACTCAAAAGTAAGTGCCCTCCTGAGTGCCAGAACGCTTACTTTTCAGTGCAGAAGGCTCCGCGCAGCACTCACTTGGGAGCTGCAGTCAGCAGAGGAAGGTGGCTGGAGACTCTGCCCTTGTCTTCCTCCTGCGCCCCCAGTGGCCGCTAGGAGAACAACAAAAGGTTCGCTCTTAAAGGGGTACTAAAATACGACGCTTCTTTTGGCTAAGAAGCACAATTAAAGCAGGAGGGGATCTACAGATCTCTCATCTCCGGAACTTTCTCCTGATGTTCACGATCGTATCTCGGCATGTCTTTCAGATATCTCAGCCTGGCTGCTTCATCGTCATTTGAAACTTAATATGGCAAAAACTGAACTGCTTGTTTTTCCTCCTAAACCTTCTCCTCACCTCTCATTTTCTCTTACTGTCAACGATGTCACGCTTAGTCTTGGCTTTATATTTGATTCCTCGCTCTCCTTTACTCCTCATATCGAGGCAGTAGCTAAATCCTGTCACTTCTTCCTGTATAATATTGCCAGGATTCGACCATTTTTGTCTGTCTCTTCTGCCAAGACTCTCGTTCACGCACTGGTTATCTCTCGGTTGGACTACTGCAACCTTCTTCTCTCTGGCCTTCCTTCATCTCACATCAGTCCGCTGGTCTCTGTCCACCACTTTGCCGCTAAGATCATCTTCTTGGCCCACTGCTCTGACCATGTCACTCCACTTCTGAAATCTCTTCATTGGCTTCCAATCCACTCCAGAATCCAATATAAACTTCTCCTGCTGACCTTCAAAGCTCTTCACGGTCTAGCTCCTGCCTATCTCTCCTCTCTCATCTCACACTATTGCCCCGCTCGTGCTCTCCGCTCCTCTGATGCCATGCTTCTCGCCTGCCCCAGGACCTCCACTTCCCTTACTCAGCTTCGTCCTTTTTCTTCTGCTGCCCCTTACGCCTGGAACGCTCTTCCAGAACACTTGAGAACTACAAACTCAATCACAGCTTTTAAAACTCAGCTAAAAACTTTTCTTTTCCCTATAGCTTTTAAATATTGAGTTTGTTCTAACTCCATACTATTAGCTTCACCCTACCCGATGCCTACACTACCCTGTGCCTGTTTGCATTCTCCTTCCCTCTTTATTGTTTACTACAACTTTATTAGATTGTAAGCCTATGCGGCAGGGTCTTGCTATTTACTGTGTTATCTGTACAGCACCATGTACATTGATGGTGCTATATAAATAAATAACAATAATAATACAGTAGTATATGAAACGTTGTTTTTACAGTCATTGAATGTTTTGTTTTTGAACGATTTAAAATGTAGCAATTTTTAAAACGTTTACTTACTTTTCTCTTTCCGTGGGAATGCATTCCTTTTGACCACACTAAGAAAAGAAATCCGTTTGTAATTTCCCCTCCCACTTCCTCTTCTCTGCGAGACAATCCTCCACCAGCCAGCAGCCTCCCAAAAGTGAAACTGTAAGTGGCTGCAAAAAAGAGTCTTGAAAGAGAGAGAGGGGGCGGGAAACGGCTCCAACTTTGGGCGTGGAAATTACATAAACATGCTCCCAGGAATGCGATTGGCTAACTACAGGAAACCCATTTAATATGATGAAATCGGCCACAGCTGGACAACCCTCTGTCAGGGATGCTTTAGGGTGGATTCCTGCATTGAGCAGGGAGTTGGACTCGATGGCCTTGTGGGCCCCTTCCAACTCTGCTATTCTATGATTCTATGATTTATTTATTACATTTCTATACCGCACAATAGCCGGAGCTCTCTGGGCGGTTCACAAAAATTAAAAACATTCAAAGTATAAAACAACAGTATAAAACCATAATATAAAATACAATATAAAAGCTCGACCAGATAAAAACAGCAGCAATGCAAAATTACAAATTTAAAACACCAAGTTAAAATGCTGGGAGAATAAAAAGGTCTTCACCTGGCGTCTAAAAGCATATAATGTCGTTGACAGGCGAACCTCCTTAGGGAGCTCATTCCACAGCCGGGGTGCCACAGCAGAGAAGGCCCTCCTCCTGGTAGCCACCTGCCTCACTTCCTTTGGCAGGGGCTTGCCACATCATAACAAATAGAATGACTTATTTCAGAGAAGTTCATAATAAAAACCAGACAACAGACAACGATAAAACGTCATAAACTGAACGTCACGTGGCGAAATACTACCAAACACACACTTAAAAACGGTAAGACACGTTCTAACTTGACTAGTGTAGATCCCCTCCAGGACTCATGGGAGTACTTCACAGTCAAAGAAGATTATAAACTGGATAACTTCAGAGTCCTTTGCATGCAATTCGCAGTGATTGCACAGTATAACGCTGGTGTGATGAAGCTCAAGGTGTCTTTTAGAAATAAAATAAGAAAATAGTTGTACTGTGCATAGAACTATAAGAAAATCATGCTGTTTTGGTGCCCAGTCTTTAGACTAAGTATCCTAGCAATGGGCAAAGCAATCCTATACTCCTATTACGGCGGGGAGGGAGACGTACCATATCCAATAGGAGGAAAACGCACCACCAGGAACTACAAAAGGGAGATTGAAAGCATCCGATACGCCCACAGGGTCAGTGGCATCGGCACCAGTGCCCACAAAACAGGGACTGTCCGTGTGACGACAGCACACACAACGCCGCCCACGTGCAGCCAGTGTGCTTGAAATGAGGGGCGTGCACACACACACCCAGCAGCGCAAGACATGCAACACGCCAGGGGATTCTGCTGCATCGACCCCTGGGATGCTGCAGCTGCTGCTGCCCCTTGAGCCCCCCTTATCGAGGGTGGAGAACCTCAGGCCTGGGGGCCTAATCCAGCCCTCCTGCAATTCCAATCTACCCGTTGGGATTCCCCAGGCAGCCAGGCCCCCTTTCTTGCCCCGCTTTCCCATCTGGGGCGTTCCTGGCTTTTCTACATTCCCCCTCCCCAGTTCTAAGGAGAACTGGTGAATGGGTAGATTAGATCCATTGCAAGTGACAGGAAGCCAGATTCAGGCTGGGCATCAGGAAAAACTTCCTGACTGTTAGAGCAGTACGACGATGGAATCAGTTACCTAGGGAGGTTGTGGGCTCTCCCACACTAGAGGCCTTCAAGAGGATGAATCCCGCCATCTCTTCCCCCTCTCTTTCTGCTGATGACTTTGCATCTTTCTTTAATACCAACATTCAGGCTACTAGGTTTGATCTTGCTGCTTCTGCCCTTCTTCCGCTACCAGCTCTTCAGAGGCCTTCTGCCACTTCTCCTATATTTTCTCTGGTCCCATCAGATGAATTGTCTACACTATCATCTTCTTCGATGCCTTCCACTTGTTCTCTTGATCCTATTCCTTTTCGTCTTTTAAAGCTCCATCACACGGGGGCTTAACATGCTCCCTACCGTCACTTCTCTGCCCATGTTTTCCTTCCTCAAGTTCCTTCCTCTTTCAAAAGAGCAAGTACCCAACGAGCCCGAGGCCCATTGAGTCCACTGTTCTAATGGCGCTGCTTCTCCTGCACACAGCAGGAGAGAGCAGCGATTCCGTGTTTAAAAATACATCAGACTTAACCAGGGTTTCTTTTGTCATGTGAGGAAGGCCAGAAGGGGCGTGGGAGGCAGACAACGTCATGGGAGGGACCTGAGCAAACTCCGTGAGTGCCCAGGAACGAGCGTGCCATAAAACGCTCGTGGGATGGAGCTCTCAGTCTCTCTCCTCATAGGGCTTTGTTTCCAGACCCCTGATCATCCTGGTTGCCCTCCTCTGAACACGCTCCAGCTTGTCTGCGTCCTTCTTGAATTGTGGAGCCCAGAACTGGACGCAATACTCTAGATGAGGCCTAACCAGGGCCAAATAGAGGGGAACCAGGACCTCTTCTATTAATGTAGGGTGACCATATGAAAAGGAGGACAGGGCTCCTGTATCTTTAATAGTTGTATTGAAAAGGGAATTCCAGCAAGTGTCATTTGTATATAAGGGGAACCTGGTGAAATTCCCTCTTCATCACACCAGTTAAAGCTGCCGGTGCCCTGCCATCTTTTAAATCTGGTCACTCTAGTATAGCTCCTGCACCTTTAACTGAGCGTTTCAGCTCTTTAACTTAGCCTTTCAGCTCTCTGGCACATTGCAGGTGGCGGCCATCAGCACATGCTGCCAAGGAGTGCGAAATGGGATTCTTTTGACAGACCCTTTCCACCTAACAATGGTTTGCTTCAGTCGATCATCCGCTTGTGTTCTGATTTGAAGCATCGTCAATCAGAGGGCCGCTGTTATCTATATTTATTCTGCTTCAGGAACATCCTTTCCAGAAAGGCAGCCATAAACGGCTGACACATTCTCAAGAATAATTGGGCTATCTGCCGTGATGGAGCGCAACATATTTCTAGCAAGTCTGACACAACGCAAGCGTTCTCTTGAAAATTGCCAAGCGATGCAGAGGGCTTAAGCACGGACCACGTGTGGTCTTTGTCTGGGTGACTCCAGTCCAAAACTTTTCACCGTGCATCCCTGTGATGTGATGGGCAACCTTGAGCTCATAGACAGGACGCGCTGACGTCTGACTAGTTTATGAGCATTTAGATCAAAGCAGCAAAAGAAGAGAGATGGCTGGCAGAACAAGAACAAAAACTAGGACAAAATTAGGGCATCAAGTTTTCTAAACTTCTCAGGAGAAACAAATGTCATTTTGCTTCCTTTGGAACTGTTGGTTTTTAAGTCATAAAGAGAAGTTTGTTGAACAGCACAATCCTATGTATAAGTACTCAGAAGTAAGCCCCACTGAGTTCAGCAAGACTTATTTCCAGTTCACTCATTCATTTTAAAACTTGCTATCTTTCTCCTGCCTAGGGTGACCCTATGGAAAAGAGGACAGGGCTCCAGTATCTTTAACAGTTGTATTGAAAAGGGAATTTTAGCAGGTGTCATTTGCATGCATGCAGCACCGGGTGACATTCCCTCTTCATCACAATGGTTAAAGCTGCAGGAGCACTGCCCTCTTTTGCATCTGGTCACTCTAGTACAGCTCCTGCAGCTTTTAACTGTTGTGATGAAGAGGGAGTTTCACCAGGTGCTGCATGCATATGGGAATGTCACCTGGTGCTGAATGCATGCAAATGACACCTGCTGAAATTCCTTTTTGAATGCAACTGGTAAAGATACAGGAGCCCTGTCCTCCTTTTCATATAGTCACCCTACTAGAATAATAGAATAGCAGAGTTGGAAGGGGCCTACAAGGCCATGGAGTCCAACCCCCTGCTCAGTGCAGGAATCCACCCTAAAGCATACTTGACAGAGGGTTGTCTGGCTGCCTCTTGAAGGCCTCTACTGCCCCTGCAACAGCCAGCAGGGTATTATAACAGGCATGAGTTCAACATGTAAAGCATCTCCACTGCCAGTAAATCACCTGCTGAACTGCAACTTGTCATGTTATAATTGTTAAAGGCACAGGGGCCTTGTCTGGAAAGGCCTTCGAAGTCCACCAAGTCATTTTAACATACATTCAAGCTCTAATGGAATTTTTCCAACCATATGAGCCAACAGTGCGATATGGCTGCAAGAAAGGCAAATGCTATTTTGGGCTGCATTAATAGAAGTCTAGCTTCCAAATCACGTGAGGTCCTGGTTCCTCTCCATTCAGCCCTGGATAGGCCTCATCTAGAGTATTGCGTCCAGTTCTGGGCTCCACAATTCAAGAAGGACGCAGACAAGCTGGAACGTGTTCAGAAGAGGGCAACAACCAGGATGATCAGGGGTCTGGAAACAAAGCCCTATGAAGAGAGACTGAAAGAACTGGGCATGTTTAGCCTGGAGAAGAGAAGATTGAGGGGAGACATGAGAGCACTCTTCAAATACTTGAAAGGTTGTCACCCAGAGGAGGGCCAGGATCTCTTCTCGATCCTCCCAGAGTGCAGGACACGGAATAACGGGCTCAAGTTAAAGGAAGCCAGATTCCGGCTGGACATCAGGAAAAACTTCCTGACTGTTAGAGCAGTACGACAATGGAACCAGTTACCTGGGGAGGTTGTGGGCTCTCCCACACTAGAGGCCTTCAAGAGGCAGCTGGACAACCATCTGTCGGGGATGCTTTAGGGCGGATTCCTGCCTTGAGCAGGGGGTTGGACTTGATGGCCTTGTGGGCCCCTCCCAACTCTGCTATTCTAGGATTCTATGATCTGCACTTTCTGCATGTCACTTTCCCTCAGACCTCATGGTTCACACTCTCACTCCCCCAACCAATTTTAACTCAAGAAACGCTCCGTGCATAAAGCTCACGAAAGCTTCTGCCAGAATAAAAGGTTTAGTTTTTAAAGTGCCACAAGCCTCTTTTTTTGTTTCTGTTGCAACGCAGATACAACAGCTACCCCCTGTGGAAGTTCAAGATAGTTCCTATAAATCACCCTCCCCCAACCTGGCGCCCTCCCGATGTGTGTGGACTGCAACTCCCAGCATGCCCCAGTCCACACACATCGGGGGGGGGCGCGCCAGGTTGGGGGGAGGCTGATTTATGCAACAATTAGATACAAGCCAACGGGTCTGGGAGCGAGCCGCAGTTCTAGTTCATTCCTGATGTTGCAATAGGCCGCGGGGGGGGGGAAAGCACATCTGGAGGACGCTCCCCCGACGAAATCGCGGTCAACGGGGCCCGGGTTCCTCTGCCTGCTTGGCCGGAACGTTTTGAGCTGGGAACCAACGAGCCGCGGGGCGCAGTTTCTCGAGCGGCGGGGAGGATTTTCATCGCTGCTCCTGAGGGCAGCTGGAGGCGCCCACGTGGCTGGCAGCGGGCCGGGCAAGGCGGGCGGAGGCTGGGCTGGATGGATGGATTGGCTGATTGATTGATTGGCTGATTGATTGATTGATTGGCTGGTGCAGCCAGCTGGAATCTCCATTCTGCCAGGTAAACCCGACTGCCTGTCCACAGATTTGGTTGGGGGCTCTGCTCTTGGGGGTGGGCGAGGGGGTGGGGTGGGGTCGGGTGGGGAGGGGGGCTGCTCTTGGGGCTGGGGAGGGGAGGGTGGTGCCCCCCCTCCCAATATGGAACTCCCTGCCTCTGGAGGTCAGGCAGGCACCAACTTTGTATTCCTTTCGATGCCTCCTGAAAACGTCATTATTCCAGGAAGACTTTCCTTAATGACCAGCCATGGTTCACTGTACATTTTGCTTCTTTTAAAATCTATTTTAGTATTTTATTCTGGTTTTATTTTATTTTATATTGTACACCGCTCCAAAATTTTCAATGGGGAGCAGTATATAAATATTGTAAATAATAGGGTGACCATATGAAAAGGAAGACAGAGCTCCTGTATCTTTAACAGTTGTATTGAAAAGGAAATTTCAGCAGGTGTCATTTATATATATATAGGGAACCTGGTGAAATTCCCTCTTCATCACAACAGTTGAAGCTGCAGGAGCCCTGCCCTCTTTTAAATCTAGTCACTCTAGTTTAGCTCCTGCAGCTTTAACTGTTATGCTGTTCACTAGGTTCACTAGGTCATAGAATCATAGAATAGCAGAGTTGGAAGGGGCCTACAAGGCCAATGAGTCCAACCCCCTGCTCAATGCAGGAATCCACCCTAAAGCATCCCTGACAGAGGGTTGTCCAGCTGTCTCTTGAATGCCTCTAGTGTGGGAGAGCCCACCACCTCCCTAGGTAATTGGTTCCATTGTCGTGCTGCTCTAACAGTCAGGAAGTTTTTCCTGATGTCCAGCTGGAATCCGGCTTCCTTTAACTTGAGCCCGTTATTCCGTGTCCTGCACTCTGGGAGGATCGAGAAGAGATCCTGGCCCTCCTCTGTGTGACAACCTTTGAAGTATTTGAAGAGTGCTATCATAGAATCATAGAACAGTAGAGTTGCTCTCATGTCTCCCCTCAATCTTCTCTTCATATATACAAAATGACCCCTGCTGAAATTCCCTTTTCTATGCAACTGTTAAAGATACAGGAGCCCGGTCCTCCTTTTCATAGGGTCACCCTATAAATAATAAATAAATAATGATCACAAATGCATCTATTTCAGTGCATGTTCCTAGTACAGACTGTTGTGAAATTGTGTCCAGGCACAACTTCCCAGTTCCTGTACACGGTGTGTGTGTTCGTTGTTGTGTGTTGCTGCTCTTGGAGATGGCTGCTGATCTCGTGAATCCGTTCGTTGTTCTAGGGACCTAGAGCCGCTTGTCCTGAAGATGCAGCCCTTACGTGGCCTTCTGGGAGGAACCAGGTTGCGCTGTCAGAGGCCTCGGTGCTGGACCGTGCAGCCGGCACTCCGAGCAAGGCTTGCCACGTGTGGTCCGGATTCTGGGGCACGCGCAAAGGAAGCCAAAAGGGCAGGAGGCCTGGACGGTTTTCATGCCAAGTTAGCGGTGGGGCCCTCATTGCAGCGTTTTCTACAAGAGGCTTCTCCTGTGCAGGAAACGCAGCATTTGCCAGCAGAAGCAATGGAGGACTCAGCACCCTATCTTGGCCCCAGCACCCTGGCAGACCCACCAAGGAAAGGTCTGTGTTGCTGTCTTCTGCTGTCCTTCCGCATCGCACCACACACTTTCCTGAGCTGAGGATTCCTTGCAGCCTCAATTCTGGGTTTTTTTAACTTGTGCAGATAAGAGCAAAATGAGGTGGGGTGCCGGGGTGTTATTTATTTATTTATTTTTATTTATTTATTGCACTTATATACCGCTCCCATAGCCAGGGCTCTCTGGGCGGTTTACAGAAATTCTAAAATTGAGATAAAAACAAGTATACAAAATTTAAAATTCTAAAACAGAACATACATAAAGCATTAAAACTGTTAAAAAAAACTAAACATGTGGGTGATTAAGATGTGCTGCCATATGCCTGGGCAAGGAGGAAAGTCTTAACCTGGCGCCGGAAAGATAGCAGCGTTGGCGCCAGGCAAGCCTTGTCAGGGAGATCGTTCCATAGTCTGGGGGCCACCACCGAAAAGGCCCTGTCCCTCGTTGCCACACTCCGACCCTCTCTCGGAGTAGGCACCCGGAGGAGGACCTGAGATGTTGAACGTAGTGACCGGGTATATTCACGTTGGGAGAGGCGTGTTGTTCTGGTTGTTGTGGGGGGGATCCTTATTAAATTCCACCTCCGTCTGATTCCTAAAGTCAGCAGAGAGGGGAACCCTGAAGGGCTCTTCTGCAGAATATGTTTTCCATGCCGAAGTTCAGCTGAGGAACATGTGAATTGATAAGAGTACCTCTGAACATGTGCAGACTTCCTTTCTCTCGTGATTTCATACCCACAGCCAGTTGTCCACAGTGGGAAAAGGCAAACGCTTCTGGGTCAGAGAGAAAGCTCCTTCCTCCACGGAAAAGGGGCAGCTATCAGGAGTGCTTTGGGAACAGGAGGTTTTCTTGCCTTGGGTTATGGGGGACCCTCCGCGTGGGAGCTGGGACGGTTGAGGCCCTTCCCCAAGGAACCCACCCTTCCCTTCCCTTCTTCTCTTCCCTGCTGTTCCAGTGTACCTGGAGAGCTACGGCTGTCAGATGAATGTCAGCGACACAGAGATTGCCTGGTCCATCCTTCAGAAGAGCGGCTACCTGAGGACCAGCAGGCTGGAGGAGGTGCAGAGGGGTCCCAGCGGTTGCTTGCGGCAGTGATGTTTCTAGGCTTGCCAGAGGGGCTGTGTGCTCTAAGGGGTGTGCCCGGGGTCCCTTGCCAGCTCAGAGAGGCCGCTGGGGCAATATTCATGGGTCACAAACACCCTTTGTAGCCCGATATCCTCTGCAACAGTCTCGAGGCTCCCGCGGCGTTCCACCTGCATCCCTTCCTCTGTCTCACCTGTGTGGAGTTTTAGAGGCTAAGCGCATTGGGCCGGGGGTCTGTCCTTTGGGCCGGGGGTCTGCACGTATTCTGTCCTGGCTGCGGCCAACCAGACGCCCCAGTAGCAAGTAGTCCATTGGTGCAACAGCCTCCTCCCTCCCTCCCGCTGCCTTATCCTGCTTTGAGCTAAAGTCCTGGTTGATAAATGACACTGTCCTTTCCATTCTCTGTTCCCCACCCTCCGGCCCATTCCATTTCTCTCTTTCCCATTAGGCTGATGTGATTCTGCTTGTCACGTGTTCAATCAGGTAAGAAAATGTTTGCTGTTGTTCTTTTTTTGGTTTTAAAAATGGGTCCAACGAGCCCGGATGCTGGATCAGACCGAGGGTCCATCTATGCAGCATCATGTTCACACAGTGGCCAACCAGCTGTGGACCAGGAACCAACAAGCAGGACATAGAATCATAGAATAGCAGAGCTGGAAGGGGCCCACAAGGCCATCGAGTCCAACCCCCTGCTCAATGCAGGAATCCACCCGAAAGCATCCCTGACAGAGGGTTGTCCAGCTGCCTCTTGAAGGCCTCTAGTGTGGGAGAGCCCACAACCTCCCTAGGTTATGCTGACACCCTGGGGGTCAGGATGTGAGCCTATTTATTTATTTATTTTATTTATTACGTTTTTATTCCGCCGAATAGCCAAAGCTCTCTGGGCGGTTCACAAAAATTAAAACCATGGAAAGCATAATAAAACAACCAACAGTCTAAAAACACAAATGCAAAATGCAATATAAAACGCACAACCGGGATAAAACCACCCAGCAGAAGCTGATATAGATTAAAGTACGGAATTAAAACAGCAAAGGTTAAATTTAAGTTAAATTAGGTGCTAAAATACTGAGAAAATAAAAAGGTCTTCAGCTAGATCAGTAGATTCTGGGTTGCCCCAGCTTCACCCCAGGGACTCACCCCACCCTTAACAAAGCATTTGATGGTTAAATGTGTTACGGTCAGACTGACCTCATGGGGTCTATTAATTATACACCGGTGGCAAATGCATTAGACCCCGTCCCATCCCTAGAGATCTGAGTTTTTTAACTGACCCCAGAATAGTTGTTTTTAAATCAATATTGTCTGTTTTTGTTTGTATTTTATGCTTTTAAATTTTGTATATTTCTTTTTAATGTTCTGTTTTTAACTTTTGTAAACCGCCCAGAGAGCTTCGGCTATGAGGTGGTATATAAATGTAAATAATAATAATAATAATAATAATAATAATAATAATAATAATAATAATAAATCTGCTAAGACGGCACGTTGTTTTAACTATTTTTACTGCTTTTAAATTATATATTGTTTTAACTTGGTTCATGTTTTTAACTGTGCATATATATACTGTTTGTTTTTATCTGTACATCGCTCTGAGATCTTAATGATATAGGGCGGGATATAAGTGTTTTAAATAAATAAATATTCTGGCAGATCAGTAGCAGCTAGTACCTGCTGAATTAACGGAGCAGAAATACTCTTTGGTTTCTTGGTTGGGAGGAGAGATCTACCTTGCCCCAGTCTCTGCCCATCCAACTTCCCAAAAAGTTTACACATACCTATTCAGGAGCTCAGCTGAGAAGCCCAAGACAATGAGGTGGGGATGAGCTGGCTTTAAGCAAAAGAAGTACGTTTATTAATAAAAAATGTGGGAAATGTAGCGTTGCATTCCATTAAATAAACACATGGAATATTATTCCTACATCCTAACATTTAAAGTCCTAATAATGCCTTAGCTGGCAGAACTGGCAGGTCCGCTCTTTCTTTGGAGCTGCAGAAGATCCGTTGTAGGAAGCAACGACCCACCCACCCCGGTCTCTGCCTTTCTGGCTGAGGAACAGCATGGCCTTCACAGAACACGGCTGGCTAGTGCAGCCAGAGACTGGGCAGCTGAAGACCCAGAGATGCTTCTCCTTCAACAAAAGCCCTGGTTCCCTTCTTGTAGGGCCTGGCCTGTGAAATGGACACAGCGGCCTACTCAGACTGTTAGGCAGCGTGAAATAAAGCTCAGCATGTATTGCCTGCCCCTCCAGGAAGGAATATGGGGGTCAGGGTGTAACAAGAGATCAAACCTATGATCATTGATATGCATTTCCTGCAGTTCACCCCCTACATCCCCAAATCTCCTTGGCAATAGTTTAAGATATTAAAAAATGGGATTATTGTTGTTGTTATTGTTATTATTAGTCTAAACCGCAGGGCCTTCATAGAATCATAGAATAGTAGAGTTGGAAGGGGCCTATAAGGCCATCAAGGCCAACCCCCTTTGTCTAGCCTGTCTGATGCTGATGAAATATTTGGGCTAGCGTAACCTCGTGACTCAGGGTGGGAGCTGGGAGGTGAGCGTGACGTCAGCCCTCGACTGAGGAGGCAGCTTTAGCCAGGCCATGGGGATCTCCCGGCCTCCCACCAGCGCTGCCAAGATAGCAGTGCTGGCCTCACGTACAGGGTTGTTGTGAAATAATGTACGTCCGGCATTTTGAGCATGGAGGAAGTGGACTACATGAAGAATTAGTTTGAGGTGTTGACGTTGGGAGTGGTGATGGGGCAAGGGTTTGGGCCTCCAGGGCAGTTCTAAGATTTGATATGTTCCGGGGCTTACCCAGAGGGTCTTGGCGTGGGTTTTCGGCCCTGTTTGAAGGCCCAGCGTGGAGTGAAGGCCACAACTGAAGCTCTGGACTTCCTGCTCTCCAGGGAGAAGGCCGAGCAGACCGTCTGGAACCGCTTGCGTCACCTCACGGCTCTGAAGTCCAAACGGCCTCGGTCGGAGGTGCCTCTGCGGATCGGGATTTTAGGTAAAGGCGAAGCTCACGGCGAATATTGCGAGGCGAAGGAGTGCAAGCCGGCGTCCTGGGGCAGGTTTTGAAGAGGGCTTGAAATACCCGTTGATCAGCACGCTTCTGCACTCACGGTCCAGGAACGTGTGTGTGTGTGTGTGTGTGTGAATTCCCCCAAGTTCTTCTGTGGAGAACGAGCGCTAAACTATGACCATGGCTGGGAGCATGGGACCGGGGAATGGCTCTTAAACCAGATCGTTCCGGGTCTCAGAGCAATCCCTTGCCAAAAATGGCTCTGGTTTTATGTGCCCCAAGCCTGCCTTGTGCCCTGTTTGTTGGGGGCTGGTTCACATGTGCATGCTGGTGCTTTGATAACTGCAGCATCCAGAGAGGCTGTGCATGTGTGAATGGACCGTCCTAGATCAAGTACCCTAAAAGGAGCGTCTGTTTTGCTTCGAGTGCCAGGCTTTTCGATGGGAGTCCGTTCGCTCGTTTCAGCCTGCCCCACAGCGAGATCTTGGATGCCACCATTTCAGAGAGCTGAAACCCTGGGGAGTGTCTGCCAGTCAGAGCTGACAATGCTGATCTAGATGGACCAACAGTCTGACTCAGTATAGAACAGCTTCCTTTGTTCTTGGGGGTCTCTCAGAACTTCTTGGCCCTTCCCATGCGGGCCTCTCGGCCTGTGCATTAGATGTCCTACCTAACCTGTTCTTCTCTTCCCATAGGCTGCATGGCTGAGAGGCTGAAGGAGCGGATCCTGGACCGGGAGAAGTTAGTGGATGTTGTGGCAGGGCCAGACGCTTACCGTGACCTTCCCCGGCTCCTGGCGGTGGCTGAATCTGGCCAGCAAGCTGCCAACGTTCTCCTCTCCCTGGATGAGACTTATGCCGACATCCTGCCTGTCCACACCAACGCCACAGCGACATCGGCATTTGTGTAAGAGCTGGATGGCCTTGTTGCTTCTTCGGGCTCAGGCTCTAAGGAGTGGTGCGTTCCCAGAGGGTTGTCCTGCACTCTGGGAGGATTGAGAAGAGACCCTGGCCCTCCGGTGTGTGACAACCTTTTAAGAACTTGAAGGGGAGGCATGATGGCTTTCTTCAAATACTTGAAAGGTTGTCACACAGAGGAGAGCCAGGATCTCTTCTCGATCCTCCCAGAGTGCAGGACACGGAATAACGGGCTCAAGTTAAAGGAAGCCAGATTCCAGCTGGACATCAGGAAAAACTTCCTGACTGTTAGAGCAGTACAACAATGGAACCAGTGACCTATGGAGGTTGTGGGCTCTCCCACACTAGAGGCCTTCAAGAGGCAGCTGGACAAGCATCTGTCAGGGAGGCTTTAGGGTGGATTCCTGCATTGAACAGGGGGTTGGACTAAGTGGCCTCGTAGTCCCCTTCCAACTCTACTATTGTCTGATTCTGTGATACCTGAGAACTCCTCTAAAGTAACTTAAAGCTCTCTCGGAGATCCCAGGTGTCTTGGCTCCTTCCTACGTGCCCCTGATTGCTTCTGGGTTGCCCGGTTTGGTTCTTCAAGAACCCGGCTCCAAGAGGTGAAAAATGCATGTTTCCAAGATAACGCCACTGGGGTTTATCTGAGATTTTCTTTCTTAAAAAGCAAGATGCTAGGCCTCATGTTTCCAGGAACAATTGGAATAAAGGGCACTTGCCATCTCTCAAAAGCCTGGAAATGAAAGGCAGGATTTTTTACTGGACTCCTATGCCGTCCAGTAAGAACTTTTTCAGAGCTGCTTACACTTAGAATAAAACCGTAAATCGCAACTAGAAACAATGAAAGGTAAAGCAGAGAATAAAAGCGTTTAAAAGCCTTCATTGTGGTGGCCCCCATCCTTCGTGTGTCTTGGCCTTCAACTCTTGTACCTTCTGCACTTTGCCTTCTACCACCCATAGGAGACGGGCTTGCCAAAACACGCTGAATCCTCCTGGGACAAAAAACATCCCCACCCCAAACTTAAATATTGCAACCGGAAAGAATATAGAAATGGCGTGTGCAAAATTCCATACTTGGCATCTTGTATGCCAGCCCTCCCTGGTGTCGCACCTTCCTGACGTTTTGGCCTACAACTCCAACTAGCTTCGGCCAGCAGCATGGCCGACGGTCAGGGATGATGGGGACTGTGGTCCCAAGCTTCTGGACCGTGCCACCTTGGGGAAAGGCTACTTCGTACCGATTGCATGATGTCGAAAGTGTGGGTGGGACGCGGAATGTTCACCTGTGTCATTGAGAGCAGGGGTGAGGGTGAGGGCTGGATGCCTGCGTTGAGACGGGAAGGGAAGGGAAGCCAGCCGGAGCGTTTGCCAACGTCCTCCTTCCTGGAATTGCTTCCTCCCACAGGTCCATCATGCGCGGCTGTGACAACATGTGCAGCTACTGCATCGTGCCATTCACCCGCGGCCGTGAGCGGAGCCGGCCTGTCGCCTCCATCCTCCAGGAAGTGCAGATGCTCTCCGAGCAGGTGATATTCCTTGTTTTATTTTACCTTGAATTTATTACTAAGAACATTTGCATTTGTTTGTTTTTATTTATTTATTTATTGCACTTATATACCGCCCCCATAGCCAGGGCTCTCTGGGCGGTTTATAGAAATTCTAAAATTAAGATAAAAACGAGTATACAAAATTTAAAATTCTAAAACACAGAACATACACACATAAAGCATTAAAAACTGTTTAAAAAAAACACTAAACGTGTGGGTGATTAAGATGTGCCATTATATGCCTGGGCAAAGAGGAAATTCTTAACTGGCGCCGGAAAGATAGCGTTGGTGCCAGGCGAGCCTCGTCAAAGAGATAATTCCACAGTCTGGGGGCCACCACCGAAAAGGCCCTGTCTCTCGTTGCCACACTCCGAGCCTCTCTCGGAGTAGGCACCTGGAGGAGGACCTTAGATGTTGAACGTAGCGACCGGGTATATTCACGTCGGGAGAGGCGTTCCGTCAGGTATTGTGGTCCCAAGCCGTGTAAGGCTTTATAGGTCAAAACCAGCACCTTGAATTGGGCTCGGAAACATACAGGCAGCCAGTGCAAGCGGACCAGAACAGGGGTTACATGGTTGAACCTTCTGGTTCCCTAAATCAATCTGGCCGCTGCATTTTGCACAAGCTGCAGCTTCCGAACCGTCTTCAAAGGCAGCCCTATGCAGAGTGCATTGCAGTAATCGAACTTGGAGGTTACCAGAGCATGGACAACTGAAGCCAGGTTATCCCTGGCTAGATAGGGGCGTAGCTGGGCTATTTTACAATTTATATATCGCTCTACATCAATACAATATCTGAGCAGTGGACAATAACAGGGAAATAAGGATTTACAAATAATAAAAATATTAGAATTGCGAGAGAAACAGTAAAGATAATAATAATAATATATTTCTTACTCGCCTCTCCCCTTGGATCGTGGTGGGAACAACAGTGAATATAAAACACATAAAAGCTGATTAAAAACATAGTATACCTGATTAAAACATCCTTAAAACATCCTAAAAACATTCTAAAATGTACAGAATTAAAGCCTTTAAAATCAGATCGTGCCGAAAATGAAACTGCTTTGGTGCCTGTCTGACATCAACAGGCAGGGAGTTCCACAGGGAGGGAGCCACCACACTGACGGCTGCACTCCGAGTGGCATCCAAATGGACCTCCGGCCCATGCACAACCACGAGGAGGGACTCCTATGCCGTCCAGTAAGAACTTCTTCAGAGCTGCTTACACTTAGAATAAAACCGTAAATTGCAACTAGAAACAATAAAAGGTAAAGCAGAGAATAAAAGCGTTTAAAAGCCTTCATTGTGGTGGCCCCCCTCCTATGGGACTCCCTGCCTCTGGAGGTCAGGCAGGCGCCAACTCCGTTTTCCTTCCGGCACCTCCTGAAAATGCTGTTGTTCCAGGAAGACTTCCCTTGATGACCAGCCACGGTTCATTTTGCACTTTTGTTTCTTTTGAAATGTACTTTTAATGTGTTTTTATTCTTACCTTATTTGTCCACCGCTCTGAAATTCTGAATGGGGAGCGGTATATAAATATTGTAAGTAAGTAAATAAATAAAGTCTTCACCTGGTGCTGAAAAGATTGCAAAGTGGGGCCTGCTGAGTCTGTCTGGTGAGAGCGCCCCAGAGCCACCAGACAGATGTTTTCTCCAGTTGCCACCTGCGGGAGAAAACTGGGTGTCCCCCACTGGGTGGGGACACTTTTATTTATTTATTTATTTATTACATTTTTATACCGCCCAATAGCCGAAGCTCTCTGGGTGGTTCACAAAAATTAAAACCACGATAAAACAACCAACAGGTTAAAAGCACCAATACAAAATACAGTATGAAAAGCACAACCAGGATAAAACCACGCAGCAAAAATTGATATAAGATTAAAATACAGAGTTAGAACAGTAAAATTTAAATTTAAGTTAAAATTAAGTATTAAAATACTGAGAGAATAAAAAGGTCTTTAGCGGGCGACGAAAGGAGTACAGTGTAGGCGCCAGGCGGACCTCTCTGGGAGCTCATTCCACAACCGGGGTGCCACAGCGGAGAAGGCCCTGCTCCTAGTAGCCACCTGCCTCACTTCCTCTGGCAGGGGCTCACGGAGAAGGGCCCCTGTAGATGATCTTAAGGTCCGGGCAGGTACATATATACAACTTTTTGTAAACAACTTTTTGTTGTTGTTCTGCCCTGCTGTGGGGTAGACATGGGGCCACTTCTTCTCCAGGTGTGATGGATGCCGGGCTGCCTTCTGTCGAGCTGAAGACTGATGACACATTTAAGTGGAAGTCACAGGGGACTCATCAAAACTTGCGTGAGAAACATGCCTACGAAAAATTCAGAACTGTGCTTCTGCTGTCTTCTCTCCACCCACCTATTGTCCCATGCCCACACCGTGGTCGATGAAGGGAATTGGCACCAGTAGGAAGGTGGAAGAAAGAGAGACACGCTCTGGTGCCGTGTGTAGATAAACAATGGGCTTTTTATTTTTGTAATGATGTGAAAACGCTCGACGTTTTGCATTCAGAGGAATCCTTCCTCAGGAGCTAAAACAAATAGATTACAAAACCATTACTTAACACAAAAGATAAAGAACAAGAACAACACCCATACAAATATAATTGAAATTTGTATATCTGTGATATTATAATTTTTTGTTCTAGTACGAGCATTTTCACATCATTGCAAAAATAAAAGTTCATTGTTTATCTGTACACGGCACCAGAGCTCGCCTCTATTTCTTCCACCCTGCCCACGCCGTCAGACTCCTTTCTGTGGAGTGTGGAGCAGGATCTTTGTTGTGCCATATTAATTAAACACCAAAGATGGAATCGCTGATGGTTTAGCTTTAATGCGCCAGCTGAGTGCTGGGTCTCATGGTCTGTGGAAGAGTGCCTGCTGGTGGCGCTTGCTGGCGGGATGGCGCTCTGAGGTTTCCAAGAGGTTTGGAAGTAGGATTTATTTATTTATTTATTTATTTATTTATTTATTTGGCACCCTCA
The DNA here is from genome assembly GCF_023053635.1 of Elgaria multicarinata webbii. NCBI lineage: Eukaryota > Metazoa > Chordata > Lepidosauria > Squamata > Anguidae > Elgaria > Elgaria multicarinata. Next base: position 217,652,381 of record NC_086171.1, on the reverse strand, counting down.
GTGTACATGGTGCTGTACAGAGTAAAACTGAGATTGAACTTGTAGTTTGCAAATGTTCTGGAAGAGTGTTCCAGGCGTAAGGGGCAGCGGAAGAAAATGGACGAAGCCGAGCAAGGGAAGGAGAGACCCTTGGGCAGGTCAGAAACATGGCATCAGAGGAGCGAAGAGCACGAGCGGGGCAATAGTGTGAGATGAGAGAGGAGAGATAGGAAGGAGCTAGACCGTGGAAAGCTTTGAAGGTCAACAGGAGAAGTTTATATTGGATTCTGAAGTGAATTGGAAGCCAATGAAGAGATTTCAGAAGTGGAGTGACATGGTCAGAGCGGCGAGCCAAGAAGATGATCTTAGCAGCAGAGCGGTGAACAGAAACCAACGAACTGATGTGAGAAGAAGGAAGGCCAGTGAGAAGAAGGTTGCAGTAGTCCAACCGAGAAATAACCAATGCATGAACAAGAGTCTTGGCAGAAGAGAGACAGACAAAAATGATTGAATCCTAGCAATATTATACAGGAAAAAACGACAGGATTTAGCTACTGCCTCAATATGAGTAATAAAGGAGAGCGAGGAGTCAAATATAAAGCCAAGACTACGAGCTTCCTTGATTGGAGTAAGTGTAACATCATTGACAGTAATGTCTGGGTTTTGATGAGGGCTTACCCAGTTTGCACCTTCCGGACCGAACATGGACTCAGACGCAATCTCTGATTGAAGTCCGTACCATTCTGAGCTTGCGATGTGATTCATGAAACACCACACACACACAAACACACACAAAATGTGTCCAACAGCGTGCGTCTATTTGAAAAATGTGCATGGAAAAAAAATGAGTTCTTTTTAAATATGTGCACAAATATGGTTTAATCCATAGGAGAAGAATGCAGACATTTAAAACTTATGCACAATGGATGCATATTTTTTGTGTGTGTGTGTGTGGAAACACTCATGAAAACACACACTGATTTTCATGGGAAAGAAGAAAAAAAGTCCACAGCTCTCTCAGTCTGATACGGACTATGCATTTCTGAAGCGGCACAGAAAACTGCGAAACACCTGGATGACTGTAATGCACTTTGTGTGGGGCTGCTGTTGTGCCTTCTTCGGAAGTTTTCCCGGGTGCAAAATGTGGTGGGGGGGAGGGGGCTGAGTGGGGGCATCTGCCTGTGCACATAGAATCATAGAATAGCAGAGTTGGAAGGGGCCTACGAGGCCATCGAGTCCAACCCCCTGCTCAATGCAGGAATCTACCCTAAAGCATCCCTGACAGAGGGTTGTCCAGCTGCCTCTTGAAGGCCTCTAGGGTGGGAGAGCCCACAACCTCCCTAGGTAACTGGTTCCATTGTCGTACTGCTCTAACGGTCAGGAAGTTTTTCATAGAATCATAGAATAGCAGAGTTGGAAGGGGCCTACAAGGCCATCAAGTCCAACCCCCTGCTCAATGCAGGAATCCACCCTAAAGCATCCCTGACAGAGGGTTGTCCAGCTGCCTCTTGAAGGCCTCATGTTCTACTGATGCTGAGCATCGGCACTGGCGCCCTATTATCTGCCATGCCAAGTTCATGGTCTCTCCCATGTGATACCTCGGGGGGGTCGGGTCGCCTTCCCCATTACTGACCCGTATGAGGAGGCCTTTGCAAGACCGGCAGATTGCCAGGGCAGTTCCCCCCACCTGGGGTTTTCCAGATGTGTTGGACTACAATGCGCAGCATCCACTGGCCAGCCTGTGGGGAAGGCTGCTTTAGATGACCCTGCTCTTTTCTGGTACTGACCGCCTGGCTGGCCTCCCCTTGCAGGGCGTGAAGGAGGTGACCCTCTTGGGCCAGAATGTCAATAGTTACCGGGACACCTCTGAGGCCCAGTTCCTCTCAGTGGCAGCAGCAGCGACGGTGGCGGCAGCTCCGACCCGGCTGAGCCGCGGCTTCAGCACCGTCTACAAAGCCAAGCGGGGCGGCTTGCGCTTTGCGGAGCTCCTGGACCGCGTGTCTGCAATTGACCCGGAGATGAGGATCCGTTTCACTTCCCCGCACCCGAAGGACTTCCCGGACGAGGTGGGTTTGACTCTGGCCTGGGCTGCCGGGGTGGGAGTCGGTCGTGGCCGACACGCGGTGCTCCGTCGATGACTCCTCTGTCCTTGCCAGGTCTTCCAACTCATGCGGGAGAGGCACAATCTCTGCAAGCAGCTGCACCTCCCGGTCCAGAGCGGCAGCAGCCGGGTCCTGGAGGCCATGAGGCGAGGGTGGGTGAGAGGGAGCTCTTCCCATACCTTTGGATGGGGGTGGGTGGGGGGCAGTTTGATAAGAACATCAGAAGAACCCTGTGGGGTCATAGAATCATAGAATAGCAGAGTTGGAAGGGACCTACAAGGCCATTGACCAAGGGTCGATTGATCAGACCAAGGGTCCATCAAGTCCAGCACTCTGTTCATGCAGTGGCCCACCAGCCATTGGCAAGGGACCAACAAGGCCATTGACCAAGGGTCGATTGATCAGACCAAGGGTCCATCAAGTCCAGCACTCTGTTCATGCAGTGGCTGTTGGGATATGATGGTCTAATATTTACAACCTTATTTTAGTTATTGCCAGACTGGGCTTCTGGCCAATAACCTTATAACAGAGTTTTGCAGCGGTTTCCAGCAAAGTCAGCATAGACACAGATTAAGACTGAGACTTTCAGTAGGTTTAAACAAACCTTTACTGGCATATAAAAATATAATTTAGTTATGGCAATCACAAATACAAATACTTACATACGGTCAGTCAATACAGCTCTGATAGAGTGATCATTTCTGAGTGATCATTTCTGATCATTACGGATACATGTACATGGGAATATAATCCTTTTTATAGGCTAACTGTACAGTGATGCAACTGCTTGCAATCCCTTAATTGAAACAATCAAGTCACCAATTATTCAATCATGACATCAATGTCCAGGTCCAACGTTGACCTTTAAGTTTTCTGCTGAGTCTTCTGATTCCTCCAGCTCCTCAGCAATTAGTAAATCCCTGGAAACATATCCAGGATCCATTCCAGGATCCAACAGTGGCCCACCAGCCATTGGCAAGGGACCAACAAGGCCATTGACCAAGGGTCGATTGATCAGACCAAGGGTCCATCAAGTCCAGCACTCTGTTCACACCGTGGCCAACCAGCCATTGGCAAGGGACCAACAAAGCAGGACATGGTGCAACAGCACCCTCCCACCCATGTTCCCCAGCAACTGGTGCACACAGGCTCACTGCCTCTCATACTGGAGATAATGCACAACCATCAGGGCTAGAAGCCATGGATAGCCTTCGCCTCCAGGAATTTATCCAAGCCCCTTTTGAAGCCATCCAAATGGGTGGCCATCGCTACATCTTGTGGCAGTGAGTTTCGTAATTTAACTCTGCGCTGTGTGAAGAAGTCCTTCCTTTTATCTGTCCTGGATCTCCCACCCATCAGCTTCATGGGATCATGACCCCCAGTGGGTTCTAGTATTTTGAGAGAGGGAGAAAAATGTCTCCCAGTCCACCTTCTCCATACCATGCCTAATTGTGTACACCTCTATCATGTTTCCCCTTATATTTCTTAAAGTGTAATCTGGATAGATCTTGGCCGTGTTACCTGGCCTATGGCATCCCTGCTCATTATGGCTTTACAAGGTCCACCTTGGAATTTGGAATTCGAAGCACGGAAGCCTCCGTGCTTCGAATTCCAAATATCAAGGTGGACCTTGCATGGTCCTTATACTTACATCCAAGCGCTCAAAAGATTTGCTCTCATTGCCACTAATAAGGGAAAACAAAATCCTTGAGTTGTAAAAAACACACCAGGGATTCCACAGGCTCAGCCTTGCTTCACTGTTTGGTTTTGTAGGCAGGAGGGATGTGATACTCGAATGCCTGTGTTCACATGTCATATGACGCCTGCCCCTTCCTCCCAGGTATACCCGGGAAGCTTACTTGGAGCTGGTGCACCACATCTGGGCTTCTTTACCAGGTAGGGGCTGCCCGTCATGGCTTCCTGCTTGCCTCCCTCACTAAACTGACCTCTTTGCAGACTATAAACGTAACTCAGAGGCTGTGTATCTGTGTGTGCGGCGTCGCAGGGGCTGCGTTGAATAAGGTGGGTTTTTTTAAAAGAAGTTGGAATAAATTTCTGCTCCTGCAGCCTTCCCCATCTGGGGGGACATGCCCCGTTGCTCCAGGTTGTGGGAAGCTGTGCTGCTGAATTCTGTCATTTTTGTAGATTTTTACCCTGCCTCTTGGGAGAAACCCCTCATGAGCTTGCTCTGTTTTCTGTTGTGTGTTTTCTTTGGGAATGGCCCATTGCTCACAACGCCCTGGCGAGGTAGGACAGGGATTGAGAGAGACAGAGAGAGAGAGAGCATACAAGCAACATGCCTGAAGCCTTCCAGTGTAGTCCCTGGCTGACCTGGGCAGGGGTGGTATTGAGGCTCCCTTATCCCCCCATTTGCCACTGGGAATCCTTCTCAGCCCTCTTCTGGCATCCAAGGTTTTACCCAATATGATCTGTATATTCTCTAGCTTTTCTTTGCATCAATCTGGACTAGGAACTTCAGTTCTGAAGTACGTTATTGTTGTTGTCATTTATTACATTTCTATACCGCCCAATAGCCGAAGCTCTCTGGGTGGTTTACAAAAGTTAAAAACATTGAACATTAAAAAACAAATATACAAAATTTAAAAGCACAAGAAGCACAAAATGCGAACAAAACCAGACAAGATCTCTTTAAAACAACTAGTCCGGGGCAGAACCCCATTTAAAGAGTCGCTGAGGTTCTCAGGTTGTCTTAGAAGAAGAGCAGAGTTGCCCACGCTCAGGGGCGTGGGGCTGGGGGAGGAGGCGTGGCTCGTAGCACCTTCCTCTCCCGTTTAATTGAACGTCGGACACCTTTATGCCTGTGCTGAGCTGCTGGGATGTTCTTTGCGAGGTTTCGTTCTCCGGATGCGTGAGTGACGGGAGACGCTGCTGCCCTGTTTCCCCGCTGCATCGTCCTCTCGCACTCAGTGCCCCTCCTCTCTCGGCCCTGTGCATGGCAGGCGTGACCCTCAGCAGCGATTTCATTGCCGGCTTCTGTGGGGAGACGGAGGCTGACCACCAGGAGACGCTGTCCCTCATCCGCGAGGTCCGCTACCGCACGGCTTTCATCTTTGCGTACAGCGAGCGTCAGGTGAGAGCGCGGTCCGGTGCAAACTCAACAAAACACGTCCCAGCTTCAAGCGTGCTGGAGGTTGTGAAGAAGGCCCAAGCGGTTGATGTCGGTGGGGCTGTGAATTAGCTCTGGGTTTCCCTGCCCCATTGACAGCAGAACCCCCCGCTTCCATTGGGCTCAAGTCTCAGAGCTTGCCTTAATGCAGCCTTCATAGAATCATAGAATAGCAGAGTTGGAAGGGGCCTACAAGGCCACCAAGTCCAACCCCCTGCTCAAGGCAGGAATCCACCCTAAAGCATCCCTGACAGATGCTTATCCAGCTGCCTCTTGAAGGCCTCTAGTGTGGGAGAGCCCACAACCTCCCTAGGTAACTGATTCCATTGTCATACTGCTCTAACAGTCAGGAGGTTTTTCTTGATGTCCAGCTGGAATCTGGCTTCCTGTAACTTGAGCCCGTTATTCCGTGTCCTGCACTCTGGGAGGATCAAGAAGAGATCCTGGCCCTCCTCTGTGTGAGAACCTTTTAAGTATTTGAAGACTGCTCTCATGTCTCCCCTCAATCTTCTCTTCTCCAGGCTAAATATGCCCAGTTCTTTCAGTCTCTCTTCATAGAGTGCAGGACACGGAATAACGGGCTCAAGTTAAAGGAAGCCAGATTCCAGCTGGACATCAGGAAAAACTTCCTGAACGTTAGAGCAGTACGACAATGGAACCAGTGACATAGGGAGGTTGTGGGCTCTCCCACACCGGAGGCATTCAAGAGGCAGCCGGACAACCATCTGTCAGGGATGCTTTAGGGTGGATTCCTGCATTGAGCAGGGGGTTGGACTCGATGGCCTTGTAGGCCCCTTCCAACTCTGCTTTTCTATGATTCTATGTGTACAGGGAATGTTTGCATATGCCTCATGGTTATTCCCATCGCCACTTTGGAGGGCCACATATTTTTAAGGCTGGGATAATGTGTGCAGATCTCCAAAATCCAGTAAGTCCTCTTCCCAGGATCCAGGGTACTTGCTTTGGGTCGCGTTTGTCTCTGGGTCACTGGCGTTTTCTTCCCCCAGAAAACCCGGGCGTTTCACCGGCTGCAGGATGATGTGCTGCCAGAAGTGAAGCAACGCCGTCTCCGGGAGCTCACGGCTGCGTTCCGGGAGGAGGCGTCCCGGGCTAATGCAGCTGCTGTGGGCCAGGTGCAAGTCGTCTTGGTGGAGGGGGTGAGTGCTGCTTTGATAAATGCCCCACTGAGCAGGGGGCTGGACTTGATGTCCTTAAAGGCAACTCTACTGTTCTGTGAGTCTGTGGCTTGGGTGGGCTGGTGTTGAGAGTTTTTTCTCCCCTTGCTCTCTGTGTCACGTGCTTGCTTCGTTTGCAGGTAGAATTAAGTTTCAGAACATAAGCCATGCTGGATCAGACCCGATCCAGATCATTTAGCCTTGAGAAAAGAAAAAGGAGGGATGGTGGGAGAGAACAGCAGCCTGTTCTCGGTCATCCAGGACTGTAGGACATGAAATAACAGGCGTAAGTTACAGGAAAGAAGGTTTTGGTTGAATATTAGGAAAAAAACTTGCTAAACCTCAGAACAGTCAGACAATGGAACCATGGAGGTCTTCAAGCAGAGACGGACGGCCACCAGTCAGGGAGGTTTTGAACAGAATTCTTTCACGGAGCAGGAGGCTGGACTTGATGACCTCAACGGACCCTTCCAACTCCAGGATGTCCAGCTCAGCCAGCTGAGATGTTTAGGTGTGAAGCCCTGAAGAAAGATCCCTGGTTCCAGCATTTTGAGATGCTTCACGGCTGGATGGGCTTGCGATTTCCTTAGCTCTGTTCCTTTGGCCCTGAGTGAAACCTCGAAGGAGGAAAGAACTTCACTTCCTTTGTTCTTTTGTTGAAAGCCGCTGCAGTTTTCCATTTCAGAGATGGGAACAAGTTGCCCATGGTGGGGGAGCAGCGCTCTGTTTTAGTCCCTGCCAAGTTTGCATCTGGATTATGCACCCAGGAGGGGAACTTGTGGCCTCCAGATATTTTGGGCAGAAAATAAGTGGAGAAACAGGTTCTCAGGATGCAAAAAAAACCCCACAAAAAGCCCCACTTTATTTCAAAGCCCGAGTTGTTTCAGCCTGTGTTCTTTCACGAGTCTTTCAGATGACACAAAATTGGGTGGGATAGCGAATACCCTGGAAGACAGAAACAAACTTCAAAGTGATCTTGATAGGCTGGAGTGCTGGGCTGAAAACAACAGAATGAAATTCAGTAGGGATAAACGCCAAGTTCTACATTTAGGAAATAGAAACCAAATGCACAGTTACAAGATGGGGGACACTTGGCTCAGCAATACTACAAACAAGAAGGATCTTGGAGTTGTTGTAGATCACAAGCTGAATATGAGCCAACAGTGCGATGTGGCTGCAAGAAAGGCAAATGCTATTTGGGGCTGCATTAATAGAAGTCTAGCTTCCAAATCACGGGAGGTACTGGTTCCTCTCTATTCAGCCCTGGTTAGGTCTCATCTAGAGTATTGCGTCCAGTTCTGGGCTCCACAATTCAAGAAGGACGCAGACAAGCTGGAGCGTGTTCAGAGGATGATCAGGGGTCTGGAAACAAAGCCCTATGAAGAGAGACTGAAAGAACTGGGCATGTTTAGCCTGGAGAAGAGAAGATGGAGGGGAGACATGATAGCACTCTTCAAATACTTAAAAGGTTGTCACACAGAGGAGGGCCAGGATCTCTTCTCGATCCTCCCAGAGTGCAGCACAAGGAATAATGGACTCAAGTTAAAGGAAGCCAGATTCCAGCTGGACATCAGGAAAAACTTCCTGGCTGTTAGAGCAGTACGACAATGGAATCAGTTACCTAGGGAGGTTGTGGGCTCTCCCACACTAGAGGCCTTCAAGAGGCAGCTGGACAACCACCTGTCAGGGATGCTTTAGGGTGGATTCCTGCATTGAGCAGGGGGTTGGACTCGATGGCCTTGTAGGCCCCTTCCAACTCTGCTTTTCTATGTTCTATGAGTCGATAAGAGATGTCTGCAGAAATACTCCTAGCAAGGTGATCGTCTCCTATGATAATCAATGGCCATTGATTATCAAAGTCGCCATTGATTATCATAGGAGACGATCACCTTGCTAAGAGTATTTCTGCAGACATCTCTTATCAACCCCTGAAAAGAACACAAGCTGAAACTCATCGGGCTTTGAAATAAAGTATTTTTTGCATCCTGAGAACCTGTTTCTCCACCTTTTTTCTGACCTGACTTCGAAGCTCTCTCCTTTTGGGTTTTTTTCCCTCCAGATGTTTTGGCCTACGACTCCCATCCTTTCGCACCAGTGGCTTTGCTACCTAGGGCTGATGGGAGCTGTAGGCCAAAACACCTGGAGGGCTACGAGTCGCCCACCCCTGACTTAGAATTAGGGGTTTTAAAATACCCCAAATACACATTTGTGAACCACCCAGAGAGCTTCGGCTATTGGGTAGTAGAAATCCAATAAATAAATAAATAAATAAATTGCAAATATGCCTTTGGGCCTCCTTCAGGGTCTTTATTAAGCCATCTGCTTATTTCAGGATCCAGCCAGCAGTATTACCCAATCCTTTCAGTAACAGATTTTCACATAGTAGCCATGTTTTGATTCCAGTCACACCATTAGGTTGGGGACTGCTGAATTTTGGGTGCAGAGTGGTAAAGTAGCAGTTTCTGCAGCTGGAACTCTCCCCACGGCCTGAGTTCGATCCCAGCGGAAGCTGGTTTCAGGCAGCCAGCTCGGGTCGACTCAGCCTTCCATCCTCCCGAGGTCGGTAAAATGAGTACCCAGTTAGCTGGGGGAAAGGGAATAACGGCCGGGGAAGGCAACGGCAAACCACCCCGCTATAAGACCTGCCATGAATATGTCAGCTAAAGCTGGCGTCCCTCCAAGAGTCAATAATGACTCAGTGCTTGCACGAGAGGTTCCTTTCTTTCCTCCTCTTTGGCATAGAAAGGTAAATAGTAGGGGTGTGCACGGACCCCCCGCTCCGCTTCACTTGCAGATCCGCCATTTTTCGGATCGGGCCGCTCCGCCCCGCCCCCGCTCCGCCCACTTCCGCTCCGCTCCGCCCGGAGCGCTGGATCCGGATCCGGAGCTCCGTTTCCCCCCCCCATAGGCTTGCATTGAAAGCTAAAAAATTATACAACTTTTTTTCTGTTCAAGTTAGAAACCTCATGTTTGGCACCATGACACCTCATGGGGATATACACACGCATGCCAAGTTTCAAAGCAATCCCATCATCCCCTGATTTTTGGCGAATTTTTGAAAATCGGGCACCCCACACACAACATCCCTGCGAGGTGTGTTAAAAAACACGGGGAAAAGCCCGTTCAGATGAAGAAAGAGAAGTTTCCCAGAATCCCAAGTTACCTGTTTTGCCTATGCCCTCCTCCAACTTTGGGATCATCATGACCGGGAGCTGACTCTGCCCCTCAGCCCTTTGAAAAAGGTATTTTTCCCGCCGATTTTTTAAAAACTTCTAGCCCGCGACCCGTACGATGCAGAAAGTTGAGAGTGGTCTCAAAATGACCCCCGTCCACGACTCTCTGTGCACAAGAATTTTCAGAATGATAGCTTAAACCCCCCCCCCAGTTATCCCCGATTCTTTCCCTCAATGCAATCCTATGGGCGAAAAGCCGAAAATGCAGTTTGAGCCGCGCGGTTGACCCGATTTTCACAAAAATATAGCCCGCGACCCGTACGATGCAGAAAGTTGAGAGTGGTCTCAAAATGACCCCCATCCACGACTCTCTGTGCACAAGAATTTTCAGAATGATAGCTTAAACCCCCCCCCAGTTATCCCCGATTCTTTCCCTCAATGCAATTCTATGGGCGAAAAGCCGAAAATGCAGTTTGAGCCGCGCGGTTGACCCGATTTTCACAAAAATATAGCCCGCGACCCGTACGATGCAGAAAGTTGAGAGTGGTCTCAAAATGACCCCCATCCACGACTCTCTGTGCACAAGAATTTTCAGAATGATAGCTTAAACCCCCCCCCCAGTTATCCCCGATTCTTTCCCTCAATGCAATCCTATGGGCGAAAAGCCGAAAACGCAGTTTGACCCGCGCGGTTGACCCGATTTTCACAAAAATATAGCCCGTGACCCGTACGATGCAGAGAGGTGAGAGTGGTCTCAAAATGACCCCCATCCACGACTCTCTGTGCACAAGAATTTTCAGAATGATAGCTTCAAAAACAACGTAGTTATGCGCGATTATTTGCCGCAATGCAATCCTATGGCGAAATGTTTTCAAGATGGTGACCGGAGCGCTCCGCCTGAACTCGGAGCTCCGAAAAACGGCCGCTTCTCTTCGCCTTGCTTCTAGGGGGTCCGCGGTCCGCTCCTACTCCGCCTCTGGGTAAGGCGGAGCAGGCCAATCCGCTACTGCTTCTACGCTCCTAATCGGAGCGGAGCACATCCCTAGTAAATAGGCCAGATGTGGTCAGCATGTGAGCTGCTTTGTGGATCCAGTCCCTTCTCATGTGAATGTCCACCAGCCCCCTAGGAGCCGTGGGGAGAAGTCGTTCCTTGCCCTGGTGGTTCCTTCGTTTCCTGGAGCGGTGGGGCGAGGCACCCTACGGAGGTGACTCCCACTCTGTTCTGGCAGCAACGGAATTGACTCCAGGGGAGACGCCAACTCTCCGGGTAGGGAACCAATCCTCCCCTTGCGCCCCCCTTGCTTTTCCAGCCCAGCAAGCGCTCCACCTCGGAGATGTGTGGCAGGAATGACGGCAACATCAAAGTGATCTTCCCTGACGTCGAGATGGAGGACGGCACCGGCATAGGATCCAGAGCCCGGCCTGGCGATTACGTCCTGGTGAAGGTGATTTGCCGCTCTTAACATAAGAACATCAGAAGAGCCCTGATGCTGGATCAGACCCAGGGTCCATCTACTCCAGCACTCTGTTCACACAGGGGCCAACCAGCCGTCTGCCAGGGATGAACAAGCAGGACATGGTGCAACAGCACCCTCCTACCCATGTTCCCCAGCAACTAGCGCACACAGGCTTACTGCCTCAAATACTGGAGATAGCACAAAGTCATCAGGGCTAATAGCCATGGATAGCCTTCTCCTCCAGGAATTGATCCAACCCCCTTTTAAAGCCATCCAGATGTGGCTAGGGAGAAGAGCTCTTGTGTAGCATTTCCGGGGGGGGGAACAGCTGGCTCTCTCACATCGCTTGCACCTTTCCTTTCAAGAAGATGCCAATGGCGGGCAACCGCGGGGGCCCGGGATTCCCCCAAGCAGGACAGGGGTATGAGGTCCTGATGGCTGAGTGCAACCTCCAGTATCTGAGGCAGTAACCCTGTGTACACCAGTTGCTGGGGAACATGGGCGGGAGGGTGCTGTTGCACTCAGGTCCTGCTTTATTGGTCCCTGGTTGATAGCCGGTGGGCCCCTGTGTGAACAGAGTGCCGGACTAGAAGGACCTTTGGCCTGATTCAGCATCTGGCCTCTTCTTGCGATCTTCTGTTCACCAACCGTGTGGTATTTGGGGCCCTGCCCTGTTCCAACGGGATGGTCGGTGAGCTTGAGGCTTTGTTTCAGTGAGAGGCCTTTGGGAGGCGAATCCAATGTTTCCCTCCCTTATGGTATAATAATAATACCGTATTTCTTCAATTCTAAGACACACTTCCCCCCCCCCCCCCCCATATAAACATCTCTAAAAACGGGGTGCGTCTTAGAATCACGGGTGTGTCTTAGGGTTTTTTTCCTGTTGGTGGTACTGAAATTAGTGTGCGTCTTACAATCGATGGCGTCTTACAATCGAAGAAATACGGTAATTATTTATTTATTTATTTATTTATTTCTTACCCGCCTCTCCCTCTGGATCGAGGCGGGGGTACAAAGGTGACCCCCTTTGGCTGTGCGCATGCGACCCGCTCAGCCTGGCTCTCTTTTTGTGTCTGTCTGCGTGCCTTCTCCTTCCCTCCTTCCAGATCTCCTCTGCCAGCTCCCAGACCCTCAGGGGCGTGCCCCTCCGTCGGACCTCGCTCAAAGACTCTGCCACGTTTTGCTGACCGCAGGGCGGCCTGAGGAACGGAGGACTTCTGGGCTGGGGAATAAACGCCGGCGGGACCTTCCTGCATCCCTGGGCCAGATGGCGACCCGGCTCCTCGCTGGTCCCAGCGCAACTCAGCTGGATGACGTGGTGGCTCAGTCCGCCACCCTCACCTCGACGCGGGGGCTGTGACCTTTCTAGGCGGCTGCTGCCACCGAGGTCCAGCCAGCTCCCTTCCCTTGTGCGGCGTGGAACGTGTGCGCTATGGTAGGAGAGAGCCGGCCAAGGAGGCACCAATACCTGCAGGAGAGGTGGTGGAAGGTGCCGGAAGAGGGGAAAAGAGCGGAGGCTGGCAGGCTGCAAAGCTTCAAGGGCCTGACTGAAGTTGCTGGCTGCCCTGATGACTCACATAACGAGGGTGCTTCTTTTACAGACCTCTCCCTCTAGTCTTCTGGTAACAACTGCTGGCAGACCTGAGGTTTTTGCACCCTCTCCGTCGCGACCCTGTTTCTGCCATTAGCTCCCCGCCAGGTTCCTTCTGCTGACTTCTGCACCAACGGTTCCCTCCCTGAAGGACGCATGGCGGGCGATGCGCCTGACATTTTGCAGCCCCCTCTTCCTCCCGTCTGCAGTAGCATCGGGGTGGGTGTGACGCCCTTTCCTGTCTGACCGAGGCAGTGTGGGTGCAGGGGAAGACGTGGGAATGATAAATAAATGTTTCGAAAGTATGCTGGAATGGCTTGGTTGACGCATTTTGCTGCAGTATGTAAGGCAGTGTGCCTGTTACACCAGCTGCTGGGGGACATGGGCAGGAGGGGGCTGTGAGACTCTTGTGTGTTTCTTGGCAACCAGGATGATCAGGGGTCTGGAAACAAAGCCCTATGAAGAGAGACTGAAAGAACTGGCCAGGTTTAGCCTGGAGAAGAGAAGATGGAGGGGAGACGTGAGAGCACTCTTCAAAGACTTGAGAAGGTTGTCACACAGAGGAGGGCCAGGATCTCTTCTCGATCCTCCCAGAGTGCAGGACACGGAATAACGGGCTCAAGTTAAAGGAAGCCGGATTCCAGCTAGACATCAGGAAAAACTTCCTGACTGTTAGAGCAGTACGACAATGGAATCAGTTGCCTGGTGAGGTTGAGGGCTCTCCCACACTAGAGGCCTTCAAGAGGCAGCTGGACAACCATCTGTCAGGGATGCTTTAGGATGGATTCCTGCATTGAGCAGGGGGTTGGACTCGATGGCCTTGTAGGCCCCTTCCAACTCTGCTATTCTATGATTCTATGACCCTTGGCCTGATCCAGCCTCAGGGCTCTTCATTCAAGAGGCAGCTGGACAACCCTCTGTCAGAGATGCTTTTGGGTGGATTCCTGCATTGAGCAGGGGGTTGGACTGGATGGCCTTGTAGGCCCCTTCCAACTCTGCTATTCCATGATGTTCTTAACAGGACTGTGTGGTACCCAGTGCAGGGCAGGAGAGAGCAATCAACATTCTTTGCCAGGTCAACCTAAACTCTTCCCCAGGACACATTCTGCAATCCGTGTAAATGAAGGTGGCGTGCAGGCTTTGAGCTCATTTTGCATGCTTTATTTATCCTACCAGCTCCATGTGATCTAAGAAACAGAGCAACAGATTGTAGTGGGGGATGTCTCTCGTACCCCAGGATTAATTAACAAAAATTCTTCCAGATTTAAAAGCCTTCCACAGTGACCCTCAAGGCCTTTAAAACTCAATAACAAGAGCACTTAAAACACAAATGACCAGTCAGCAGCAGAGCAAGAGCCATGGAAAAGACTCAGAACGAACGAGGCCTTAAATATACGGGAGGATGGCGGTGGGCGAGCCGTCACTTGTGCTTAAATGTGGTCAAAAAGAGTTCTGCAGTTGAGGTGCTGCTACCAAGAAGCCCCTCCTTCGGGTAGCCAGGCGCTCAGGGTGAGCTGTAGGCCTGTTCAGCGGAAGCGTCTTGGCACGGCCGTCGGCTTCAGGTTATTGAGGATGACGTGGGCCTGGGTTGGCAGCAGCGAGCCGGGGTGGTGAGCGGTTGAGGCAACGTGGCTTGTCTTTTCTGGCTCCTGCCTTCTCTCCAATGTGCAGAGTCCCCTGGTTCACAACAGAGCTCAGGTTATTTATTTATTTATTTATTTGTTACATTTTTATACCGCCCAATAGCTGAAGCTCCCTCCCAGCCTTAGTGACCAGGCTCAGGCAGTTCTCACTGCTTCAGGAACGGTGGGGTAGGATGGGGTGGGGGAGACTGCACCCCTTGTCCTGATCCTTGACCTCCATACATTGATTTGAAGGCATTTGCCCACAATTCCTGAAGCTTTTATGATCCTAAAATCAATACTTCTGAGATACTGGCAGGACCAGGATGATCAGGGGTCTGGAAACAAAGCCCTCTGAAGAGAGACTGAAAGAACTGGGCATGTTTAGCCTGGAGAAGAGAAGGCTGAGGGGAGACATGAGAGCACTCTTCAAATACTTAAAAGGTTGTCGCACAGAGGAGGGCCGGGATCTCTTCTCGATCCTCCTAGAGTGCAGGACACGGAATAACGGGCTCAAGTTAAAGGAAGCCAGATTCCGGCTGGACATCAGGAAAAACTTCCTGACTGTTAGAGCAGTACGACAATGGAATCAGTGACCTAGGGAGGTTGTGGGCTCTCCCACCCTAGAGGCCTTCAAGAGGCAGCTGGACAACCATCTGTCAGGGATGCTTTAGGGTGGATTCCTGCATTGAGCAGGGGTTGGACTCGATGGCCTTTTAGGCCCCTTCCAACTCTGCTATTCTATGATTCTATGATAACAGAACATTGGTAGAATATTTATCCTAAGCAGCTCACTCTTTTTTTCTTTCTTTTTTTAAAAAAGGGAGCCAGCTGTGCGTTGTGCCAAGAGGTGGGCCTCTTATGAAACCAGGGTGGGGTAGTGGTGGCGGTGGCTATCTCTGGGCATGGTTTGGGCAGTGGAGGGGGACATTTTGACCTATTGGGGGCCAGGCAACAGGGAGGTCTCTTGCACAAGTCCTGTTCAAATGAAATGGCACAGCGGAAGAGCAGAGGTGGGTAATATTGCGTGAACTCTTCCCATCCAAGACTTGGTTTCCTCATTTCTAAGAGGAAATTGCTGTTGCGAGAAAACGCGTCTTCGTTGTGTTGGGCGTCACTTACCTGTGAGATGGCCACTCCCGGGTGACATATGCCTTGCAGGGTTGATAGGGTGGGAGCTTGCTCTTGGTACAGACCTGCAAGAAGCAGCACGAAAGTTGTGCGATCGCTCTAGATGTCAGGGCGCTTCAGACCACAGCACACTGGTAGATCATTCCCAGTCTGCATTGGGGCACCCTGTGTCCCCTAATTTGAGGCAGGGCGTTTCAAAAGGCAGCCGGATGCAATCCAATGTGATGCGGAAAATGCTCTTTCTGTCATCACTGAGCTGAGACCCCCAACCCTCACGGCTGTGGGACTGCAGGTCTGGGCTCTCCCTTCGTTTGGGAAATGGGCTTTCCAAAGGGCCAAGCTCACTTACGGTTCAGCACACCAAGGGTTTTTCTCACAACAGCTTCACCCCACGGCTTGTACTGGTCCGTCTGGAAAGGAAGAGAAGCGAGTTTAGAGCATCTGTGGGATGGATGCAGGGACACAGCAACTGTCTGGCCGTAGGCAGCCGCATCCACATCTGGAGGAGGGCCGAGTGTTGTTTTGGCCTGGAAGTCAATTGAGTTTGCTTCGAGGAGGACCTGAAGTGGACCTGATGGGCACTAAATAAAGGTCCTCTTCGCCTGGCTTCACGCTACTTCCCAGTAGCGAGAGTGGGTACCTCATGGCCCCGTTCCAACCTTTCCCAACCTGTTTCCCTTCAGATGTCTTGGACTGCAACTACCCTGATTTCCAGGGAATTATGGAAGTCGCAACCCAAGACCTTGGAGGGTGTATGGCTGGGGAAGGCTGTCCTATTCCTTTGAAGATGGAGGCCTGAGCACAGGTAGTCCATGGGAGCTCACTAGGCTTTGTCTCATTCCATCAATTTTCTGGTTAGAATTCCTGACTCCCAGTAGCTGCCGTCTGCCAATGGGATGGTTGTGTGCAAACATCACGGGCACTTAGCCAGGTCATGATCAACGTCAGTCTTCTGTTGTCTCTCCCCCCCCCCTTTTCATGCCAGTGGCCGTGATCCCTTGATCAAAGAATTCGCTGCCGTACGCTCCAGTGGGGATTCCGAACATAGGTAGTGGGTTTTTTCTAGGAAGCTAAAGCCGTCAACGGGGCCTCCCAGGCCGAACGAAGTTTTGCAAGAGAGAGTGTTTCCCTCAGTATGACTTGTTCAAACGTGAGCAAGAAGAGCCGAAGGGCAGAAGGGTACTTACAGAGGTACCTGCTACAGGTGTGGAAATTAGTAGGTCGTCGACACTGCGAGGGAAACAAGGAGGGAAAGGAAATCAAATTGGGCCTCCAACGGTCAGGCAACAACCACTTCCCTGGAGTTAATCGGGCCTTTCAGGCCCCCATTGCTGCAGGGGGGGGGGGGATTTGTGATTCCCAGAGCCTCCAGAAATTGTGCATTCTCCCCCCTTGTGGTAATGGTGATTGCCATTAACACGGGGGGGGAAAGGACACAATGCCGGAAGCCAGGGTGGGTGGATGCCAAGTGCTTGGTGGTGGGTCTGCGCCCACACCAGGTGCATCCTGCTGAGTCTATGAGGGTCGGATGCAATGGGGGTGGGGGGTGGGGGTCTGCTGCCCTCGTGGACCCAGTCAGACGCTCACAACAGCCCTTTCTCCCACTCCCTGCCTTGGCTGGGCTTCTAGTTCCGCCTCCAAGTCTGACTCCACATCTGAAACAAAACCAGGGACCCCAGGCCCTATCTTGACAGGAAACTCAAAGGGCTCCGATGTGAGGGACTGAGGCAGCGGCTGCAGCACTGAATATGAATCCTCTCGCCTGGATTACTGCAATGCGTTATACGTGGGGCTGCCTTTGAGAACGGTCCGGAAGCTTCAGCTGGTACAAAACAGGGCAGCCCGTTTACTAACAGGGACTGGCCGGCGAGACCCCATCACGCCAGTCCTTTTATAACTTCATGGGCTGCCAGTCCAGGTCCGGGCCCGATTCAAAGTGCTGGTATTGACATTTAAAGCCCTAAATGGTTTTGGGGCCAGGTTATCTGAAGGAACGCCTCCTCCCATATGTACCTGCCTGGACCCTAAGGTCATCCTCAGGGGTCCTTCTCCATGAGCCCCTGCCAAAGGAAGTGAGGCAGGTGGCTACTAGGAAGAGGGCTTTCTCCACTGTGGCAGCCCGGTTGTGGAATGAGCTCCCCAGAGAGGTCCGCCTGGCGCCTACACTGTACTCCTTTCGTCGCCAGCTGAAGACCTTTTTATTCTCTCAGTATTTTAATACTTAATTTTAACTTAAATTTAAATCTTACTGTTTTAACGCTGTATTTTAATCTTATATCAATTTTGCTGCGTGGTTTCATCCTGGTTGTGCTTTTTATACTGTATTTTGAAATTGTGCTTTTAACCTGTTGGTTGTTTTATTATGGTTTTAATTTTTGTGAACCGCCCGGAGAGCTTCAGCTATTGGGCGGTATAAAAATGTAATACATAAATACATAAATAAATAAATGGAGGCAGAAAACTCAGCTTCAGCTCAGCCCTGCAGCTTTCTGGGTGCCCTGAGCAAGTCTCACGCACTCTGCCCAATCTATCTCACCGGGGAGGGGGGGAGATGAGGATGAGGACAAAAATGCCGCTATGACAGCCTTGAAAGAAGGGATGGACAGAAAGGTAACAAATGCATAAAACAATGCTTTCATGTCTGGGCAAGGCGACTTGTGAAATTACTCAACAGTTCGGGACCAAGCTACTTGAGGGACCGCCTTCACCCATATCAGCCTGCCCGCACTGTAAGATCAAAAAGAGAGGTCCTTCTCGTCTGCCCACCTGTGAGAGAAATTAGGTGGGTCTCCACACAGGAGAAGGCCTTCTCAGCAGTGGCCCCACACCTGTGGAACAAGCTCCCACCAGCGTTCCGCCATGCACCATCCTTACAGGCTTTTAAGAAGGTCTTAAAAACCTCCTATTTTTACTACAGCCTTCTCATAAATGAATATCGTTAGTTTTTACTGTCTATGCTTTCATTGTTTTTACTGTTTATATTGTTTTATGTATGGTTGGAAGCCGCCTTGGGAGGGCTTCTTCCCTGAGACGTGGCTAAGAAAGGTTCCAATGAATAAATAAATATTACAGCGGTGATATTTAGCATTTGCAGGCCACTAATAATCACCTTGGCTGGCCTACCTTACATGGCTGTTGCAACGTGCGCTCCATGAATGCATGAGCAGCTCTCGAACACTTGGAATGAGGGGAGGCATCCCAGCTCAGGGGCTGCAGGGGCTCAACTGCACGCTCTTCTGTAGAAGGTCCCGGGTTCGGACCCCGGAAGCCTCTCCGGGTAAGGCTGGGTCAACCTCCCGCCTGAAACCCTGGAGTCAGCAACTGCCAGTCAAGGTAGACAGAACCGAGTCTTCTAGGCCCCCATGTAATGCGCTCTATCAATGCTTATTAGATATCAGGTTCATTACCTGTCCAAAGAAAGCCTGGCTATCAGCTTGCTTCCAGAAACTTCGAAAGTCGCTTTCAAGTGAGCTTCCTGAAATCACACAGGGGGAGTCCGTCACCGGTTACCTGAAACTCAATAGTCCTTTATTTCTTGCTTCTAAGGGCCTCGCTGCACATGGTGTAGCTAGTTCAGCAGCAGCAATGTGCTGCTGCAGTGCGCAGAGGCAGACATGAGCGGTTCCTTTCAGTAGCAGCACTTGCAGAAAGCGCCGTTCTGTCTCTGAGCGCCTGAAAAAGGTCTTCACTCCGGACCTCCTCTGTACTTTCCCACTTTGCATACCGTTTGGGGTTACCTGTACTCCCAGTTTATACGTATAAATGGACTGGATATTCTAAATGATCTAATGCTATTTTGGCAAATGCTTTTTTGGGCTGCATTAATAGAAGTATAGCTTCCAAATCACGTGAGGTCCTGGTTCCTCTCTATTCAGCCCTGGTTAGGCCTCATCTAGAATGTTGCATCCAGTTCTGGGCTCCACAATTCAAGAAGGACGCAGACAAGCTGGAGCGTGTTCAGAGGAGGGCAACCAGGATGATCAGAGGTCTAGAAACAAAGCCCTATGAAGAGAGACTGAAAGAACTGGGCATGTTTAGCCTGGAGAAGAGAAGATTGAGGGGAGACATGATAGCACTCTTCAAATACTTAAAAGGTTCTCACACAGAGGAGGGCCAGGATCTCTTCTCGATCCTCCCAGAGTGCAGGACATGGAATAATGGGCTCAAGTTACAGGAAGTCAGATTCCGGCTGGACATCAGGAAAAACTTCCTGACTGTTAGAGCAGTACGACAATGGAATCAGTGACCTAGGGAGGCTGTGGGCTCTCCCACCCTAGAGGCCTTCAAGAGGCAGCTGGACAACCCTCTGTCAGGGATGCTTTAGGGTGGATTCCTGCATTGAGCAGGGGGTTGGACTCGATGGCCTTGTAGGCCCCTTCCAACTCTGCTGTTCTGTGATTCTAATTTGACTCATAGGATGCCAGGCTCGATTTTACAAGACGCAGCTACTGTGTGCATTATATACGCCGTGTGGTTTACGATTCTAAAAAAGTCACAGCGCTGCACATTTATGTGTCTAGGATACACTCCATACCTTATTTCTGCTGCTGGCTAAATGTGGGGGTGGGGTGGGTGGCCAACATCTCCAGGGGCGGATCCCCACGTTGGCCCCAGAGCGCATTTATGCGACTCTAGGGCACCCCAGAAACGATAGTCTGTACTTGCCTGTAAAAAAAAACTAGGAAGAGACGGAGACGCTGCCGCCGCCACCACCCAGCTCTCCCCAGCCGGCTCGGAGAGCTCTTTTTGAAGAAGGCGGGGGTAGAGAGCTTCTTCCGCTGTCCACCCAACCTTCTTCCGCCGAGCTCTCCGTCCCGGTCAGTTGTCAGCAATATGAGCCACCAAATCTCAAAGAAGCAGATTTGTTTCAACGGTTGCCCACGAAGTTGCATGCTGTGTGAACTAAGACTGTAATTCTATCCCTGCTTTCCTGGGAGTTAATCCCATTGAACGCAATGGGACTTACTTCTGAGTAAATATGTACAGAGTAAATATGCACTGTGTAACTCTGTATTATATGCAAGGGGATGTCCAATGTTCATCGCTGATGAAAGCATCTAGGAATAGTCAGTGGTCATTTTGATTCAAACATCCTTTGACACCTGGTTGAGGTTCAACCCTCCTGTTTGTTCTTTCGACTCCTGCAAGTGCTGCCTTTTCTACCTTTTTGCTCTGGAGAGGTCACACCATGCAGACCTTCACTGAGCTGAATGTAGGCCGCCCACCATGTCTGGTAGCCCAGGGGTCCCCAACCCCCGGGCCACGGACCGGTCCGGGTTCATGGCCTGTTAGGAACTGGGCTGCGCAGGTGAGCTGCTTTCACCCACCCCAACCCCCCACCCCAGCGTACCTGGGCACGGAGCGCCATCTCGCCTGCCCAGCCGAAGCAAAGCCAGGATGCTGGGGTGGGGTGGGGCAGGGCAGCTTCGGAACGGCGCGCCCGTCTGGAAGCCGCTTTGGGAGAACGACTTCCGAGCACGCCGCCCCAGCGTCCTGGCTTTGCTTTGCTGGACGCCCACCCAGCCAAAGTGAAGCCAGGACACTGGAGGGGGGTGGGGGTGGGGCTTCCCAAAACCATCCCCTTAAACCACCCACCCCCCCGGTCCGTGGAAAAATGGTCTTCCACAAAACCGGTCCCTGGTGCCAAAAGGTTGGGGACCGCTGTGGTAGCCCAGCTACCCTTGGTTCAGCGGCCTACTTGAGGCCTGGAACCTGGCAGGCCACTGTACCAGGTTGATGGACTCCCTTCGTTTTTTAAGTGTATCAGTCCTGATGTGACACAGACCTATTGGAGGAAAGACTGAGGCAGCCATCGCTCACGGAGGGTTTAATTGGTTTTCCTGCACATTGCAGAGGGTTGGGCTAGATGATGCTCGTGGCCCCTTCCAACGCAACAATTCTATGAGAGGGGAGAACCGGCATTCTGTTTCCCTCAGTGGCCAATCAGATGCCCCTGAAGCCCTAAAGCAAGACACGGCAGCAAGACTCCCTCTCCTGCTGCTGTTCCCCAGGGACTGGAATCATTCAGAGCCCTGCTCCGATTCCTCATCTGACTTGGAGTTCTAGGATTGTACCAGAACTAGTCAGAAAGTTACAGATTCAGGTCAGCATGGAAAGAGGATAATATAGGACTTCTAGACTGACTGGAAACACTTACTAGGTTTAGAGTAGACAAGTTGGTAGTGGATTTGCCAGCCTTTGCGCAGGCTTTAACGCTAAATGATAACGTTGCATTGGCTGAGTTGGCAGTGAACGAAATCCGCGGCCTTCTGACATGGAGGAGCTTTGCCTGGACAGCTGTGCCTTCTGGAACCTGTGAAGAGGAGATGTATATGGAGGAGGGGGAGGCAAATGTGCCCCAGCTGCAAAAGTGCCCCAACAGAGTTTTCCTCTGCAGCTGCGCTGAGTTTGGAAGGGAGCACTCAGAATATGCTTCGAATTCGATTCTGCCACACACACCCAGCATTCAGTGGGTGCTGCAAACAGTGATGGCTCTTGTCTGCTGAATAAAATTAATAAAAGGTTTTTTTCTGGCAAACCTCACAGCACCAGAGCTTGTCTCCCATCCACACCTCTTATTTGGTGCATCTTTCTCTCTCATTCATACGCACTGGGAAACATGGCCGTTAAAGCACACAGAGAACACACAGCCGGGGTTCAGAAGCACAAGAGTTAGGAATTCTGTAGCAACTAAATGAGGTTCCAGCCCTCACATGCGATCTGGGCTCCCCCGTTGCGCCCTGCCCATTAATGGCAACACAGCAATTGCTAACCTCTGGCAGCAGGCTCCGTTCCTCGGCTGACAAGACACCCCCATCGCCAAAAACCTGCCAGAAAGAAAGAAAGAAAGAGGGTGTGAGATGTGTATGTGCGATGCGGTGTGTTTACTTTCACGCCAGCTGCCTTGATGGATGGAATGACGCTGGACCTTGCTAAGTTGCTAGAGACTTGTTTCTCTAGTCTCATGGAAATGTACTCAAAGGCAGAAACTGCCCTTCTCGTTAACCCTGTGGAAGTTACAGTACATTTATCCCTACAATTGGCTTCCTATCTTGATCAAGCACACACACACACATGTCCTACCCTTGAATAATTCTCAAAAGACCTCAGCGTGCTTTGCTTTGGTTCCGTTGTGGCATAGACCATTGCTCGGCACCAGCACATGGTTGATACTCGATACATTCCCATGAGAATCCAGGCCAACGTTTTGGGAGGGGCAGCAACACTGACTGGCAGCAACGTTCCTCTGGGGTTCCGGGCAGGAACTCTCCCAGCCTTACCTGGAGATTCTGGGAATGGCATCCGGGACCTCCTGCACTGGACCAGCCCGGGACATTTTGCTTTCTGAGGCAAGATGGCAGCCCTTCTCCTCCATGTACCAAAGCTGATTGGCGTGGCCGTTGAAACTTCCTTCTACCCTGGCTGTGGGACAGTGCCTTCTATGGCACCTGAAGGCAGCAGGCCAACTTAGGGGGCATAGGGCAGGGCCAACGTGGCATCGAGCGCTCTCCTCCACATCGTCCTGCCACCTCCCAGCAGCTGCCGCCGGAGGTGACTCTGCCTCAGCCTGCCTCACGGTAGCTTCTGCATGCAAAGACTGCGCTCCACCACTGAGCTATGGCCCCTCCCTTCTGCCCCTCCCACTGGGGGGGAAGTGGAGAGTTCCACCTCCCAAACGCTGATGGGCATTGCAATCTATCAGCTGTAGAGAGATCCCCAGCCATCAGGAAAACAGCTCCTCCCATGACTCCCATGGCTGAAATGCGTTGATTATCTCTGACCATGGCCAACGTCATAAAGAATGGTCTGCCGACGTCCAGAATATCACGCGCCAGGTAAAACCCTCTGGGTGGACATCTAGTCCCCATTTTTCAGAGGTTTGAGGGTGGCAATGCAGCACTGCCCTCCCACGGATGAATCTTAAGCTCTGTGCTGCCTTTCCTGCTTACCATTGCGGAGAGGTTCCTGGGAGCGATGCTTGACAACATGAGATTGGGAACGCTGGCACTGACAGCCACGTCCACTCGGGGGCCCTGCTCTGGAGGCAGGGAAGGGGGGGCGCCAGCGAGCACCACGCGGCTCCCATCTGCTCTGGTCACCACGGTCTGGAACGAGTTTCAAGGGAAACGAAACACACTCGTGAAACCTGAGAAAGACGAAGTGTGTCCTGCTCCGGAACTTTTGCAACGGTTCATCGTGGAGGGACTTGCTAGTGTTTCAGGGGTCCATGAAAGCTGATTAGGTGGGTGTCCGGGAGTCTTTAACACAACCACCCCGGCCACAATGCATGATGGTAAAATACACACTCTTGGGTGGGACTAGAAAACAGCACTTGCAGAATCTTAGAGGACCAGAATTCCTAGCCGGCTGCCTTCCCTTATATACACCCAGGCGACGTTTATGATCTTCAGAGGAGGCCCTGCTCATCATCCCAACGTGAAGAGAATGTCACCATGAAGAACCTCGATGGCAGGACCTTCTCTGTAGTGGAACCCACCCTCTCGAAAACCCTCCCTCGTGTGGTTATATGGAGGTGGAAAATGTGAGCCAAGTCACATGCTCAGAATATGGGGCTACCACCCAATTTGAAACGCAACCGCCTTTGCCACTGTAGGTTGGTTTGGGTGTGGCTGCCAGCTGGATAGCGGTGATTGAAAAGAAAAAAACTTGAGAAATTATTTTCCTTTGCTGTGGGCTGGTTGAAACAGACGTGGCTGCACCTTTGGAATACTTTAACATTATAATTTAGGCTGCCTTTAAGGGTGGATAAAAACCATCCCAATAAATAAATACTGAACTGATACAATAATAACCAACAAGTTCATAATCAATAGTAGTTCAATAAAACCAGTGATTGTCAATTTAAAAAAACAAAACCCAGTACAACCAATATTACCAATAAAAACCAGCAGCCCAAGACACTACTGGGAAGAGCTCTGAAGACCTACAAGGAAGGGGCCTGATGAATCCCTGATGGAAGCTGATTCCAGAGGTGTGGAGTCACCACCAAAAAGGCCCTCTCCCTTTTAGTCACTAGCCTCATTGCTCTTATTGGCGGGCAAATGAGATGGGTCTCTGGTGATGCAGGCAGGCTGTCTCAGGGGAAGGCGCTCCTTCAAGCATGTATTTCAAATGCCCTCAACAGCCTCCAGAATAGGCATGTGCTCCGCTCTGATTAGAAGCGGAGAATCAGAAGTGAATTGGCCTGCTCCGCCTTGCCCAGAGGCGGAGTAGAAGTGGACCGTGGACCCCTAGAAGCAAGGCGAAGAGAAGTGCCCATTGGCGGAGCGATTCTCTTTCCGCAGACCGATCCGATCGCCATTTTGAAAAATTTTGCCCATAGGATTGCATTGCGGAAAAAATAGGCGATAACTGTGTTGTTTTTTAAGCTATCTTTCTGAAACTTCTTGTGCTTAGAGAGTTGTGGCTGGGGGTCATTTTGAGCCTACTCTCAGCTCTCTGCGTGTTGCGGTTCGCTTGCTATATTTTTTAAAAAAACTGATTAAAACAGCGGGAAAAAATGTACCTTTTCGAAGGGCTGAGGGGCAGAGTCAACTCCTGGTCATGATCACATGATCCCAAAGTTGGAGGAGGGATAGGCAAAACGGGTAACTTGGGATTCTGGGAAACTTCTCTTTCTACTCTGAATGGAGTTTTCCCAGTGTTTTTTAAAACAGTAGCTCCACCAAATGCACAAACATAACCTGAAATCATATACTAACAGATAGGAAACACAGCACTGCTACCCACCCTAATTTTGGGGAACAACTGAATAGATGTGGTGCAGGGGATGAGCTCCCCTAGGTCATGTGGACGTGCCCAGTGCACTCTCCTGACCTTGGAGAGCAATCAGAGCCCTCCAAAGGTTAACCTTTGTGGAGACAATGAGTTGAAGTGAAAGTTTGCTTCTTAAAGACTGGTCCCTAGACAGGGACAGTCATATTGGCAATGATGCTTCCCCCTCCCCCTGGGCACG